>NW_006408840.1:677638-695273 GCF_000296735.1 Chrysochloris asiatica | reverse complement strand
TATATATATTGTTGTTAAGTGCCTTCTAGTCAGTTTCTACTCATAGTGACCCTGTATAGGCCCTGTATACAAGGAGCGACTAGTGAGTTTGAACCTCTGTTCTTGTATTTCAAACTGACCAGCCTTGGGGTCCACTGCCTATGGTGCTTATCCTACATTTCTACACCAGGACTCTGTATACATATGTGTGTGTTACACACAGAGAGAGAGAGTCTCCATAGGATAAGCACTCTAACACAAAAGTCAGTTTGAACTGCAAGATCGGTAATACAAACTCATCAGCTGCTCCTTGGAAACCCTATGCAGAACCAACTAGATGGCACTAAACAAGAACAACATATAAATATACATGTGTAATGTATACTCAAGGAGGGTTAAAAAAGTTCATGGAAAAATGGAATTAAAAGAGTTAAGTTTTCCACCAAATTTTTGGGTATACATTGTTGTAGTTATTAAGTGCTTATCTTGTGGTTCATGATCTAGTGCTGATTCTACAAAGCTACACCGAGTTCCCTGAACACATAATGATATATAATTAAGCCCAATAATGCTTTGGAGTCTCTATTTCAAACATTCCAAGGAGTTTTTGGATTGTCATATTATATGACTTAGTCTCTGATGTTGTGCTATAGGACAAGTACTGGACTGCTAGCTGCAAGGTTGCTCCTTGGAAACTATACAGGGTCCCTATGAGTCAAAATTGACTCAATAGCATCTAACAACAAGTGCCTGTCAGATTTTAACAGGAAAGGTCATTTTAACAGGGAAGGTCATTTTAACAGGGAAGGTCATTTTAACAGGAAGGAGATTTGAACAGGAAGGAGTTCCTGTAGTGGTTGAATGTCTGTGTTGAGATAGGGACACTCTCACTCACTTGGGCAAAAAATGAGAACAGCCCTCCTTATGCTTTATTGATAATTGTAGCTGTTACCTTGGGTGGCAGATAGACTCTAGAATGACCCCCTGTGATCCATGACTTATTCAGAAGTGGATTTCATATCATAGTGTTACTTTTCTTTCCCAACATATAAATGCTCAATTGTGATAATGGTGGGAGGAATTGAGGCAGAGATAAAGTTGGCTATGTATAGCTCCTGGATTCAATTGCATAATCAGGCTATGTATTTCAGTCCCACCAGACTCTTTTATTAAAAGTGATTTTCCCTTAAGATCCTAAATTTATGCACATACTGGTTTCCATTGAGCCTCTTCTGTAACTCAAATAACTCTGTACAAATTGGAAAGCATTTCAATTTTTTTTCTCACACAGAAACAAAAAGAAAAATTCCTGGATTTCATCTAAATTAGGAATGCCATTTAGTCCATTCATTTTTAATGCATAATGAGAAAGTATTGCTAAAAATTATGTTTGCATTGTGAATTATAGAGCTATAATGATTGTTATACTCTTTAATAATCAGCAATGCCATGAAAAAAGGAGGTAATAGTGAAGTTCTCAAGGATTTCTTTTTACTTGAACCCACAGTCAACACTCATGAAAATAGCAGCCAAGAGATCAAACATGTTGTTGTTAGGTGCCATCAACTCAGTACTGACTCATAGAGACTTTATACATAAAAGAACGAATTCCAGCCTGGTCCTGCACCAACCTCACAATTGTTGCTACACTGCAGCCCATTGTTGCTGTCACTATACCAATTCATCTTGTTGGAGGTCTTCCTCTTTTTCTAGAACACTTCACTGTACCAAACATGATATAATTCTCCAGGAACTGGTTCCTCCTGATAATATGTCCAAAGCATGAGAGATGAAGTTTGGCGATTCTGTCTTCCCACAAACATTCTGACTATACAAATTCTAAACATGATATCCTTCTCCAGTGAATGGTCTCTCCTAACAACATGTCTGAAATATAGTAAATGAAGTCTGGCCACCTTGATGTCCAAGGAGCACCCTGGCGGTACTACTTACAGCATAGGTTTGTTTGTGCTTTTCACAGTCCATGGTACTTCCAATATTCTCCTCCTAACTCAAGTGCATCAATTCCTCTATGGTCTTCCTTATTCACTGTCTAAATTTCACACTCATATGAGGTTTTTGAAAATACCATCTTTGCTCTTGAACACTAAAAACATCTTGTGCTGCACATTTACTTAGTGCAATACATAGTTTTATTTCTTGATTGTTGCTTCCATGAGTGTTGATGGTTAATCCAAGCAAATCAAGGTCTTTGATAATTCCAATACTTTCTCTATTGACATTGATGTTGTATATTGGTCCAGTGGTGAAGATTTTTGTTTTCTTTATGTTTAGATGCAACCTGTAATGAAGACTGCAGTGTTTGATCTTCATCACTAAATATTTTAAGTCCTCTTCACTTTCAGCCAGCAAGTTTGTATCATCTGCATATCACAGGTAGTTATTGAGTTATCCTCCAATCCCGATGCTATATTCTTTTTCATGTAATCCAGCTTCTCAAATTATTTTCTCAGCATACAGATTGAATAAGTATGGTGAAAGAAAACAACCCTGGTCCACACCTTTCCTAAATATAAAACATTCAGTGTTCCCTTGTTTTATTTGAATGACCGCCTCTTGGTCTATGTATAGGTTTCTCAGGAGCACAACCAAGTGTTCCAGAATACTCATTCTCTGCAATGTTGTCCATAGCTTGTCATAAATCACACAGTCAAAAGCAATCAATCAATAAAGCACAGGTAAACTACTTTCTGGTGTTCTCTGTTTTCAGCCAAGATCCATCTGATGCCAGCAAGGATATCGCTCATTTCACATCCTCTTCTGAATTTGGCTTGGACCTCTGGAAGTAATCTGTTAATATATAATCACAGTCATTTAAGTAAAATTTAACTTGCTTGTGATGTTAATGATATTACCAAATTATTTAGCATTCTGTTGGGTCACTTCTAAGTGAGTTTTTTTTAAGTGCTGCATTATTTTGTTGAAATAATTCTATTTGTAGTCTGTATTCCATCAATTTCTGGAGCTTTGTTCTTTGCCAATGATTTCAATGCACGTTAGACTTTTTCTTTCTGTGTTATTGGCTTTTGATCATATGCTACCTCTTCAAATGATTGAACATTAACCCTCTCTTTCAGGTACTGGTTCTTGTATTCCTTCAACCTTCTTTTGATGCTTTCTGCATCATTCAATATTTTGTCCAAAGAATACTTCAATATTTCAGACTGAGGCTTAAAGTTTTATTATGAATTTAGAATGAGACTTTGCCTAGTTTATTTTGAACATGTTAAGTAAAAGTTCAAAAGAAAAGTAGAAACCCCTCAATGAGACTCACTGCCAGAATGGCAACAACAATGGTATAAAACATAGCAAGGGGAAGAAGAATGGTGGATGAATGTACCAGACAGTGCTTTGTTGTTTTGTGCATAGGGTTGGGTTACTATAAGTAGAAACCAAATTGACAGGGATCTGACAAAACCAAACAGAACAATTATAATCTACTATTAAAGTTAAGGTACTATCAGTTATTCTTCCTGACTTTTTCTTACACATCTACTAAATTTTTAATGTGCATGTAAATCATGTACAATTTTAAATAAAAAGGGCAACTGTTACACATATTTCCCAGCATCTAGCATATTTAAACTTCTTTCTGGGTCAGTGTAAGTAAATATAAATTGCATTTTTACTCTATTTATTGTATTCTTCTGTAAATATTTACACATTCACACACAAATGCAAGTGCATAGTGCAATTCAGCTTTATTATTATACATTATTTCCCCTTTGATTTATATAGATCTAAAAGTGGGCTTGGGGTCTTGTTGTGGTGCTGTAGGGACTACTAACAATAAGGTCGGCAGTTCAAATTCAACAACTGCTCCTTGGAAACCCTATATAGGGTTGCTATGAGTCAGAACCAACTCCACAGCACTTAACAAGAAGAACTGAAGTTGGGATAATTTTTTAATTGCAAAAACAATTTATGTTTCTGTAATTCCAATAATATTATAACAAAAAATGTAAAGTAACACTTCTTCACAGAGAAACAATTCAAATCAGGTATTTTATACAGTCTTTGTTATACTTAGCTTTGAAATTGCTTTTAGAATGGTATTTATGAATGTATACACATACTTTTAATAGACCCCCTTGGACATATGCGACTTATCCAATTTGTTACATTTTTCATAGTTGATTTTTAAAATATTACACACAAAACTTACAATAAATTATTTATTCCTATTGATAGTAACATCTGAGTAGCAATTTTAGCATGGATTTGTCTATGTGTCGACATTAAAAAGGCATTTGACCTTGGCTTCAGTCACAACCTCTTGTTTACTTCCAGCAGCTCTGAGGATTTTCCAGTACTTGATTCCCTACCAGGCTGTATATGTTGTTTTGCATTTCTAGAATATGCTTATGCATCATCAGTTGCATTTCTAGGAAGATGATTAAAAGTCTTCTTTTAATTGCTTCTCGGTTATCCTGCAGAAGAGGCATGATTTCTGGCACCATGATCTGAAAATTTTCCTCTGGACAGTCAATCCTCTTTTTATAAGAAAGGAGTTTGACATTGTTACAATGAAACCCAATTCCAGGTTCTTTCAAATTTTAATTAATTACCTAAATACAAAAATCACTAAAAAACAAAACAAAACAAAAAACCCTCTTATGTAGTCTTGTAAAATTTAGAACCAAATCAGTCTCAGATTAGAGCTAGTAGAGAAGCATAATTGATGACCTGTAGTTGCATGTAAAGGACCCCTGAAACTATAGCAGATTACAACCAGGGCTACTAGCTACCAGGTCAGTAGTTCAAATCTACCAATAGCTCCTTGAGAGAAAGATAAGGCTTTCTGCTCTTGTAAAGATTCACAGCTTCAAAAAACCTATACAGGATCACTATAAGAATGAACTGATCTATGGAACACAACCACTACCACTACCGTCAGTTGGATCTAGAATGTGAATTGCAAGATGTCATTCTAGCTAAATGGATAATGAACTACATTATCCACATCTTCCCTTATTGTATGTTTCCTTTGGACTGAGACTACAAAGAAGAGTATTGGGAAAGAAAAGAGAAACAGAGGCCACTATGTAGCTCAACTACTTGCAGATATGCTAACTCACTCTATTGATGTGAAACAGTAGGTAATTGCTCTATTTGATCCCTAGATCCTTCTTCAGCTTCTCTAATTGGGTGATATGTTTAGGTCTAGAAAAATGTCCTCAGTTTCTACAGGTTACGTTTATCAAAAATATAGAGTTGATTAAGAAATGGCATAAGTTCTAGCCTATCTGTGGGTTTCTAGCACATGTTTGAAAGATCCAGATTGTTGGTGACTCTTACTTCCAAATAGCCTGATTTAAAGTCTCAGCATCAAATATAAATGTATACATAAAGACAAAGAACAGTTTTACAGATACAGTTGAATCAACTTCTATAATTGAATAAATCCTTGTCACAAATATGCACTCAGTACACAAACACTCAATGCACATACACACACACATGCATCCCTATATTATGGGTTCTACATGCTTGTATTGGTCCTCACCACTAGACCAATAAGCAACATTCTTATCAATGGAGAAATGATTGAAGTTGTCATGGACTTCATTTTTCTTGGACCAACTATCAACACTCATGGACGCAGCAGTCAAGAAATGAAACGATGTATTGCATTGGGCAAATCTGCTGCACAAGACCTTTTTCAAGTGTTGAAAAGCAAAGATGTCAGCTTGAGGACTAAGGTGTGCCTGACCCAATCCATGGTATTTTCAATAACCTCATATGTACGTAAAAGCTGGAAAGTGAATAAGGAAGACCATAGAAGAATTGATGCTTTTGAGTTATGGTGTAGGAGGAGAATATTGAAAGTGCCATCGACTGTCAAAAAAACACAACAGATCTGTGTTGGAAGAAGTACAGCCAGAGTTTTCCTTGGAGGCCAGGATGGCCAAATTTCATCTCTCATACTTGGGACATATTGTCATGAGAAACCAGTTTCTGGAGAAATATATCATATTTGGTAAGATGGAGTGTCAGAGAAAAAGAGGGAGACCCCCAGCGATATGGATTGGCAAAGTGACAGCATCAATGGGCTCAAGCGTGGCTACAATAGTGAGGTTAGCCCAGGACCAGGCAGTGTTTCATTCTACTCTGCATAAAGTCACTATGAGTCGGTACTGACTCAGTGGCACCTAAATACAACCTCCTTGATTGAAAACTGATTGATACAAGAATTTAAGAACATAGCTATGAACTGCTTTTCCATACTTTTTCCTATGAAGAATAGCAAAATATTTAGATATGTGGAGGGAGTAATGAAGTCAAAGGATGGTTAAAACAAATAGAAAATCTGATGTTTCTTCTTTTTTCATACAATAATAATGAACAGAAAGAAAGTTGGAACCCAGAAAAGAACACAAACAATTTCAGAACAAAAGCCATAAGGTTAAAAGAGTTGAGTTATGTATAATAAAGAGAAAGATCAGGTTGTAACAGCAGTGTGAGGAATGACCAACAGTGTTTTATCAGTGGAAAATGAAGAAAGACATATAGTATAGGCACAAATTTTGCTTTAGTTAGGTATCAAAAACATGAGTTGGTTCCAACTCATAGTGACCTTACGTATAACAGAACAAAACAATGCCCAGTCCTGCACCATCCTCACAAACACTATTAAGCTTGAACCCATCAATACTGCCACAGTACGAATTCATCCCGTAGGGGTGTTCCTATTTTTTGCTGACCTTTCACTTTTCCTAGAATGATGCTTTTCTCCAGGATTTGTCTCTCCTAATAATATGTCCAAAGTCTCGCCATCTTGGTTTCGAAGGAGAATTATTGCTGTAATTCCAAGACAGATTTGCTTGTTCTATTAGCAGTCTGTGGTACATTTAATATTCTTCTTCAACAACATAATACAAATGCATCAATTTATATTGTTGTTGCTGTTAGTACTCTTGATTTGGTTCCAATCCATAGCGACCCTGTAAAAGGTTTCCGAGGAGCAGCTGGTAAGCTTGAACTGCCAACATTGCAGTTCAAATGGCTTTGCAGTCTGGCTAATTAACCCACATCGCCACACCAGGACGCCATTAGGGTATTCCTTATTTGCTGTACAGCTTTCACATACATGTGAGTTATTGAAAATAACATGGTTTGGTTCAGGCACACCATAGTCCTCAAACTGACATCTTTGCTCTTGAATATTTTAAAGAGAGCTTTTGCAGTAGATTTGCCTAATACAGAACATCCTTGGAGTTCTCAACTGCTTCTTGTATGTTGAATGTGGTGCTGTAGGATAATGCACTGGACCAAAAGGTTAGTTTGAACTGCAAGGTCAATGATTCAAACTTACCAGAAACCCTATGCAAGGTTGCAATGAGTCATAACCAACTCAACGGCACTTAACAACAACAAAAAGCATGATGGCTTATTGTAGATCCAAAAAAAATTGAAGGCTTTGACAACTTTAGTGTTTTCTTCATGTATAATGATGTTATTCATTGGTCCAGTTGTGAGCATCTTAATTTTATCTACAAGGAGGTGCAACCCATACTGAAGGTCTTTATCATTATGTATTTTAAATCTTCTTTACTTTAGCAAGAAAGGTTGTTGTCTCATCTACATATCATAGGTTATTAATGAGTCTTTCCCTAATCCTGATGCCTCATACTTCTTTAATAAGTCCAGGTTCATGGATAATTTGCTCAGCATACAAATTGAATGATCATTTGTTTTCTTTTAAAGTTTTTCAGCAGTCCATTGTTCTGTTAGAACTACTGCCTCTGGGTCTATGTACAGGTTCTTCATGTACACAATTAAGTGTTCAGGAATACTCTTTCTCTGCAACATTGTTCATAGCTTTTCATGATCCACATAATCAAAAGTCTTTGCATAGTGAGTTAAGCACAAGCAAATATCTTTCTGGTATTTTCTGCTTTCAGTCAAGATCCATTTGACATAATCAATGATATTCCTTATTCCACATCCTTGTCTAAATACAGATCCCTGTCAATGTGCTGTTGCAACAGTTTCTGAATTATCTTTAGAAGAATTTTACTTGCATGTTTTATTAATGTTATTTTATGATCATTTCTGCATTTAGTAAGGTCACTTCTCTTTGAAATCGGCACACATTTTCACATTCAGTCAATTTGTCAGGTAATTGTCTTCCAAATTTCTTGGCATAGATGAACGAATTCCTCCAGTGTCGCATTTGTTTGGTAAAGGATTTCCATTTGCAGCCCATCAATTTCTAGTGCATGGTTCTTTGCCAATGACTTCAATGCACCTTGGATTTCTTCCTTCAGGATCATTAGCTCTTGATCATATGCTACCTCTTGAAATGGTTGAACATTGTCCATTCAATTTTGTTATAGTGACTGTGTATTCCTTCCATCTTCCTTTGACACTTTCCACATTATTCAATATTTCACCCATAGAATACTTCAATACCGCAAGTCTAGGTTTGAATTTGTTCTTCAGTTCTCTCAGCCTGAGAAATGATGAGCATGTTATTCCTTTTTGGTTTTCTAATTCCAGGTCTTTGCACATTTCGTTATAATATTTGACTTTACCTTCTCAAGCTGACCTTTGACATTTTCTTCTTAGCTCTTGTACCTCCTCAGTTCTTCCATTTGCTTTAACATCTCTATGCTAGAGAGAAAGTTACAGAGTGTCTTCTGACATTCATCTTTGTTATCCATCCAGTTTGCTGTCATTACCAAAGCTTTACTTGCATATGATCTTTATGTTATTCTGCTATGATTTCTGCATTCCATTAGGTCATTTTTCTTTGGAATTGTCACAAATATGGCTTACTGTCAATAAATTGGCCAAAGATGGTGGAAAAAGTTCCATGTCATCAGCTAAAACAAGGTCATTGGCAGACTGGAACAGATCTTCAATTACTCATATACAAGTTCAGGCTGAAGATGAAGAAAATTAAAACTAGGTCATGAGAGCTGAAGCCTTAAATATAGCTCAACTGTATTTGGAAGTAATCTCTAGAATAGATTTGATTCATTATACACTAACAATTGAAAATCAGGAGAGTTATAGAATGACATCAAGAGTATCATCAAGAAGAAAGCAAAGGGTCATTAAGAAGACTAAAGAAGTAAAAGACCAAAACAGATGTCAGAAGACACTCTAAAAAGCTTTCCTCCAGCTAAAGCAAATGGAAGAAATGAAGAAGTAAAAGAGTTGAACAGAAAATATCAAATAGCAACTCAAGAAGATAAAATCAGGTACTATAATGAAATGTGTAAACACCTGGAATTAGAAAACTGAGAGATATTTTTCCAAGATGAAAGAATTGGGAAAAAAAATCAAGACTTGTTGTGCAATATTATAGGATTATTTGGGCAAAAACAAAATGATGCAGAAAGCATCAAAAGAAGATGGGAGGAATAAACAGAGTGACTGTACTATAAAGAAATGGGCAATGTTCTACTATTTCAAGAGGATGCATAAAATCAAGAGTCAATGGTAATGAAAAAAGAAGTCCAAGATGCATTGAAGTCATTGGCAAAGAACAAGGCTCTGGGAATTGGTGAAATACAAATAGAAATCTTTCACCAAACTGATGTGGCACTGGAGGCATTCACTCATATCTATGCCAAGAATTTTGAAAGATAGTCACAAATTTATATATGTCAATATTTTATGGTAGCACAATCTGTCTGAGTGTGGTTGGTGTCGGAGAATCTGGAAACATGAAATATTGCTTGAGAGGAAAAGAAATCTAAAAAATGTTTTGAGAAAGATGGAAAACATACTTACTGACAAAGAATTATACCACTGCTGGTCATTATTAATGGCCTAGCTGACATACATGCCTCAACATTACATGAATTGGAATTGAGAGTTGACAACATACTAGTAGGTTTTTCACCAACCATGTGGAACCACAGAGAACAAGCACAAAGAGATGTGTCTTTCTTGATATGTACATAAAGACAAACCAATGAATCCAGACTGGAATAATAGAGTTTCAACATCATAAGTAAATTGATGGATGTTGATAACACGGTGTTGTTGTTGTTGTTAAGTGCCATTAAATGCCTTCTAGTCAGTTTTAACTTACAGAAACCCTGTCTAGGGTTTTCAAAGAGTGACCAGTGAGTTTGAACCACCGACCTTGTGGTTCCAACTGACCTTATGGTTCAGCACTTTATTCTACAGTGCCGTACCAAGACTATAATAAAATGTTGTTGTTGCTGTTGCAACTGGGTAGGTTTGAACTGTTGACCTTGTGGCTTGAAGTACAGTGCTGATCCTACCAGGAGTCCCAATAACATGGTAGGGTTAAGGAACTGGGAGTGAATTGGTGATTTTGATATTCAATAATTATTTGAGTTGGTGAATTCAAATAAGTGAGCTGATGCGGGTGCATATTAGAATAAACATTTAGAGAATTTTCAATAGGTTCTCTAAAAGGACATTACTGAAGTACCATGTTGTGAGATCAGCTTATCCTTTCAACTTCTTTCTTTAACCTCAAGTAATATTATCCTACCTTGACAAAATCATTCTTTTTTACACTATAAGGTTCTATGAATAATTTATCAAAAAAGAATAGGTTTGGAAATATTTCTGCTATTTCACTTAGTGTTGACTTGAATGATTTTTCACCTTTGTTCATTCCCTTATATAATAATTTAATTTCCCATCATTATTTCATTAATTCTCTAAATATTTTCTAAACATTTATTGTTCTTTGGATAATATACTAATGGCTTATATTGCAAAAGGAAATGTGTAGATCCAGTAGAAGAGATAGGCAGGTAATTAAGAATATAAAGAAATGTGAATTATGATTAGTTTTATGAAACAAAAGAATTAGCAGTGTGAAAGAGAAGAAACATGAGGCGATATGAAGCATTTTGATAATTCTAATTGAGAAATCTTCAAGGAGATGATGTTTCAAGCGAGAACCTGATTAATGAACAGGTGTTTACACACAGAGCATATGCAAGGCTAGAGATAAGACTGAGTTCACTGAACTCAAGGATGTGACTAAAGCTTAGAGGCGTGTAAATGAGGCTTTAAATACAAGGGGAGATATGGGCTGTTCAGGTTTTTATTAGAAATTTTGGAATTTTTAATAGCATATTTTATTAAGATTATCCAAACTCAATGTTGTGCCTTCTTCATTGCCAAATCTAATATAAAGAATTCCAGATCACAATAAAGGCATCTAAGAAATATCAATTGCTTACAAAATTTCTCTAGCAAAATAAACATTTTAAAAAATATGTATTTAGCTGTATTTTGTAGTTTATAAAATAATATTATGATCATTAATTATGGCCATAATTCTTGAAGGTAGATTTCTTTATTATCTAATAAATATTAATAAGTGTTTCTCAGATTTAAGTTTGTCCAATAAATGTCAAAGATAGGTCATCAACACAAGTAGTTTAACTGTTTGTATAATGTTATCTGTCATTGCTTAGAAAATTCTAGTGTTCAGCTTTTTAAAACTGGTGCCTATAAAAATAAGAAGTGTCTTTTGACCTTTTAACACTATTATGTGACTGCTGAACAGTTTTTCTTTTTCTTTTTATTTGAAAGAAACTGTAGTAACAAGATATTTCTTTTTGTTATATAAAGCAACAAGAACTTCTCATTTTGTATAATTGTCAATTATATTAAGCTCTTTGTGAAAGATCATAATTGTTTTAATCATTATCATTATCATTATCATTAAAAGGTTCCAAAAAAAAAAAAAAAATGGTTTACAATAGCAGCTTCTGTTAAATTTAAAGAATTGGGGCTAAATGGAATCTTTATGTTAAGGAAATTTGGTTTTCTCACATCTATTAAAATTAGCGCCTCAGGTTTGCATAAACACAGCTATTTTAAAGAAATTGCAACTTCTATTATGACGTTAAATGGGTTACATGAAAACAACAGAAGTTCCAGAAGAACTATAAGAAGAAATTCCCACCATTCCATTTTAGTAAATAAACTACTTTTTATAATGGAAATAATGTTTCCAGATATCAATAATACATTATTATCTGAATAAAAGCCTGTTTGCTAATTTCATTATAATTAATCTTAATAGAAATATTTAACCTGAAACATTAAACAAAAAACTGTTTTATGATTTTATAAGCTATAAAAGGACTCATAAATGAACAGGTCATTTGATCTATGATTTAAATTGCTAAGACAGATTTTCTTTCCCTTGTTGGCACAACAGATGAGCAGTCAGCTGCTAAAAGAAAGGTTGGTAATCCAAATGCACCCAGTTTAGAAAACTTCATAGGGCTGATCTAGTCCATCACAAAGGGATACTATTTGGTGAGATCAACTCAATAACACCTAACAACAACAATGAATTTAGTAGGAAAAAGAGATATAATCATAGATATAACCAATCATTATTTATTTTATAAATATGAAAGGATAGCAGAGAGGTATTAAGAGTTTTCCTTTTACTATACTATACTGGATTATGAGCTAGCATATTAATATATTTTCAAACTAAGACTGATGTCAAAATTATATCAGGCATTTAACCCAATCTAGAATAAAAAAATCTGACATTTTAATTAAAAACAAAAAAACTGGTGTAATATAATTTTTCTACTTAATAGTTGAGTTAATTAATGTCTAGAAAGCCTAAAATCTAATTGTTTCTGAAAATTCAAAGACATCAGTGTAAAATATAAAGTGATTATCTGAATCACTTAACTGAAATTGCTTCCTTATAAAGGCTGAAATCTTAAGAAATAACTATACTCCCTTATGATATGCTTTACAGTCAACTACTTTTCGAAGTATGTATTTCTGGGAGATTTTAAAATAGGAAATATAGAGCAGGTGCAATTTTTGAGTGAAGATCTTATGATTGAAAAATACAAAGTAAATAAAAAACTATGTATGTTTGTTCTTTGAAAAATCACACATTTTCTTTACATAAAATAATTAAAACATGGATAGTTTCAGTACATGTTTTAATATGAGGAAGCTTAAGAAAAGACAATGGGCATCAGATGAATTAATTTTTTTAAAAAATCATTCAGTTCTTACATTGAAAAATTAAAAATAAAAATGTATGTGAAATTACCAGGTTAGATGTCCGAAAAAAAGAAAATGATGACATAAACAAAATCCTGCCTGTGGGAATCTCATTAGGAAGTGAGGTATGAGCATAAATAAAATACTTTGCATTAAGTACAAAAATTGAGGTAGTCTGATAGTGTGCTGCGTGGAATAAGTTCCAATTATAAGGAATTAAGATAGGTTTTGCAAAATGTGTAACAACAAAATAACAAACCATACGTCCCTCAAACATCTTTATGCAGCTTAGTTAGAGAATTCATTTCAGTGGCCACACAAACCTCAGACAACATACTCAGTTTGGGAAGTTAACAGGTTAAGAAAATGCTAAGGGCATAATCATAACAGTCAGTTGCTGATAAATGACCACTGGACACACCATTCCTCCATAAGTCTCAGCCTAAAGGCACATGGCTCTCGCTACATGGGCCACTAAACCTAGCTCTCCCACTGAAGTGCTCCACTCTACAAGTAAATTTCTTGTGTAAAATTTATCAGCTTTACTTGCTCCATAAGCTGGGAAGTCTACTGCTCTATTTTATTCTCTAGTTGTTTGTCCTGCTGAATACTACTCTGCCACTCCTCCAATTGCACAGATTTCTGTTCCTGGGTCAAGGAGGTTCAATACCCAGGGATCTTGGGGTCTAAAGGGACTGTTCCATCTGTGGTTCTTTCTTATTTATGGTAGTAAGATTTCCCCCTTATGGCTTCTGAGATGGATCATCTTAAACCCAATGCTAGAGTTTCAAGTTTTTATTGTTACAGTTAACTCTGTTAACATCCACAGTTGAGCATGTCATACTACCAGTATCGTCTTTTACCTTCTTTTACGAGACCTAGCAGGGCATAATGCTGTTTTGTGTGAGTTACAGTGTATTGCTAGAAGAGGCATTAGATAATTCACTATACCACAGGTATCAAGTAAAAAATAAGATCTGAACTAAAATTTGAATGAACCTAAATTTGCAGAGTAATAGAAATAAGGACGAGAAATAATAGATGAGAGTTGGGGTAGAAGTTCAGTGTAGATCTGTCAGCAATAACACAGAATACTGGATGAAGTAGGTTCAGGGGACAGTTCCAAAACTCTGAATCACGTATTTAGGATTATTTTAAAAAGTTTGAAGGCTTATAGCCAGTGGAATTTTTAGAGGAAACAAGAACTCTCATAATTTCAAACCAGCCATGCTCAGTGGCCCCGAAGCCTCCATCTTGGGCAAGACCAAGCAGGGAAACCAAGTGGGGAAAGGATTAAAGCCTTCAATGGATACCTGCCAGAACCTCAGAGATAAAGGTGTGGACATTCTTTTTTCAAAAACTGTTCATTGGTCTCTTGCTATTTGTGTACCTTCATTTTGGTGACTAGACTGGGTGTCTGAGAGAGTGGACATCCACCAACACCTGGAGTGCTCTAGTAAGCATACACACAGATATTCCGAAAATTTAAAGGAACAGATTTCACTCAAAATCAAAAGGCAACACAAAATGGCTGCAGCTGGTGCTGAACTGTTTATCACTAGGAAAAAGGTCAGAACAGGGGTTATGGAGTAGCAGAGACAGCCTAAAAATGAAACAGGCCAAAAATTAAATCCTGAGCTACATCATAACAACCAACAGTGGAATCTTGAAAATTCTTAGGCAGTCTTGAAGACAAGAAATTGAAAGAGGATACTAAAGTCATACACATATAAGGCTACCGATTTTTTTTTTTTTTTTCTCTTCACTCCTTTCTGTGATTATAGACTACATTATTCAATCTGGTTTTCTTTGCTGTTGCTGTTTTGATTTTTGGTCTCCATTTTACCTTTATGGGGTTCTTTCCCTATATTACCCAAGAAGAGACAGTGATTGGTGTCCTATAGTCAAACAACAATCACACCCTATATAACCCCACAATTCAAGCAAGAACCAATACCAACTGCCATACACCAAGTAGGCAGACAACATCTGCAAAGTTAATATGAGTTGAGTAATAAGAAGAGGGAAAAGGGAAGCCCATCTCCTGATCACATCTACCTAGAGGCAATCAGAAAGCATAAAAAATATCAAAACACACACTCAATTATGTATTAAGACCACAGTTAACTACTAAACAAGTCCAAGAAGCAGAAGCAGATGACCATATCAGCACATGTCCAGAAAGAAGATAAAATGACTGAAACAAATGATCTGGAGGTAGATCTATACTCCATAATTGAAGAAGGGCAGGCCTTGGAAATGCCTAAGAAGGAATTCAGAAAAATGATTATAAAATATATCAAAATACTTCACAATGGAGTTGAGAAAAATAAGGAGAAGTCAGGAAAGCACTACAGGAACAATAAAAAAGATAGATACAGCATTGGAAACAATTCAAAACCTGCACAAAGAAACCAGCAGCACCACAAAAACAAACAAACATAATAGCAGCAATTAATCCTTACCTATTGATAATTACACTGAATGCCAAAGGATTCAATTAATGAATTATGAGACAGAGAGTGGCAGAATGGATTAGAAAACAGGATCCTTCAATATGCTGTCTGCAAGAGACACACTTTACACACAGAGACAAAAATAGACTAAATGTCAAAGGATGGTAAAAAAAATACCATGTAGGAGTGGCAATATTAATATCTGATAAAATAAACTTTAAGTCAAAATCCTCCATAATAGATAAAGATGGATATTATCTCATGATTAAAGGGAAAATTGAACAAGATGACATAACTGTAACAAATACCTATGCTTCCAATGAAAGAACTACAAAATATATAAAGCAAACTCTAATAGATTTGAAGAAAGAAATAGACGAATCTACAATAATAGTGGGAGATTTTAATACACCACTGTAAAATGGATAGAACAACCAGAAAGAAACTCAAAAAGGCACAGAGGAACTAAACAACACATTCAACTGGACTTCATAGATGTGTACAGAGCATTTAACCCAACAACAGCACAATACATTTTTTCCAGTGTGCATGGAACATTCTCCTGAATAGACCATGTGTCAGGCCACAAAAAAAGCCATGATAAATTTACTAATATCAAAATACTATAAAGCATCTTCTCAGATCACAATGCTATCAAATTACAAATCAACAATAGGAAGGCCAAGGAAGTAAAGTCAAATGCATGGAAACTGAATAATACCCTGCTGAAATGTGACTGGGTAGTAGAAGAAATAAAATGTGAATTCACAAAGTTCCTAGAAAGAAATGAGAACAAAAACACAACATACCAAAATCTGTAGGACATGGAGAAAGTGGTGCTGAGAGGAAAATTTATTACAATAAATTGCAATAAAGTGCACACATAAGAAAAGAAGAAAGAACCAAAATTAACACATTAACACAGGATCTCCATCAATTAGAAACAAACCAACAAAAGGAACTTACAGTCACCAAAAGAAAAGATATAATAAAGATTAGAGCAGAAATAAATGAGATAGGAAACAGAAAAACTATAGAAAGAACAGCAGGACAAGAAGCTTGTTCTTTGAAAGGATTGACAAAATACAAACCATTGCCAAACCTAACAAAAGAAAAGAGGGAGAAGACACAAAAAACATGCATTAGAAACCACATGGACGAAGTCCAAATGGAATAAAAAAAATCAAAAGTATAATAACAGAATATTATGAAGAGTTGTACTCTAACAAATTTGAAAACTTAGAAGAGATGGATACATTTTTAGAAAAACGTGACCTACCTAAACTTACAAAGAGTAAAGTAGAAGACTTGAACAGACCCATAACAAAAGAAGAAATTGATCAAGTCATCAGAAAACTTCCAACAAAAGAAGTCCAGGCTCAGATGGCTTCACTAGTGAGTTCTACCAAACATTCAGGGAAGAGCTGTCACCAATTCTGCTCAAATTATTTCAGAATATAGAAAATGATGGAAAATTTCCTATTACATTTTATGAAGCAAGCATAACCCTCATACCAGAAACAGTGAAAGACATCACTAAGAAAAATTATAGACCGATATTCCTCATGAACATAGATGCAAAAATTCTCAACAAAATCCTAGTCAGCAGAATCCAGCAGCAGATCAAAGAAATGATACATCATGACCAAGTGGGATTCATATCAGGGATGCAAGCATGGTTCAACATTAGAAAAACAATCAACATAATCTACCATATAAATAAGAAAAGAACCACATGATCATATCAATTGATACAGAAAATGCATTTGACAAAATCTAACAGTCGTTCCTGATAAAAATGCTCAACAAAATAGGAATTGAAGGTATATTCCTCAACATAAGTAACAGCATATTTACAAAACTAAAAGCTAACATCACTTTCAATGGAGAGAAACTGAAAGCCTTTTCTCTGTGAACCAGAACCAGACAAGGATGACCTTTGTCACCATTACTAGTCAATATTGTTTTGGAAGTTTTAGCCAGAGCTATATGGCAAGATGGGGAAATTAAAGGCATCCAAATTGGAAAAGAGGAAATAACACTCTGTCTATTTGAAGACAATATGATCCTATACATAGAAACCCCCAACTACTCAGTCAAAAAGGTTCTAGACCTCATTGAAGGATTCATCAAACTTCAGGGTATAAGATCAACATACAACATATAGTTGAATTCCTCTATAGTAA
>NW_006408840.1:675609-676846 GCF_000296735.1 Chrysochloris asiatica | reverse complement strand
AGATGAGTGGGACATGCTAAAAATTAAAAACTTACATGCATCAAAAGACTTCAACAAAAGAGTAAAAAGGGAACCCACAGAATGAGAAAAAAATCTTCAGCAGCAACACATCAGACAAGGGACTAAATTCTAAATATGTAGGAAAATACAACACGTTTGTAATAAAAAGACAAATAACCCAATTAAAAAATGGGCACAGTACATGAACAGACACTTTGCCAAGGAGGAGATCCGCGCAGCCAAGAAACATATGAAGAAATATTCATGATCTCTAGCTATTCAAGAGATGCAAATCAAAACAAAAATGAGATATCATCTCACACTAGCAATAACAGCAAAGTTTAAAAAGAGTAGAGGGCAATAAATGCTGGCAAGGATGCGGAGAGAATGGGAAACTCCTACATTGTTGGTGGGACTACAAAATATATCAATCTCTGGAAATAAAAATGGCATTTCCTCATATGTTTGGAAATAGAAATACCGTATGATCCAGCAATTCCTCCATTTGGTGTTTACCCACAAGAAATGCAAGCCATAACATGAGTAGATATATGTACATCAATGTTCATAGCAGCACTATTTACAATAGCAAAAAGATGGAGACAGCCTAAGTGCCCATCAATGAAAGAATAAATAAATAAACTGTGGTATATACCCACAATGGAACATTACACTACCCTGAAGAATAATGAGGAAGCTGCAACCCACTGCATAACATGGATGAACCTTGAGGACATTATGCTAAGTGAAATTAGACAGTCAAAAAAGGAGAAATATTACATAGGACCATTATTGTAAAGGATTAAGAAAAAGAACCCACACTAAAAGGGAGGAAAATTATTTTCTGGTTACTGGGATATATGGGGTGGGTTGGGGGGAAGGAAGGGAAGGTGGAACACAGGGTAGGGAATAGACACAGGATAGCTTGAGTGTTGGTGGAAGGGCAATACACAAGAAGGGGAAAGGGAATGGAAGAACTAGGTGGGTGGAAGAACAGATAGGCAGGTCTGCATAGACTAAGTGAGACAGTGGTAAATAATGATGTATGCACAACCTTGGAACAACAGGGCTCTGAAATACAGGATTGAGACATTGTTTGAATGGCTAAAAGAGGGGAAATAATGTTAAGATGGTTGGCTGTCTTTTGAATCATGGTTTCTCTTGCCTATCATTGTAAAATAGATGCTTGAGGGGGAAAGAAAGAAATAACCAGAAACATCACCATAGGAAGCTTGTA
>NW_006408840.1:672933-674120 GCF_000296735.1 Chrysochloris asiatica | reverse complement strand
CAATATCTGATAGGATGAATGTAAAGCTAATGTTCTCCCATGTAAACTATCATATGATTAATAATGAAAACTTTTTTTTTTTTTTTTTAAAGAGAGTCGTAGAAGAATAGAAACTATGTGAACACAGGTTAATATGGTATTTGTTTCACAGAGTATTAATCCATGCAAGGAGAATTTAAAGATAATTTCTGAAATTACTGCGAAGCCCAAACTGAAAGCCATTCTTCTTTTAAGTGCTGTTGAATAAGATCTGACTCTATGACACTGTATGATTTTCTAAGGAGAGGCTGGTAAGTTTGAAACACTGACATTGTGGTTGAAACTGACCTTGCAGTCTAATGCTTTAAACTACAACACCACATCAGCAAATAATTTAAAGTTAATGGCAGTATATTTATGCATTTATTACATTAACAGTGACCAAATTTTATACTGTGTGCTTGGGAAAGTGGTGATAGAATGATATCCAGATGCCTAAAGTAAATCCACTGATACCAAGCCATGGTATTTTTGATAACCCCATCATCTGCATGCAAAAGCTGTACATTTCATAAGGATGACCATAGAACTGATGCTTTTGAGTTATGGTTTTGGAGAAGAATTTTGAAAATGCCATTCGCTGCCAAAATAACAAACAGATCTGCGTTGGAAGAAGTGAAGCCAGAATGCTCCTTGGAGGCCAGGATGGCCAAACTTTGCCTCTCATACTTCGGATATATTGTCAGGAGGTCCCAGTTGCTGGAGAAGGATATCATGGTATTTTCAATATTCTCATATGCATACAAAAACTGGACAGTGAATAAGAAAGACTGTATCCATCTTGGATATCAGCAATGATATCCCTAGTTCCATGGTTTGTTTTTTTTTTTTTCTGAATCTGATGAGTTTCTGGCAGTTTACTGTTGATGTACTTCTGTAGCTATTTTTAAATTATCTTCACGAAATTTTTACTTGCATGTGATATTAATGATATTGTTCAATGGTTTCCACATTCTGTTTGGTCAGCTCTCTTTGAAATGGTCTGGGTCTCTTTTCATTGGCTGGCCAGCAAGTAGAGAATACCAGAAAGAGGTAAAAACCTCATCTTCCAAATTTCTTGTCTTAGATGAGTGAGTGTCACCATTGCTGCATCAGTTTGTTGAAATATCTCATTTTGTATTTCTTTAATTCTTGGAGGCTTGTTTTTT
>NW_006408840.1:665800-671963 GCF_000296735.1 Chrysochloris asiatica | reverse complement strand
TTTTTTTTTTCTTTTTCTATTAACTTCTGTATATTTTGAAAAGATGATAACCGGGTATATTTTACATATATAAATAAACCTGATTCAATTCTGGGTTGGCTCTTAAAATAAGAATGCTGAACTAAACACAAAGGTAATATAGCAAAAAGAAAGTGAAAGTGAATACCTAATTACCTTGACTCCTTGTACTCATCATGCCACTCAAAATATCAACAGAATTTAACATTATTGACTATAGAACACCACCACTTACAAAGCTTTTCTTAAGTATCTATTAAACTGTTGTTGTTGTTATGTGACCCCGCATAGGGTTTCCAAGGCTGTAAATCATTAAGGGAGCAGAAAGCCTCATCTTTCTCCCGTAGAACAGCTGGTAGTTTTGAACTGCTGATCTTGTGGCTCACAGCCTAATTCGTAACCACTATGCTACCATAGCTCCTTATCTGTTAAACTAGAAGTGCGTTATAACCATTAAATCTTTCCTATTGCCAAAGTTTTGTATTCAAGAAATCCTTACTCTGTTTTATGAATAAAATAGAAAACACAGCTCATTTTTCATGTAGAGGAAGTTTGAAACAAGAAATTGTTTATAAAAGTTTGGAGGGAAATGCAAGGAAGGATAATGTCACTTGGATAGATAATGCAGAAGAACCACAAGGAAAGAAGCTCTACAGTGAGGTTAAAAATCCAAAGCACCTGTGGATTTCTCTGTTGGAGTCTGAGCTTCAAGTTTCTCTTTGTTATGACAAGAGGAGGGGAGCTGGCTTAATGGAAACTTGGAAGCCTACACCATATATGCTGCAGTCATCTCCAAAACTTTGTAGAAAAAATACAGATTCACTGTCCCCTAACTTTGACATCTTCTTATCACCCGCTAGAGCCCACCATTGGCAGAATAGAAACAGAAGCTAGTTGGCATTCAGCTTGAAAAATATGGTTTCTGAGATTCTAACTCCTTTCTAATACAAAGCAGAGCTCAAGTGATTGGGAACTATTGGGGAGGCTAGACTGTGTTGAAAAGTAGAAGCAAAATGAAGAAAGATAATCATTCAATTTACTAATGGAGCTAAATAGTACGTTATGCTCTCATTCCGCACAAATAGATTTACAGAATTCAAGTCAAAATGAAAATTAGAAACAAAACCAAACCAATAAACCCATGCAAATATTCTCTGTGTTTATTCATGCCAGTTCTTTCAAGCATATCCCTTCCATCTCTTTATAAACTTGATTGCATTCAATAACAATAAACAACAAAATGTTTTATGTTGAAACTTTGGCTTATAGAAAATGCTATCTTCCTCTTCCAAGGAGGGTAAATGCAAAGTCATGTCAGTGTCTGATATTAATTGATGTTTAATTACATTTGCTTAGTCACAATTCCACCAGAATATTGTATATCTCCAAAAGTAAGTTAGTAAAGATAGTCAGAACCAACATTAACTTCATAAAAATAAAAATCAGAAAATATTAAGGAAAAATAAGTGGTTAACATATGTGTTGCTACAATCCACATTTTCTAAGAGTCTCTCAGGCCATAATTGTTATTTGCTACTCCATTCTTCCACTGTCTATTTTGTGAGGCTTTTCCCTTAAGCCATTACTTCAGCTAATAGGGGTTTCTTACTTGATAGAGTTAAAAAAAAAAAAAAAAGACTATTTTTTGAGGGCAGGTTTAACAAATTTAATTTCCTACAGGTTACTGGCTCTAGGAGAAGGCTCTCTGTATTGGCTCTGGTGAAAAGTTTTTATCTCTTCATCTTCCATCCCTTTGCTCTCTGGTGATCTTAATGTGTCATGGTTTCTCTATTCCCCCTATCTGTTTCTTTGCTCCCATGTATGCTGCTCTTTTTATATATCAAGTGAGATAGACTTAAAGCATAATCTGTGCCATTTAATATTGTCTCATTGGCAAAAAGAAGAAAACTCTTTCCAAATGGGATTATAATGACAAATATGAGTATGTTGTTGTTGGTAAGTAATGTGGAGTAGGTTCTGACTCATAGTGACCCTGCACAGGGTTTCCAAGGCTGTAAATCTTTACATGAGCAGAATGCTTCATCTATCTCACATGGGACTGCTGGTAGTTTCAAACTGCTGACCTTGAGGTTGGCAGCCCGACTCATAACCACTACGCTACCAGAGCTTATAATGACAAGTATGAGTATAGAGGTTAAGATTTACAACACATATTTGGGGATAACAATTCAATCCATAACAGATACATATTATGTACCAGAATCTGTTCTGGATACTTTATATACATTATTTTATTGAATTCTCAATAATCATATTAAAATAACTAGTTAACAATGAGTTGATGTCAACTCTTGGCAACTAACAACAAATTCTCATATGTATAACTATTTGTGTTAAAATGAGGTTGTTCTCAACATCACTTTGTTGGTTTCTTTTTTTTTTTTTTGAATCTTTTTATTGTGAATTGAGTGAAGGTTTACAGAACAGATAAGATAATTAGTTCTACATAGTTTTACACTCCACTAAACTTACTTTGTTTCATCTCAGTGATTGCAACAAGAACAAACAGTTATTCCATTTCCTTCCTCTGGTTCTTATTTCCATTGTACCCTCCTACTTAACCTTTCTGAATTTTGCCTATAGATAAATGTTGCCCTTTTGATTTTGAATAGTTGATCATTCGATGGTGATTATACCTTACTAGTATTGTTTTCCACTATATATCTGTCTACAATGTGGTTGAAAATAGTCCATAAGGCTAGTTTCCATTCCAGAATTGAAGGATTGCAAAGGGTCATAGTCTCTGGTTCCCACTGTCATTTTTGGATGAGAGAGACTGGTCTTTTTATACTTCTGAGTTTTGTTCCACATTGTCTCCCATTTTATCTGGAACCTTCTTATATGATCTTTTTCAGGGCAGTTGATACTTGTAGCTAGGCACCATCTAGTTCTTCTGGACTCAGAGCCATGGAAATGTATGTTAACTTGTTTCATTTATCCGTTGGACTCCTTTTCCCCATGCTTCTTCAAGTTTCATCATTCTTCTTTCTGACACACCTGGAGAGATCAACAGGTGTACCTTAGATGGCTGCTCAAGATGTTTTCGATCCCAAATGCTGTTCACAAAAGTAAAAGCCTTTATTCTTGAAGACTGTGATCTTTGGATAGTAATGCAGTACTGTAAAAATAATTTGAAGCTAGAAATATCAATTTAAGAAACTATGATTATTTGGTTACTTTTTCATTTTTGCTAGAACATTGTAAGTTTCAGTGCCAGAAGAGGAGGAAATATTAGTATCAAAATATTTTAGGTATATTTTTAGTCGATGAGCCCCTGAGGTTGGAAGGTAATTAAAATATAAATGGGGAAGAGTTGCCTCATCAAAGTAGAGTTGATCATAATGGCACTGATGAACGAACGCTTTCTCAACCTTTATTTGCTGACAGTGCACAATGCAAAATAAGGAGAAACATCTTCAAACATCTATTAATCATCAGAACATGAAATGTACAAATATGAACATGGGAATATTGGAAAATGTCCAAAATGAAATGAATTGCATAAAGTTCAATATCCAAAGCATTAGTGAACTTAAATGGAATGGCATTGTTCACATTGAATTGGATAGCCATATGGCTTACTATGCTGGGAATGCCAAATTCATGAGGAATGGTGTTCAAATTAATCAAAAAGAGCATTCAAAGATCTGTCTTGAAATATAATGCTGGTTGTCATAATATACATAGGCCTAAAAGAAAGACCAGATGATACAACTATTATTCAAATTTGCATACCAATCACTAAACCAAGTAATGAATTTGAAGAATTATATCAACTTCTTCAGTCTGAAACTGAACAAACATGTGATTAAGAAGCACTAATCATTACTGGTGATTGGAATGTGAAGGCTGCGCACAAAGAAGAAGGACCAATGGGTAGAAAATATGGCTTTGGTGATAGAAGTGATGTTGTAGGTCCCATGATAGAACTTTGCAAGGCCAAATTACTCATAGGCAAGTTCAGGCTAAAGAAGAAGAAAATTCAAACAGTCTACGAGAGCAAAACTCTGAACTGGAACACATATCACCTTAATTTAGAGATCATCTCAAGAAAAGATTTGCTGTATCAGATACTTAAGACAAAAAAAATAAAGTAAAACAGAAAAGCTGTAAGATAACATCAAGAACATCATACAGGAAGCAAGTAAATGGTCACTAAAAAACAGGAAAGAAAGTAAAGGACATCAGAAAAAACTCTGAAACTTGCTCTCTAGAATATATAAGCTAAAGTGAATAGAAGGAATAAGGAAGTCAAAGAAATGAACAGAAATTCAATGGTAAGCTCGAGAAGACAAAGTCAAATGTTATAACGAAATGTGCAGAAATCTGAAGTTACAAAACCAAAAGGGAAGAATACACTCAGTGTATCTCAAGCTGAAAAACCTGAAGAAAAATTCAAACCTCCATTTACTATGCTGTATTTAAATCAATATTTTCCAAATCCTATCTTCACTTTAAAACTTTTTTAATATTCAGAGACTTAGTTTTAATATTTGTTTGAAATGTTTGTTTTGCTATTCAAACAAATTCATCACATACAAAGATAAATACCTATGCCTCACATAAGAAGTTTTTCTTATTAATCTCAGAAAATGACATTACCACTGATTTATTTTTTATAGGCATTCAGTTATAACATTTTTATTTACATTAATAAACTCCATTCATAAAAATTTGGGAACATCTTATTTCTTATGCAGTAGTCAGAGAAACAGAGGTCCATTTGCTCTCATAAAGCTGAATCTCATATAGACTCACAAACCCAGCACAGGATCTCTATAAATTGGAACCAATTCAATGGCACATAACAACAACAATATGTTAAATTATGGAATGAAAATTTAAAGACACAAAAATAGGGAGAAGAGAGGCAGACCACTTCTGAAAACTTATTGTTGTAGTTGTTAAGTGTCATGAAGCCAGTTCCCACTCAACAATCCTGTATAGGATTTCCAAGGAACAACTGATATATTTGAATAGCCGACCTTGCAGTTAGAAATTCAGTGCTCAGTCTACAGATGCACATCACTGAAAACCTTATAAATCAGTAGAACATTGTTTGGAAAAGTGCAAAGTGATGAGGCTTTCAGGTTGGAATGCACTCAAAATATTCCTGAAGACAAGTATTTCCTCAAAGTAGAGTTGAACATAAAAATGTGTATGGAGCAAAGCTTTCAAGAACATTATTTGCTGGTGTAGAACAATTCAAAAGGAGAAGAAATAGCTGAAAACATCCATTAACATTCAGAAAATGTGAATCTAAGAAAATTGGAAGTCATCAAAAATAAAAAAGGAAGGCAAAAAGACAGATTTCCTAGAAATTAATGAGCTAAACAGTATTGATATTGCTTGTGAGAATCTGACCATCTTATAATTTACTATGGCAAAGAACAGTAAATAGAGGAGGAATGACACCACGTTAATCATCAAAAATAACATTTCAAGATCTGTGTCGAAGTACAGCTGCTGTTTGTGATAATAAAATACCCATGAGCCCACAAGTAAGATCAGTTAATATAACTTATATTAAAATGTACGTACCCACCATAAAAGGCAAGTTTGATGAAAAAGGAATCATACCAATTTCTTAAATCTAAAATTGATCAAATTTGTAATCACATTGAATTGAAAATTAGGTGTGATTGGAATGAAAAAGTTAGAAACAAAGAGAAAGGATTGACAGAAAATATGGCATTGGTGATAGAAATGGTACCTGTGATTTCATTACATAATTTTGCAAGACTAAAGGATTTTTCTACCACACGTCTGTCAGATTGCCTTATTGTGATGGCTTGCCAGTTGCTGTGATTCTGTAAGCTATGCCACAGGTATTTTAAATATCAGCAGGGTCACCCTTGGCAGACAGTTTTCAGATGAACTTCCAGACTAAGACAGACTAGGAAGAGAGAGTGATAAACTACTTCTGAATATTTAGTCACTGAAAACCTTATGAACATCAGAGAAACATTGTTAGATACAGTGCCAGAAAATGAGCCCCTCAAATTGGAAGGCACTCAAAATACAAGCGGGGAAGAGCTGCCTCCTCAAAATAGAGTTGATCATGATGACGCAAATGGAGTAAAGTCCTCCCAACCTTCATTTGCAGATGGGACACAACTCAAAA
>NW_006408840.1:662452-663370 GCF_000296735.1 Chrysochloris asiatica | reverse complement strand
AATTGATTCATTTGAGTTATGGTTTTGGAGGAGAATATTGAAAGTGCGTGGGCTTCCGAACCAACAGATCTGTGCTGGATAATGTTCAGCCAGAGTGCTTCTTGATGGCCAGGATGGTCAAACTTCATCTCTCATTCTTCAGGCATATTGTCCAGAGGGACCATTCACTAGAAAAGGTTATCATGTTTGGTAAGGTGAAGGGTCAGAGAAAAAGAGGAAGACCCCCAGAGAGATGGAATGGCCAAGTGGTAGCATCAGTGGGCTCAAGTGTAGCAACAATTGGGAGGTTGGCCCAGGATCATGCAGTGTTTTGTTCTGTCGTGTATAGTGTTGCTATAAGTCGGTACCAAATCAATGGCACCTAACAACAACAAAGGCTTTTTCATTGCACATACCTAATTTTACATGCTAAATGGCAACTATATACATGGACCTTATGAGATGGGACCTCATAGAATACACTTAAGAGAAGAGAAAATAGAGAAGCTCTATATGATCAACCAAAAGAATACCAGGGAGTGACTGTGAATCAGAATATCAGTTGTTCACATTCGAGTATAGATGCAAGTTGAAGGAAACGGAATTAGTTCATGAAAGCCAAAAGGTGACCTTGAACATATCCTATCTGAATTTAGAGACCATCTCAAGAACATAGTTGAGGCTATGCAGGGCTTGATGGCAGACAAGGAAGAAAGGCTATGCAAACCTTCTTCAGCAAAAACATGAAAAACCAGATGAAATAGATTCAGAGGATAGTCCTGGAACTCTGAGCTTCAGAAAAGGGATGAACAAGTTGATCAAATGTTTACTGGAAGAAATAATTTGAACAGAAGCAATAAAGAAGGTGACTTCTTATTTCTGACAACCCAGGTGATCCGCAGCAACCATTCTGAACAGGAGTGAGGAAAGTGAGAGATA
>NW_006408840.1:657977-660477 GCF_000296735.1 Chrysochloris asiatica | reverse complement strand
AATACAACCCTGCTTCACACCTTTCTTAATTTTACATAGTTACTAATGCTGTATTTTAATAGGCTCTTATCATAGACAAACACTTTCTCATGGTTACACTCTAAGAAAAGTCCCTACATGATCTAAATTCTTATCTATAACTTGATTTACTTCAATAGTTTTCAGAAACTGCTTCAATGAGAAAGATGATCAAAGTCCTCAATGAGAGAGCAATCACATGTACATTTTCGTCAGTAACTTCTACCCTAATGTTTTTCCTGATATCTTAGGTCATTTCTTTGAAGAAGCATCAATCACCACAAGTACAGATTTTCATGCATTCAAAACTGATTTAACCAAGGTAGAATAACTGCCTGTGACAGACATCTTTCTTTGATCTTGATTTTAAATACTGTATATTAGTTATCTCTTTAAATTCACTGGAATAAAATTACATTGTGTCAGTTATCTTTCAAGAAACAGGAGCACTGAATTAAACTGTACTCTATTATGTATCAACCAGTATCACAACAAAATGGTAGCACTAATATAAAAAAGAACTCATTAATGTCTTATCATATATATATAGAATACTACTTTACATTCATATAGAGTCATTAATTTTTAAAATCCTGCCAGGTTTTTGCTTTAAATAATCCTGTGAATAATTGTATAGTAAATAGTCATTAAAATAGAATAGACACATCGATTTAGGAAGGCAACTGGCCATCTGTTTTTTATTAAACTGATTAAATAAAATATATTCAGCAACCATAATTAAATAAACATGAATTATAAAAAAAGAATGTAATTATTAAGAAAATGTAGTACGTTTACTTCTATTAGGAATAATACATTGTAATACATTATTGTGTATCCATTTTTACAAGCACTAATATTTCCATCACACTATGAAGAGTTTTTGAGTTAGTCAGAGCTGAGAAAACCAACAGATGATTGAAACTCACAATAATGCTATCCAGATCATTTGAAAACAAACAAAAGTTTCATTTGTCTTTCACAGATAATATACAACTTAATATGCACTTACATTCTTGAATGTCTTTAGAGTGTTCAAGAGGAAAGATGTTAGTTTGAGGACTTAGTGCACCTGACCCAAGTAATGATATTTTCAATAGCCCACTAAGCATGTGAAAATTAGACAATGAATAAGAAGACCATAGAAGAATTGATGTTTTGTGTTATGGTGCTGAAGAAGAACATTAAAAAGTTCCATGGACTGCCAGAAGAGCCAACAAATCTGTATTGGAAGACATACAACAGGAATATTCCTTAGAAGCCAGTATGACAAGACTTTTTCTCTCATACTTCACACAAGTTATCAAGAGAGACCAGTCCCTGGAGGAAGACATCATACTTGGTAAAGTAGAGGATTGTTGAAAAAGAGCAAGACACCTCCACACCCAAGAAGATGGATTGGCACAGTTGCAATAGCAATGGACTCAAGCAAAACAATAGTTGTGAAGATGGCACAGGAACAGGCAGTGTTTTGTTATGTGTGTATAGGGTCGTTCTGAGTTGGAACCAACTCAGTGGCACCTACCAACAAGAGAGTAATTTATTGATTCAAATTCTTAGCTTGTATATAATTTTAGAAGTATTTCATGAATGTCTATGCTTGTAAGTACTCTGTTACACATTATGCATACACTGTTGTGCAATTACAAACAAAAAATGCAACTATATCTGTAATAAATTGCATTTTATAGAATATAATGTGATTCTGTCTTATTAACGAAACAAAAGATCCTATGTACTAGAAATTGAGAGATAGTTCATTTCTGCCATTATCATAGATTCTTTTTTTCCACAAGTTCATAACCAAAAGGATGAAAATGTGGTAATAATTCCTGAAAATAATAGACATATTCTTAATTTTAGAGTCCTAGAATGTATCTAAATTTAAGATTACCAGGCACAGACTAGAATATTAGCACAATGTCCTTGCATCTTTCAATTTCTCATATTTCCTTCTTCATGTGAAGAAGTTGAGCCAATCCAACTGATTATTTGAGCATGAGTATGTGTGTGTGACAAAAAGGGACAAAAACAGGATGAAATGAAGTAAATCTGCCTACTTCCCAGAATTTTACAGACATAACTTCTTTGTTTTTTGTTATTTGCTGGTAAGTCTATTCCAACTCAAAGCGACTCTATATAGGATTTCCAAAAGTAGCTGGTGGGTTTGAACCATAGCACTTGTTATTAGAAAACTAGTATTTATATCTTGAGTGCTATGGAACTTCTAGGATATATTTTGTTTCTCCAAGAAAAGAAAAGAACCATCTTAGGAGCTACTCAGAGATCGTCAAGATTGTTAAAAGAACAGGATTACCACTTTCTTGGTTTTCAAAGCATAGAGAAACTGCTTCTCCAGAGATGGCTCCCTCCTGACAATATGTCCAAAGTATGAGAGACGAAGTTTGGCTATCTTGGCCAATAAGGAGCACTCTGGCTGCAATTCTTCCAAAACAGATATATTGGTTCTTTTGGCAGCCCA
>NW_006408840.1:655287-656510 GCF_000296735.1 Chrysochloris asiatica | reverse complement strand
TTTCATTGCCATGGTTACAATCCCCTCCATGCATCATCAACCAACCAAAGGGTATACACTACAAGCCTGCACACCAGTCATCAGCACACCGCCCCTTTCCCTCTCTGGATCTAAAGTTTCCAGCTGCTCCATCTCTCCACGTCATCATCTCTGTCTCCATCTCTGGCGTCACTGCTTCTCTGGGTAGGGTCCCACTCTCCTGTCTTCTCCATTGATGGTCCCAGGGACCTCCGCTCCTAGACTGAAATGTTAATCACCTCCCTCCTTGCTATAATACATCTACCTTTACATTTCCAACCCTCACAATCTTTCCTGATAACAATTATTCACTATTGTATCACAAGAGATGTATCTGCATTTCATTTCACTGTATGATATTCTTGATGTCATCCCACAACTCTTCTGGTCTTCAGTCTTTAGTGTTTAATGTATCATATCTGTTATTCAGATAATCTCTAAATACAGGTAGGATATATTCAAGGTCATATTTTGGCTCTCATGGACTTGTTTTCATCTTCTTAAGCTTCAGTTTGAATTTGCATATGAGTAATTGATGATCTGTTCCTCAGTCTGTCCCTGGTCTTGTCTTCACTGATGATATGGAGCTTTTCCATCTTCTCTCTGCACATATGTAGTCAATTTGATTTCTGTGTATTCCATCTGGAGAGGTCCATGTGTATAGTTGTCTGTTATGTTGTCTAAAGAAGGTATTTGAAATGAACAAATCAATGATTTTGCAGAATTCTATCATGTGACCTCCAGCATCATTTCTAACACAAAGGCCATATTTTCCAACTACTGATCCATCCTCTTTGCTCCCAACCTTTGCATTCCAATCACCAGTAATGAGCAATACATCTAGAATGATGAATGGAGTAAAGCTCATGGGAGAAAAGCCCGAAGTACCTTCATTTGCTGATGGTGCACAGCTCAAAATGAAGAGAAACAGCTGTAAACATCCACTGAAAATCAGAACATGGAATGCACAAAGTATGAATCTGGGAAAATTGGAAGTTGCCAAAAAATAAATGGAATGCATAAATACCAATATCTTAGGCATTAGTGAGCTGAAATGGACTAGCATTGGCCATTTTGAATCTAACAACCCAACGGTTTACTATGCCAAGAATGACAAATTAAAGAGGAATGGTGCTGCATTCACCATCAAAAAGAACATATCCAGATCAGTCATGAGGTACAATGCTGTCTGTGATAGGAGAATA
>NW_006408840.1:652726-654047 GCF_000296735.1 Chrysochloris asiatica | reverse complement strand
CCCTGGAATCATTCCCTCATTTATGCCAAGAAATTTGGAAGGTAGCTACCTGGCCAACTGATTGGAACAGATCCATGTTGGTGTCCATTCAAAAGAGAGTTGACCCAACACAAGGCAGAAATCATTGGACAATATCATTAAGATTGCAAACAAGTAAAATTTTTCTAAGGAATATTCAAAAACAGCATCAGCAGTAAATTGATAGGAGCTTCCGTAAATTCAGCCCAGATTCAGACTAGAACACGGAATGAGGGATATCATTGCTGACATAAGGTGTATGTTTGCTGAAATTAGAGCATACCAGAAAGACATCTGTCTATGCTTTATTAGCTATGCAAGGGCTTTCAATTGTGTAGATATTGACAAGCTGTGCACAACATTGAAGATAATGAGTATTTTGGAATACTTAATTGTGTTAATGATGAACATTTACATAGACCAATTGGTAGTTGTTCAAACAGACAAGGTAATGTGTTTTGGCGTGGTTTAACATCAGAAAATGTGGGCCATACTTCATTTGATTTCTTGACTGCTACTTCTATGAGAGTTGATGGTAGATTCTAGCAAAGTTGTTGGTGAGGAGTTTTGTTTTCTTTATAATGAGGTGCAACTCATACAGAAGGCTCTGGTATTTGATGTGCATCAATACAGAAGGCTCTGGTATTTGATGTGCAAATGGCAAGGTTGTATCATCAGCACATCACAGGTTGTTAATGAGGATTCCTCCAATCCTGATGCCACATTCTTCTTTGTATATTCGTGCTTCTCTGATTCTTTACTCAGCATACAGATTGAATAAGTATGGTGAAAAAATGCAAGCTTGGCCCATACATGTCCTGATTTTAAGCCATTTAGTGTCCCTTTGTTTGAATTACTACCTCTTGGTCTATATACAGGTTCCTCATGAGCATCGTTTGTGTTCCTAAATACTCATTCTCCAAAATGTTGTCCATAGCTTGTCATGATCCACACAGTCAAAATTCTTTGCATAGTCAATAAAGCACAAGTGGTTATCTTTCCATTGTTCCTTGCTTTCAGCCACGATCCACCTGATATCAGCAATGACATCCCCTCGTTCCATATCCTTATATGAATCTAGCTTAAACCTCTGGTAGTTCTGTGTCAATGTTCTGTTGTAGTCATTTAAAAAATATCTTTAGCAAAATTTTACTTTTATATGATATTAATGATATTGTCTAATAATGTCCACACTCCAGTGGCTCATCTCTCTTTGAAATGTTCCAACATGTGGATCTCTTCTAATCAGTTTACCAGATAGTTGCCTTCCAAATTTCTTATAATATGTGAGTGAGTGCCTCCA
>NW_006408840.1:649824-651091 GCF_000296735.1 Chrysochloris asiatica | reverse complement strand
AGAAATTATGCTGGAGATAGCATAATAGAATTCTGAAAAAACAATGATTTGCTCATTTAAAATACCTTCTTTAGACAGTATAAAAGATTATTCCACACATGGACTTCACCAGATGGCATACACAGAAATCAAATTGACTACATCTGTAGAAAGAGACACTGGAAAAGCTCCATATCATCAGCCAAAACAAGGCAAGTAGCAGATTGTAGAACAGATCATCAACTGCTCATATGCAAATTCAGATAGAAGCTTAAGAAAATGAAAACAAGTCCACAAGAGTGAAGATATGAACTTGAATATATCCCAACTGAATTCAGCAATCATCTGAAGAACATACTCGATACATTAAACACTAAAGACTGAAGACCAGAAGAGTAGTGGGATGACATGAAGAAAGCAAAAAGTCATTGAGAAGACAAAAAAGAAAGAAAAGGTCAAAATAGATGTCAGAAGAGACTCTGAAACTTGCTCTCCAGCATAGAGATGCTAAAGCAAGGAAAAATTATGAGGTACAATAGCTGAATAGAAAATTTCAAAAGTCAACTTGAGAAGACAAAGTCAGATATTACAACAAAAATGTGCAAACATCAGGAGTCATAAAATCAATAAAGAAGAGCACATTCAGCATTTCTGAAGCTGGGGGAACTGAAGAAAAATGTCAAGCCTTGACTTTTGTTTTTGAAGGATTCTCTGGTTAAATTATTTAATGATGCAGAAAGCATTGAAAGAAGAGGGAAGGAATACACAGAGTCATTGTACCAAAAGGAAATGGTTGATGTTCAACCATTTAAAAGGTAACATATGATCAAGAGTCGATGATACTGAAGGAAGAAGTCTAAGGTGCATTGACGGAATTGGTAAAGAACAAGGCTCCAGGAATTGATGGAATGAGACCTGAAATCTTTCAAGAATGTGAGGCAGCACAGGAAGCACTTACACTTCTAAGCCAAGAAATTTGGAAGACAACTATCTAGTCAACAGATTGGAAGAGATCTGTATTTGTGCCCATTCCAAAGAGATGGGACCCAACAGAATGCAGAACTCATTGGATGATATATTTGATATTTCATGTGAGTAATATATTACTAAAGGTAATACAGAAACAGCTGCAAGCATACACTGACATAGAACTATTGCCCAGAGGTTAAAGCCGGATTCAGAAGAGGATGTGGAACAATGGGATATCATTACTGATATCCAATGAATCTTGTCTGGAAGCAGAGAATACCAGAAAGATATTTACCTGTGCTTTATTGACTATGCAAAC
>NW_006408840.1:647138-648359 GCF_000296735.1 Chrysochloris asiatica | reverse complement strand
TGTTGTATTTCATTTTTAGAAACTTCCAATTTCCTCAATTCATACTTCGTTAATTTCATGTTCCAATTATTAATGGATGTTTTCAGATATTCCTCCTCATTTTGAGTTGTTCCTAATTAGCAGAGAGGGTTCTGAAGGCTTACTTTCATTCTTGTAATAATGGTCAGCTCTAGTTTGAGGTGGCAGTTCACGCACAGTAATATTTTGAGTGCTGCCCAATCTGGGGGGCTCATCTTCTTACACTGTATCTGAATATGTTCTGGAGATATTCATCATGTTTCAGTATTTAGTATTCTGGTGTTACCTGACAGTGTTTCACTGCTATTCATTAGGTTTTCCATGGCTAAACATGTAGACGCAGTCTGCCTCTCTATTTTCCATGTTTGTCTTTGTGTGGAAGCTCTGCTGAAACCTATCCACCATGGGTGACCCTGATGGCAACACATCAACATGGCATCACAGCAACATGCTAGCCACCATAGTGTTACAAACTGACAGACAAGTGGTGTCCCACATTTTTTAAATAACTTTATGTCTAACAATAACCAAGATGTATTGATAATTACTTTGGCAGTATTCTTATCATTCCACATAGAATATTTAGGGTGGACAACTCAGACACTTAAGAAATGATATCATTATTTTTAGATACGTGCTAAAACCATCTCAAATTAATAAAATCATTTATACAATTAAATATGCTCCAAACCAAAGATCAAACCTAGTGTTATCAGTTGATTCCAGCACATAGAGTTCCCATATAGGGTTTTTTGAAGTTATAAATGTTTACAGTTTTAAAGCTTTCTCTTGTGAAGGGACTGGTGAGTTTGAACTACTAACCCAGGGAGACCACATTAAAAATTTGGCCAAGAATGAACACAGCTTCCCAATTGACTTCTAAAATTATTCCAAGTTATAGTCAGATTTGCTAGGTGTTCCAATATTTATCTGAAAATAAATAGCTTTTGTTATACAGCTCTAGGAAAATATGCAAAATTTGTTCTCAAATTATTAAATTATAGCAATATGAAGGCAACTATGGAATACTATAGAAAAGTTGATGAATTGAGATATGCTGTTGAACAAGAATATTGAAACTACCATGAACTTCTAGAAGAACAAATGAATGTCTGTAGAAGTACAGCCAGAATACTGCTTATAATCTAGGATGATGAGATTTCATTTCTCATACTATCAGTATGAATACTAAGTTGCATGTTT
>NW_006408840.1:645737-646343 GCF_000296735.1 Chrysochloris asiatica | reverse complement strand
ATGTGGTTCAGAGTTCTGGGACCGTCCCCTGAACCTGCTTCTTCTGATACTTTGTGTTATTGCTGATGGAGATCCTCACTGCACATCTCAATCTACCATCAAGCCCCACCTCCCAGTAATGCCTCTTGTGTGCCATACTTCTGGCATGACTCATTCTTATTTTTGGCCTCTCAGCCATGTGGTCCCTTGGATTCTGTCCTGCTTGGACAAGTAATACAAAGCTCTTTCAGCCAGTCTGTAAATGTCCAAAGGGCACATTCTGCAAGCCATATACCTGTCCATAGCAATCCATGGGCCTAGAGTCAGTAGCAGCTCTGTCTCTCCAGGTCACTGGCTCTCTTGTCACCTCTGCTGTCAGTGCTTTTTTAGGTAGATACCTCATTATCCACTTACTCTCTTTCTTCTTGATTGTGCTGTGGTCATCTGTTTCTGCTTCTGAGATGGTTTCTTTTAAACCTGACTGGATGATAAAACTAACCAATTCCAGTTTACAGTCCTGTGCTCCTTATTTGCACGGTCCCACATAATCACTTATGGGAATTAAGAAGACATTGGATAGAAAAACTATATCAAGTAAATTCAATATACCACACTTTCCATCTTCTT
>NW_006408840.1:636172-640369 GCF_000296735.1 Chrysochloris asiatica | reverse complement strand
TATAGCACCATACCTAAAAACTTTCTCACATACCTTGCATTCATAAGTCCTTTCATCACTCTGAGTGTTTTATGCTTAGTTAGATAAGCAGAAAAACTAGAGGCTTTCCCACATTCAGTACATTAATTAGGCCTATCTTTGCTATGACTTCTATGAGGCATGAGGATTGACTAACAGCTTTTCCACCTTCCTTACATACATACCATCTTTCTCCACTAAGAGTTTTTCTGTATGTAGTGAGGAACTAGGTAGGACTAAAGGATTTCCCACATTCCTTACATTTATAAGGCCTCTTGCCATGGTGAGAACTTTACATGTTCAGTGAGGTGTGAGAAACATATAAAGGCATTCTCACATTCCTTACATTCATGAAGTCTCTCTCCGTGGTGAGTTTTTACATATTCCATTAGATGTAAAGGATAACTAAAAGCTTTTGCACATTCCTTATATTCATAAGGTCTATCTCAGCTGTGAGGTTTCTGTGTGTAAGTAGGTATGAAGAATTATTAAAAATGTTCTCACATTTCTAATATCCATAAGACTTACATCCACAATGATGCATTTTAGTTAAAGTGAGACATTAGGGATAAGTATAGGCTTTCCAATGTTTACATTCACACTTTAACATTCCATAATGTACTAAAGGATAAGAAACTAAAGAAATCTTTCCCAAAATCATTATATTAATTTGGTTTCACTCTAGTTACCACAGTCATATAGTTCTTAAGAGGTAAAACACGCATGAAATCTATTCCACATACCTTAAATTTATATGGTTTTCCCTCAGTAACATTTCTCAAAGGACAGGTTAGGAAAGAACCACAAATGCAAGCTTCTCTACAATCATTCCATTGATTGGTACTGCATTCAAGGGGAGATCAGATTTGATCTGTTGTTAAGTGCCATCAAGTAGGTTCCTACTTATAGTGACCCTATGAACAACAAAACAAAGCACTGCAAAGTCCTACACCAACTTCACAATCGTTTCTATGCTAGAGCTCATTGTTGCTACCATGGTTCCAATCTATTTCTTTTAGCCCGACCCTCTACTTTACCAAGCATGATATCCATCTCCAGGGACTAAAGTATATGCTCTCCCTGAGAGTATGTCTGAAATATGAGAAAGCCTTTTAAGTAGAATTCTGGCTATACATTTTTCAACATAGATTTGTTTTTTTTATTTTGCTGATCCAGTGTATTTTAATATTCTCCTTCAACACCATAGCTCAAAAGCACCAATTTTTGTATCATATCCTTTATTCAGTGTCCAACATTCACATGCATAACAGGCTATTGAAAATACCATGGTTTGAGTAAGGTGCACCTTAGTCCTCAAACTGAAATCTTTGCTATTCCACACTTCAAAGAAGTGTTGTGTTGTAGATTTGCTAAATGCAATATGTCGTTTTATTTCTCAACTGCTGATTCAATCAGTGTTGATGGTTGATCTAAGCAAAATGAAGTTTTTGACAATTTCAATTATTTCTCTATTTATCTTGATGTTATTTATTGATCCAGTGATGGACATTCTTCTTTTCTCTTTACAGTGAGGTGCAACCCATATCAAAGACTCTGGTCTTTGATCTTCATCAGTAAGTATTTTAGGTCCCCTTCAGTTTCAGCAAACAAGTTTGAATCAAATCACAAATGGTTAATGAGCGTGCCTTTAATTGTGATACAACGTTCTTCTTCATATAATCCAGCTTCTAAGATTATTTGCTCGGTATATGAATTGAATAAGTAAAATGAAAGAACACAACCCTATCAGACAGCTTTCCTAATTATAAACAAATCAGTGTCCCCATTATTATCTTCCAACAATGACTTCTTGACCTATTTATAGGTTCCTTATGAGCACAATTAAGTATTCCAGAATACTCATTTTCTGTAATGTTGTCCATAACTTGTCATGATCCACATAATCAAAAACCTTTGAGTAGTCAATAAAGCAATAGTAAACATCTTTCTCATATTTTCTGCTTTCAGCCAAGACCCACCTGGTGTCAGCAGCAATACTCTTCATTTCATATCCTTGTTTGAATCCAGCTTGAAGTTTTAGCAACTACCTGTCAGTGTACAGTTGCAGCCATTTTTAATTATCTTTAACACAATTGTCCTTGCATGCAATATTAATGATATTGTCCTATGGTTCCATAGTCTTTGAGTAACCTCTCTTTGAATGGGCATAAATTTGGATTTCTTCCAGGCAGTTAGCTAAGTAGCTGAATTTGAAATTTCTTGGCATAGACATGTGAGTGCTTTGAGTGTTGCATCAGTTTGTAGAAAGATTTTCATTTGTATATTATCAATTCTGAGAGCCTTGTTCTTTACCAACATCTTCAGTGAATCTTGGATTTTTTTGTTCAGTATCACAGGTTGTTGATCACCTGCTTCCTCTTGAAATGTTTGAACATCAATCATGTCTTTTTGATACAGTGATTCTGTATATTCCTTCCATCTTCTTTTGATGCTTTCTGTATCGAACTGTACAATATTTTGTCCATTATGTTGTTTTTGTTGTTAAGTGCTTTTGAGTCAGTCCCAAATCATAGCAAACCTATTTAAGGTTTCCGAGTAGCAGCTGGTGAGTTTGAATCGCAGACTTTGTGTTTCAAAGTGACCTTAAGTTTGAGTACTTATCCTATGGAACTAAATTTTGCCCATAGAATCCTTAAATACGGCAAGTTGACATTTTTCTTCTGCTCTTTCAGCTTAGAAAATGGTGAGTGCATTCTTCCCTTTTGATTTTCTTATTCTAGGTATTTGAAATTTTCAATATAATATTTAATTTTGTCTTCTTGACATGTCCTTTAGAATGTTCTACTCAGCTCTATTCCCTCCTCATTTCTACCATTTGCTTTAGCATATTTAAGCTGGATATCAAGTACAAGAGTCTCTTCTGACATCCATTTTGGTCTTTTCTTTCTTTCTTGTCTTCTTAATGACTGTTGCTTTCTTCCTATATGATGTTCTTGATGTCACCTCACAACTCTTCTGGTCTTTGATCATTAGAGTCTAATGCATCAAATCTATTTTTGACATGATCTCTAAATTCAGGTGGTATTTGTTCAAGGCCATATTTTGACTCCCATAAATTTATTTTAAATTTCTTTAGCTTCATCCTGAATTTTCATATGAGCAATTGATAGTCTGTTCCATAGTCTGCCTCTGGCCTTGTTTTGGCTAATGATATGGTACTTTCCCACTGTCTCTTTCCATAGATGTAGTCAGTCCGATTTCTGTGTATTACACATGGTGATATCCATATGTATTGATGCCTCTTATGTTGTTTAAATATGGCATTTTGCAATGAAGAAGTCTTTGGTCTTGCAAAATTCTATCATGCAATTTCTAACATTGTTTCTATCATCAAGGCCATATTATCCAACCACTGATCCTTCTCTGTATCCTACCCTCACATTCCCATCACCAGTTATTATCATTATACCTTGGCTGCATGTTTGATCAATTTCAGACTCAAGGCATTGGTAGAATTCTTCAGTGTCATCATCACTGGCTTTAGTGGCTGGTGTGTAAATATTAATATTTGTATTAACTTTTCTAACTTTTTGGCATATGGCTATTATCCTAACACAGACAGCATTACACTTCAAGATAGATTTTTTATGATGAATTTGATGCCTTTTTCTCTTCCATTTGTCATTCCTGGATTGTCAAATTCAAAATGACCAATACCTGTCCATTTCAGTTCACTAGTGGTTAGAATATCAACGTTTATGCATTCTCTTTTATTTGAACAGCTTCCAAATTTCCTGGATTCATATATCATACATTCCATGTTCCTGTTACTAATGGATGTTTATAGCTATTTTCTCATTTTCAAATGTGCCTATCAGCAAATGAAGGCCCTGAAAGTTTATTCCATTCACATCGTAATGATCAACTCTTAATTTGGGCAGGCAGTTCTTCCCCAGTCTTATTTTGCTTGCCTTCCAATTTGCAGGGCTCATATTCTGGCACTATATATTTTCTTTGCATCGATGAATGAACATCTGCAGAGACGCATCAGTTTATTGAAACATTTTAAATTGGTATTCTGTCAATTCCTGAAGACTTGATCATATGCTACCTCCTAAATGTTTGAATATCAACCATTTCCTTTAGTACAGTGACTTTGTGTAGTCTTTCCATTTTAGTTTGATGCTTCCTGCCTCACTCAATATTTTGTTAGTAGAA
>NW_006408840.1:635062-635737 GCF_000296735.1 Chrysochloris asiatica | reverse complement strand
CCCATGCACAGCAGAATGAAACAATGTCCGATCCTGGGCCAACCTCACTACTGCTGCCACACTTGAGTCCATCAATGATGCCACCTAGCCAATCCATCTTGTTAGTTCTTGTGGACATGTTTTAATTTTCTTTAGATTCAACCTGAACTTTCATAAGAGCAATTGCTAATGTGCTCCACAGTTAGCCTCTGGTCTTGTGTTGGCTGATAATATTGAGCTTCTCTATTATTGCTTTCCAAAGATATAGTTGGTCTGATTCCTATGTATTCCATCTGGTTAAGTTTATATGTACAGTCTTCTTTGTGTTGTTGAAAACAGGTAATTGGAATTAATAAGCTGTTGGTATTGCAAAATTAATTACAATTAATAAGCTGTTGGTATTGCAGTATAGACATAAAACCAAATGGCCACCACTCATCTGTCTGTCATGCTGTGGTGGTTTGAGTTGCTGTGATTCTGAGAGCTCTGCCACTGATATTTTAATAACCATCAGGGTCACCCATGGTGAACAGGTTTCAGATGAGGTTCCAAACAAAAACAGACTAGGAAGAAAGAGTGACAAAATACTGAATCGCTAGTCACTGAAAACTCTATGAGTAGCAGAGAAACACTGTCAGATACAGGACTGGAAGGTGGGAAGGCACTCAGAATGCGACTGGGGAAAAAAAAAAAAAA
>NW_006408840.1:629876-631988 GCF_000296735.1 Chrysochloris asiatica | reverse complement strand
GTTTGCAAAGTGTACAGAGACAGCTTGGCTCCTTTCAGGAACCTTGCTTTATGTTAAATATCCTTGAGAAACCACACATCGCTACTCTAGATCATTTAAGCCTAAAAGTTAATATATAACAGCTTGATTAAACCTGTTTTCTGTAAAAATAAAAACGTTAGATTGTTAAGAAAAACTATGAAAATATCTTAAAAGTTGTTCCTGTGAATCATTATGCCCTGTTTTGAACGATTAATCACATTTCAGTTCTGTATCTTATCTTATCTAAAGAATCACATCCTCCCTTTGTGAATTACATCCTTCCTTTGTAACAAATTCCTCCCTAAAAAAGAGAATAAAATACTGAGGTAGAGTGAGTTCTGCTGCAATGCTGTGCAATGCTGTGCAATGCTAGGCAAAATGTTTGCTGATCTGCCTACCTGCCAGCTTGTATCATATCTGTGTGTCTGTCTTTTTTGTATATATTTTGTCTCTTTCTTTCTCTATCCTTTTCGCTGCCAGATCTCCCTTCTTTGTGACACCCACACTTCCTTGTCGAGGCTGGACCTTGATATAGGACCTCGACACATGGGGTCGCTATAAGTCAGTTCCGACTCGATGGCACCTGACAACAGCAACATTGCAAAATTTTATTAAGTGGTCTCTTGATTTGTTAAAGTCGTATTTTCCAACTATGTATCCTTCTTTTCTATTATCAGCTTTTGCATTACAATCACCAGTAATCATCAGTGCCTCTTGATTGCATGTTTGATTAGTTTCAGATTGCTGAGTGTGCTAGAATTCTTCAATTTCTTCATCACTGACTCTAGTTGTTGGTACATACATTTGAATAATAATTATATTAATTGGTCTTCCTTTTAAGCATATGGCTATTTTCTATATACTCATAGGATTTTACATCAAGGTAGATATTAAAATATTCTCTTTGGAAATAAATCTGTAGCCATTCCTCTTCCTTTTATCATTCCCTGCATGTTAGATCATTTGTTGTTGTTAAGTGCTGTCAAGTCAGTACCAACTCATAGTATAATCACCTAATTCAAAATGGCCAGAACCTGTCCACTTGAGGTCACTAATACCTAGAATTTTTATCTTGATGTGTTCCATTTCATTTTTGAAAGTCTACAGTTTTCCTAGAATTATACTGCATACATTCAATACTCTAACTATTATTGGATGTTTACAGCTGTTTCTGTTGTGTTTAAGCCATGGCACATCAGCAAATGATGGTCCAAAAGCTTTGCTCCATCCTCATCATTAATGAGAAGTTTACTGTGAGGAAGCTCTTCCTCAGTCATAGTTTTAACGAATTCCAATCTGGGGTGCTCACTGTGTGATACATCAGACAATGCTTTATTGATATTCATAAGACTTTCTGTAGCTAAATTTTCAGAAGATGTCTACTTGTTCCTTTCTCTTGTTGTTATTGTTAAGTGCCATCAAGTCAATTTCAACTCATGCAACCCTGCATTGGGTTTCCAGGGAGCAGCTGGTGAGCTTGAACTGTTGACCTTGCAGTTCAGATGGATTTGCAGGCTGGTGTGTTAACTCACAGTGCCACACCTTCCTCTTGTTGTTGTTGTTAAGTGCCGTTGACTTGATTCTGACACATAGCTACCCTATATAGGGTTTCCAAGGAGCAGCTGGTGAGCTTGTACTACCGTCCTTGCAGCTCAAATGATTTTTGCTATTTGACACATTTGTCCACAGTGCCACACCAGGACTCTTCTTAGTCTGTCTTAATTTGGAAGTTTTACTGAAACATGCCCATGGATGAGTCTGCTAGTAGTTGAAATTATAGTGATACAGCTGGCAGCATTATAGCAAAAAGCATCAAACACAGTACGACAAATTGACAGAGGAATGCTTGCTTTGTATAATGAAACTTAACAACTTTAAACAATCAATTAATTTTCTTTTCAGTGGATATGGCAATGTTTGGTTTTTAATGTTCCATAAGGAATCTCTGAGTGATACAAACATTAGATTATTTGCTACTCACTAAGAGGTTGGAGTCCTGATGTGGCACTGTAGAATATGCACCAGACTGCAAAGTCAGCTTGAACCGCAAGGCCAGTGGTCCAAACTCACCAGCCACTGCTCAGAAACCTA
>NW_006408840.1:628558-629221 GCF_000296735.1 Chrysochloris asiatica | reverse complement strand
TCATTTAAACAGCCAAAGGGTGCATTATGCAAGCCAGCCTCCTGCCCACCAGCACATAGCCTTTATCTTTCCATTAGTCTAGTTGTGGTCTTCAGCTGCTCTATCTCTCTATGACATCATCTTTGCCTCCATCTCTGGTGTCCTTGCTTCTCTGGTTAGGGTCCCACATTCCCGTCATGTTCCATTCTCTTCTCTCTTGATAGCAATAGGGTCCTCTGTTCCTGGAATGTACGATTAACTATTCCACTGTTTATGTTACAAAACTTCTACCTTTACAGTTGTGACAATCACAATAAGTCATAATAACAATTACTTGTTATTGAATCAAAATAATCCAATCCCTATCTCTTTTCAACAGACCCGTCTAGACAAAATTAAAACTATTAAGTGGGTATTCTAAAAGTAAACTCCCTCTTGAAAACTTGTAAGTAAGCCATGCTGGCGTCAGCATACGCAGACCCTGGGTTGATCAGTGGCCCTGTGACATGGACGAAAATCCAATTCCGAGGCCCTCCTCAGGATAGCGAAACATGGACCTCCTGACATCCCGGGTTCATTGGTTTTTGCTAACTCACAGGTTGGCTACCTCTGTATAATTTTCTTTGGTCCTAATATTGTTCATTCTATGCTTCTAACTCCAGTAATTGTAGCTTCTGAGAAAAT
>NW_006408840.1:620869-627033 GCF_000296735.1 Chrysochloris asiatica | reverse complement strand
TCACCAGTGAGCTTACATGTGTGAGCGTGTGTTCTCTTTGAATTTAAGTCTTGGAGAGAGGTATGTCCTGAAGGGTCTTAATTGCTTGCCTTGATGGCTCCCTGATAAACAGCTTGCTTTTTTTTTTTGTAATAGCCAAAAAGACTGTCTTTTTTTTCCCCCTGCAGGTCTTTCTTTCAGGAAGTATCTTCTGTTCTTCTAGCCACTCCAGGCTGGTCTGCAAGTCCTTTCAAGTGGGAATGTCCCACCTCAAAAGGTTCTGGATGGGGTTCAGAATTCCCCCTAAGTTCCTGTACACTAAAACGTCCCACAAAAAGTCTATATTACTTGGCAAGGTCTAGAATCCCTTTTAGGTATTCCAATCAGCTGAAAATTAGCTGAAAATGGAATTACAAGATCTCTGTAATCATGTTACCTGATAGTCCTTTCTAACACATTCAAGTGTCTCTTTTTACAATAGTAGGCCAGGGAATTACACCCTTTTAGATGGTCTAGCACTGCTCTATTTTTCAGAAAGTGTGCTGGGCTCAGTTTCCTTGAATTGTTGATTCAATTGCTACTGTTGTTGTGCAGTTTGGCTGACCTGTTAGGTTCTTGCTCTGTCCCTAATAGATGGCACTCAACAACAACAACAACTAAGGTTGATGGTTCTAGTCCACCAGAGGTTCCTCAGAAATAAAGTCTAGCATCTGTTTTCAAAAAAACATCCACTGAAAACTCTATGGAGCAACATTTCTATCCTGACCCAAATGGAGTGGCAAAAAGTTGAAATCAACTCCACATCAACTGTTTTGGTTTATGTTATATAATGTTTGTTGTCATTGCTGTTAAGTGAAATCAAGTTGGCTTTGCCTCTTGGTGACCCTCTATCGGGTTTCAGAGGAGGGAATAATGAGGCTTGAAATGCTGATCTTGCAGTTAAAGTGATTTACAGGCCAGCTGTTTACCCACAGCGCCGCACCAGAACTCCTATACCATTTTTGTTGTTGTTGTTGTTGTTGTTAGGTGCCATCGAGATGGTGCCGACTCATGGCAACCCTAAGTACAACAGAACGAAACACTGCCCGGTCCTGGGCCAACCTCACTATTGTTGCCACACATAAGCCCATTGATGCTGCCATTTTGCCAATCCATCTTGCTGGGGGTCTTTCTATTTTTCTGTGACCCTCCACCTTACCAAACATGATATCCTTCTCCTGCAACTGGTCCCTCCTGACAATATGTCAGCAGTATGAGAGACAAAGTTTGGCCATCCTGGTCTCCAAGGTGCACTCTGTCTGCACTTCTTCCAACACAGATCTGTTGGTTCTTTTGGAAGCCCATGGCACTGTCAATATTCTTCTCCAATAGCATAACTCAAAACCATCAATTCTTCTGTGGTCTTCCTTACTCATTGTTCACCTTTCTCATGCATATGAGGTTATTGAAAACACTAAGGCTTGGGTCAGGTGCACCTTAGTGCTCAAGCTGACATCTTTGCTCTTCAACACTTTAAAAAGTTCTTGTGCAGCAGATTTGGCTAATGCAATACATCATTTGATTTCTTTACTGCTGCTTCCATGAGTGTTGATAGTTGATCCAAGAATGAAGTAGAATAGTGAATTAATGAGTCCTGGTGTTGCATGGAGTGTTAATATATTGGACTGCAAAAGTTGGTTTGAATGACAAATTTGGTGGTTCAAGCTTACCAGTCGCTCCTCGGAAACCCTATACAGGGTCACTATGGGTTAGAGCCAACTTGATGGCACTTAACAACAAACTATTCCTTGGAAATCCTATACAGAGTTGCTATGGGTCAAAACTGACTCAAAGGCATTTGAAACAAACTATTCCTTTAAGGGAAATAAAGAGTTAGGTTCCAATGAACCCCTGGCCACAACGTTTTCATTAAATAATCAATATATAAACTTGTTTTATGTGTGTTTCTGTTTAAGACATCCTGTTTAATATATATTGTTGATTCATTAATATTGAGCCCACAGCTAACTGGTGCCTGAATAAAGCTTAGTTAATGCATGTTTTTTCCATAAGGCACAGCATAGACTATTTTTGTTGAGGACATGAAACCACTTCAGTACCACACTTTTGGGGTGTGGTTCTGTGAGTTAATGTGCTGGGTTGCAAAGTGGGTTTTAACCCCAAGGGTTGTGGTTCAAGCTCACACAATGGTCCTTGAAAATTCTATACAGTTAGAACCAACTCTACAACACATAACAACAATGAATGCTATGAATACCATGCTTAAAACTAAGATAAAGTATTGCTTATTTGCCTTAATTTCTCCATATTCAAAGACCATTATTTCCCTTTGTAGAACTGCATTTCTGTCTAGCATCCTATTTCTTATGCCTGAAGAACTTTCTTTTAATATTATTTATAATCCATATCAACTGAAAATTGTTTTTCTCATGTTTTACTTGTCTTAAAACATATTTATTTCTCTTTCATTTTAGAGAGATGTTCTTTTCTGGTTGTAGAATTCTACATAACATTTAATTTTTTTCTCAGTACTTTAACGATGTCACACACTGTCTTAGTTTGCACAGTTTCTGATCAGAAGTCTGCTTTTTTTTTCATTTTTTTCCCCCTCTTCTTGACTCTGCTTTCTTTCCTGTAGCTGCCTTCAAGATTTTTCTCTTTATATTTGAATTAACAATAGTAGAGCTATGATATATCTAGGTATGTGTTTGTGTGTGTTGGTTTCCCTATTTAATTTTATTTGTTAGGGAAAAGAAGTTAATCTATTTGTGGATTCTATGAGCTTCTAAATTCTGTATTTTAATGTATTAGATTTGGAAGTAATTTTCAGCTATTATCTCTTTAAAAATGTTTGCTTCCCCAGTTTTTTCCTGTCCTCTCCTTATAGGGTTCTAATTATACATATTTTAATTATATGTATAATTATAGGGTTCTAATTATACATATACATATTTTCTAATTATACATATTTTAGACTATTTGATTTCTACCTCCTCTCTTGATTCCTCTGTTCTATTTTTCACACTTGTCTCTGTGCATGTTAGTGTATTTTAGTATTTTCAATTTCTTTTGATCCGTCTTCTATCTCACTAGCTTTTAGCTTGGCTGTGATGAGTCTACTACTGGATTTGTTAGGGACATCACTTGTCTCAGCTACAATTTTGTAATTTAAAACATTTGTACTTCTGTATTTTTATAATATTCATCCTTTTTATTTTCAACATTTCCTATCTAGAAAATAAATGGTGTGGCACTGTGAGTTAATGTGCTGGACTGCAAGGTCAGTTTGAAGCAAAGGTTGGCTGTTCAAGCTCACCAGTCTCTCCTCAGAAACCCTACACAAGGTTGTTATGGGTTGGAACCAACTCTACTGTATTTCTCAATAACAATTCTCCCTATCTAATAACAGTGTTTTGGGAACAATATGGTTTGATGGCCCTTTGCAGCACCAGAAGAACTTTTGTTGAAAATTTTCTCTGACTGGATGAAAGATTTTAGTGAGAATTGTCCCACTGTTTGAATCGATGCCTGAATCTAATCTTCCAGACTGCATCACCAAATCAAACTGTAGGGACACAAACTGAATGCTCCAAAATGACCATGCCAGTGTCACCTAAAAATCATATCTCACCCTTGCCCCTGATCTTGCTTTCTAGGTAGGTACAGACAGCGCCCTCTTCTAGCTGCTTGTTCTCCTGTTTTAGTTATGCATATACTAAGAAGGAATACAGCCTTTCCTCCCATTATGCTGTGAAATTCCTTTGTTTTCTAAAAGGGGACAGACAACCTGTCATACCACCCTTAACTGCTTTTACACTTTAGAATACCTCTTGATATAAAAAGACCCCAGATTATTATGCAAGAAGACCTTGAAGCGTAGTGAACTACAAGCTGGGATGTGAACCGAAAACTCAGCAGTTTGAATCTATCAACTGCTCCACAGTAGAAAAATGAGGCTTTCTACTCATGTAAAGATTTACAGTCTTGGAAACCCAATACAGGGTCACTATGAGTTGGAACTGACTCCATGGCACACAGCCACCACTACCATCAGCCCATACCATGGTAAAATTTCATGCCACAGCTGTGTTTTGCCCTTTGTAAATACATTCCCTTTTATTCTCTTATCTGTAATAAATTAATGTCTCTGAATTCTGCTGTGTTGTTTTTTTGTTTTTTTGTTCCCATCTATTGGCACACATGTACTCAGTAAACTTTTCCCTTCAGGGCCTAACACCCAACACAGCTTTCTTCAGTTTCCTATATGACTACCAAACTTTCTCCTGAGTACTTGGTGAAGGTCATTGTAGAAGGATTTGCAAGTGGTTGTAAACTCCTCTTATGTCTGTGGCTTACAGAGTTTCTCTATTTGTATTGAAGCCCACATTTAGTCCTTAGGATTTTTTTTTTTTTTAAGTTGGAATTCTGTTGCCTGACATTCAGTGATTATGCCCAGCTGCCACCGATGTCCCTAGATTTCAAGATACTTGGTTATTTAGCAATCTCAGACCTTTGATAGTTTTAGAGACTTTTTATTTATTTATTTTTATTGTTATTAGGTTTGGAGAAATGTTATTTCTAGCCTCCAAAATCTTAGACAGAAAACGTTCCTATCAATAATCCATATATTATTTCTCATAGACAACGCAAAAATCCTGGAGTTGTTTTACCTCTGAATGTTTTCTGTTCTTCCTACCCTACAGTCTATTATTTTCTAGTTTTCTATTTTTTTTTCTTTTTTCTGAGTCCACAGGTTAGATTACATTTTTACATTAAACAACATGTGCAGCCGTTACTTTGATTTATTCAACATGCCCAAGAAGAAATGTTTACCTCTTTGTTTTCTTACATTTTCCTATTGTTTGTCAGACCTCCATTTTTATATCATTAAAGCAACTTAAGGAACTTTACTCCTTTTCTCGGAGTCCTGATATGGGGCTGTGGGTTAATGCGCTGGACTGCAAAGATGTCTGAACTTAAAGGTTGGCAGGTCAAGCTCACCAGCCGCTCCTCAGAAACCCTCTGCTGGGTCGCTATGGGTTGGAACCGACTCGATGGTACTTAACAACAGCTCTTTTTCTTAATGAGCATAAACTCAGATTGCTGTTGTTGTTGTTGTGTGCCGTGGAGTCGGTTCCGACTCATAGCGACCCTGTACAGGGTTTCCGAGGCTGCAAATCTTTACAGGGAGCAGAAAGCCTCATCTTTCTCCAGGGGACCAGCTGGTGATTTCGAACTGCTGACCTTGCAACTCAAGGGCGATTCGTAACCACTACGCTACCAGAGCTCCTTAAACTCAGATTATGCTTGTATAAATATTTCTAAATTATTCATTAATATTTATATGTATTGTTGTTAAGTGCCATCTAGTTGGTTCCGACCCATAGCGACCCAATATAGGGCTTCGGAGGAGCAGCTGGTGACCCTGAACCATCGACCTTGAGGTTCAAACTGATTTTGCAGTCGAGAGCATTAACCAATAGCGCCATGCCCAGTCACTGAAATATATATATATGGTTTTAAAAATACAGTTTCACTAGGAAACAATTGAATATCTACAGTTAATTTCCCCAAATACTTCAAAAAAAGAAAGAAAAAAAAAATCCCACTAACTTCAGGCTTCCACTGTTACTTAGATGAATGAAACTTAGTCTCACATCCTTCAATCTTGTTACTAGAAGTGACCATTCCCTAGATAAGGACGTTATGCTTGGTAAAGTAAAGCATCAGTGAAAAAGAGGAAAATCCTTGCTGGGATGGTTATGTGCTGTAAAGTTGGTTCAGACTGATAGGGATCCTTCACAGGGTTTCCAAGGATGAAAATCTTTATAGGAGCAGAAAGCCACATCTGTCTCCCACAGAACAGCTAGTACTTTCCAAGAACTGACTCATAGCGACCCCATGCAAAGCATAAAGAAACAATGTCTGACCCTGGGCCAATATCACTACCGCTGCCACACTTGACACCATCAATGATGCCACCTGGCTGATCCATCTCGTTGAGGGTCTTTCTCTTTTTCTCTGACCCTCCACCTTACCCAGCATGACATCCTTCTCCAGCGACTGTTCTCTCCGGACAATGTGTCCAAAGTAGGAGAGACAAAGCTTAGCCATCTTGGCCTCCAAGGAGCACTCTGGTTGTACTTCTTCCAAAACAGATCTATTGGTTCTTTTGGCAGTCCACG
>NW_006408840.1:610246-618859 GCF_000296735.1 Chrysochloris asiatica | reverse complement strand
TATAAAGTAAATACAAATTATATTATAATATCTAAATTTACAATATAGTGTCTGACACATAATAGTTACTAGATAAAGACTAACAACTATTACCATGCAACTGATGTCATAATATGATTTGATGACTTTAGCGTAATGATTTCACTTAATGATAATCTTGTGTGGAAGAGATTATTTTGTGTATGTTACAGAAAAATAAATTAATGCTAAAGTGTTTGATATCTTTGTCCATAATATAGGGTGAAGACAATATTTAAGTTAATTTTAACTACTAAATCTAGCATAGCTTTGATGAACTCTTTACTATTCTATTTATTGTGATTTAAGTGTAAATCTGAGTGGATATATGTAGATTTATCAGCTGACAACTGAAGATGATTTTTACTCATATCAAACTTACTAATATGATAAAGTCAGGTATAGTTTTCATAAATCCAAGTCAAGAAGTTCTACACTTGTAGAAGGAAAAGTAAATTATCTGTGTTCTTTGTCAAGTATAATTATTATTATTTGGTATTAAGAATACACAGGCAGAGAGAAAACCCTGTATCACAAAAGAGGGAACCACTCATGGGGAGAAAAAAGAAATGTGCATCTTTATATTTCTTAGGCTTATAAGTCATTTTCAGGCTTTTTTCTCCATAATCTGAGAGCATGCAGACTCTAAAATGGATACAGAAAGAGATTGAGAGCTTTCCTACCTTTGAGACAGTCAAATACATCCCAAGCCAAACAAGGGAGAGAAGAGCTCATTATGCATAACACAGTGTCATACACCCTGTAGACTTTCAACAATATAATTGATGATGATGATGATGTGTCAGTCTTAGTGCACATCTCTTTTCTCATTGACATTATAGTTTCATGATTCTGCCTACATGTAACAAAGTAAACTAAAAAGTCAGTCAATACAAGCTGGAATTTTAGGAGGTAAAAGATGTCAAATTTCAAAATAATAATTATCTCTTTCTTCTAGAATCTTTCTTTGTTCAAAACCATTTTCACTGACAGCTTTTCCAACTCTTTATTATTCCTTTACGAATCATCCTTGATTGTAACGACCTCTGTCTCCAATTTTTGTGACAGGCATCTGAGAATTATGGCACTAGTATTTGCCCTCTTGTTCACATCAAACTGTTCCTTCTGTTCTTGGAGTAATTCAGAAGACGTGTTATTTGAGCAGTGCAAGCTTAAAGGACACAGAAAATTTATACTGATGTCAAAGGTACTGACCTCTTGGTCTTGAAAGAAAGGCCTAGACCATCACTAAGGACAGTATGGGCCTTGCTTGAAAAGCGAACAAAAAGAAACTGACTCATTGAAAAAAAAATTTCACAACTCACATGAATTCTCATTTTTTATTTTATGAAACTAAGATTGCAAGAAATTCTTATTTACTTAAAGACATACATCTTTTTCATTGCTAGGATTCTTATTCACCACATCAACATAAATTAATGTCAGTTTCATAGACATTTATTTTCTTTTCCCCAATCCATTTTATTTTAATTGTCTAATACAGAAAATATTATAATTTAGAGGATAGGGAAAAACTGAGTGAAAAATATGTTATCCAACCTGTTTCTGCCAATTGCCTGATTTGGCCAATCATGGTGAGGAAGTACACATGGCAACTCCTGTCCATCCATTTGTCTCACATTATTTGTCATGGATCTTGGGGTGATGTGGGGTGAAATATCCTTTGAAACAAAGATAAATCACATAATTTGAAAAGTTGTTTTGTTTTGTTTTTTTCCCTACTCTTTTATATTTGACTGTGGAAGCACAGTGGCTTCATAAGATGAATATTAGACTTTGAAGTAAAAGGTCTGCAGTTGAAGCCCACCAGCTGCTCTAGAGGAGAAAGATTAGTTTTTCTGCTCCTGTAAAGATTAGCCTTATTTGTTTCCTTCTTAAGTCTTTGGACTTTAGTGTTTAATATATCAAATTTGTTCTTCTGATGATCTCTAAATTCAGGTGGGATATATTCAAGTTCATGTTTTGGATCTCATGGACTTGTTTTCATTTTCTTCAGCTTCAGTTTGAATTTGCATATGAGTAATTGATGGGCTGTTCCACAATCTGTCCCTGGCCTTGTTTTCACTGATGATATGGAGCTTTTCCATTGTCTCTTTCCACAGATGTAGTCAATTTGATTTCTATGTATTCCATCTGGCGAAATCCATGTGTATAGTCTAAAGAATTTGTTTGAAAGGAAAAAATCATTGATTTTGCAGAATTCTATCATGCATTCTCCAGCATCATTTCTATCGCTAAGGCCATACTTTCCAATGACTGATCCTTCCCTTTGCTCCCAACCTTTGAATTCCAATCACCAGTAATGATCAATACATCTTGATTGCATTGAAGAAGTTGTTAGAATTCTTCTATTTCATCCTCACTGGCTTTAGTGGTTGGTGCGTAAATTTAAATAATAGTGGTATTAACTGGGTTTCCCTAATAGTGGTATTAATTGGGCTTCCCTATATGTGTAGTGGTTATGAATCGGGCTGCAAACCGCAAGGTCCTCAGTTCGAAATTAACAGCTGTTCCACAGGAGAAAGATGAGACTTTCTGCTCCTGTAAAGATTTACAGCCTCAGAACCCTGTACAAGGTCTCTATGAGTTGGAACCAACTCCACGGCACATAACAACAACAAAAATAGGTATATGGATAGTATCCTTTACAGACAGCCCTGTACCTCATGACTGATCTGGATATGTTCATTTTGACGATGAATGCAACACCATTCCTCTTTAATTTGTCATTCCCAACATAGTAAGCCATGCGGTTGTCAGATTCAAAGTGGTCAATACCAGTCCATTTCAGCTCATTAATGCCTAAGATATCGATGTTTATGCATTCTATTTCATTTTTGGCAACTTCTAATTTTTCCAGATGCATACTTTGTACATTTCATGTTCCAATTTTCAATGGATGTTTACAAATGTTTCTCTTCATTTTAAGTTGTGCTCAATCAACCTATGAAGGTCCCATGGCTTTTCTCCCACGAATTTTACTCCATTCGTTTTATAAAAGTCAACTCTACTTTGAGGAGGCAACTCTTTCCCATTCACATTTTGAGTGGCTTCCAACTTGAGGGTCTCATATTCTGGCACTATATCTGACAGTTTTTATCTGCGATTCATAAGGTTTACAGTGACTAAACATTCGGAAGTAGTTTGTCACTCTTTCTTCCTAGTCTGTGTCTGTCTGGAAACTCATCTGAAATCTGTCCACCATGGGTGACCCTGCTGGTATTTAAAATACTGGTGGCATAGCTTTCAGACTCACAGCAACTCATAAGCCACCACAGTACAACAGGTCAAAATGGATGTCAAATGGAAGAAATGAGGAGGTCCAAGAGCTGAACAGAAAATGATTGGAAGAGATACATTATCTGTGCCCATTCCAAAGAGAGGTGACCCAAAGGAATGCAGAAATCATTAGAAAATCTCTTTGATATCCCATGTGAGTAAAGTTTTCCTAAAGGTAATACAGAAACATCTAAAATCATACATTGACAGAGAATGTCCAGAGGTTCAAGCTGGATTAAGAAGAGTCTGTGGAATTAGAGATATTATTGCTGATGTCTGATGGATCTTGGCTGAAAGCAGAGAATATCAAACAGATGTTTGCCTGTGCTTTATTGACTACACAAAGACTTTCGATTGTGTGGATCATGACAAGCCATGGACAACATTGCGAAGTATGAGTATTCCAGAACACTTAATTGTGCTCATGAGGAATCTGAACCTGGACCAAGATGCAATTGTTCGAACAGAACATGGGAACACTGAATGTTTTAAAATTTTTAAAAAAGTGTGCATCAAGGTTGTATTCATTCACCGTACTTATTCAACAAATATACTGAGCAAATAATCTGAGAAGCTGGGTTCTATGAAGAAAAATGTGTCATCAGGATTGGAGGAAGACTCATTAAAAACCTATGATATGCAGATGATACAACTTTGCTTGCTTAAAGTGAAGAAGACAATATATTTACTGATGAAGATCACAGCCTTCGGTAGGGATTGTATCTCAATGTAGAGAAAACAAAATCCTCACCACTGGACCAATAAACAGCATTCTTTTCAATGGAGAAAAGTTTGAAGTTGTCAAGGACTTCATTTTTCTTGGATCAACAATCAACATTCAAGGAAGCAGCAGTCAAGATATCAAATGACGTATTGCATTAGGCAAATATGCTGCACAAGAACTTTAAAAGTGCTGAAAAACAAAGATGTAGCTTGAGGACTAAGTTGTGCCTGACCAAAGCCATGGTATTTTCAATAACCTCATATGCACGCGAAAGCTGGACAGTGAATAAGGCAGACCATAGAAGAATTGATGCTTTTGAGTTATGGTGTTGGAGAAGAATATTGAAGGTGCCATGGGCTGCCAAAAGAACCAATAGATCCATTTTGGAAGAAGTGCAGCCAGAGTGCTCCTTAGAGGCCAGGATGGCCAAACTTCATCTTTGTGCTTTGGACATATTATCAGGCTGGACCAGTCACTTGAGAAGGATATCATGTTTGGTAAGATGGAGGATCAGAGAAAAAGAGGAAAACCTCCAACAAGATGGATTGGCCAAGTGGCAGCATTGATGGACTCAAGCATGCAACAGTAGCAAGATTGGCCCAGGATCGGGCAGTGTTTTGTTCTGCTGTGCATAAGGTCACTATGGGTCGGTACTGACTCAATGACACCTAACAAAAACAACAACAACAACAACAACAACAAAGATTAGAAGCCTCAGAAACCCTATATATAATCACTGTGAGTGGAACCGACTCTCTAGCACATAATGATAACAGTTACTTGACTGTGAAGTAACTTTTGACTCTCCAGCACTTAACAATAACAATTACTTGACTGTAGAGTAATTCTTGGTTTTGAAAGAATGAAAAAAACCTCAGTAAAACCGTAGATCTTTATGTTTTTTCTTTTGTAACTTCAAAATCTCCATTTAGCATCATTTTCTTCATATTGTCAGCATCATGTATCTCACAGATGGTAAGATACTACACTTCACAGAAAAATTATATTAATAACTACTAATTCATTATGCTATATTTAACTTTATTTTTCAATAATAATAAATGGACATTTTTACATAAATCATAAACTTTCAGATGTTATTGTCATCTTTATCTAATGATATAATAAATATACCACAAGTGGATGATTTTAACAAATTTGTTATCTCACAGTTGAAGAGGCTAGATGTCTAAGTTCATAGAACCAGCTCTAAGGAAAGGTCCTTGTTTCCTTCTAGAATCTGTAAGTACTACCTCCCTTGGAAATTTCCATGTGTCTTGTCATTAATCTTTCTTTGGATCTAGGAATTTCATAGTTCAGGGACCCCAGATCCAAGGGATGCATTCTATTCCCAGCTTTTCTTTATTGGTCATAGTAAGTCCCTCTTTCTCTTCTCACATATTTACCATTTTATTACTGTTAAAAGGAGTGGTGCTGTAGGATAAGCACTGGACTTCAAGATTGGTTTCAACTACAAAGTTGGTGCTGGGACCTACCAGCTACTTCTTGGAAACATATACAAGGTCACTATGAGTTGAAACCAACTTGACAGCCTTAATAACAACAAGAGGAAGATAAAATTATTATAAGCCATACTTTGGGAATCTTCCTTACATAGGATCAGGGTCCTTATGGGATTAAAGGTGGTGTATCCCATTCTTGGAGTCCTTGTGTAGTACTGTAGGATAAGGATCGTATTGTGAGCCAAACGGCTAGTGGTTCAAACCTTCCAGCTTCTCCTCAGAAACCCTATACAGGGTCACTCTAGGTTGGAACTGACTCTATGGAATTCAACAACAGCAGCAAACCCACACTTTATCCTCTTGTTTACCACATCAGATCATATCATAGATATTATCACATCCCTGAGAATCATGGTTCAGCCAAGCTGACACATATTTTGGGGAGAAACAATTCATCCCACACAGTCACTCTCAAGAGACTTTTAAATAAACTATTTATATAATACAAAGTCAAATGGGGAAGAAGTTTGTGATTTTGCCATTACTGAATAAACACAAACTTCCAAAAGTGATCACTAACTGCAGTCTTGAAAATGTAGCCGTATTTCAGTGTTTGTCAAAACTAACAGAGCTAGCACTGCAAACATTTGCTGTAGTAGTTGATGTACATCTTCAATGCTTATCTTTATAATCAGTACATATTAATTTAGTCTTCATTATGTTATGTAAAGGCACTCTTCTGAGCACTTTGCAAATATTAGCTATATGTTGTTGCTGTTAAATGCCATCTAGTCACTTCTGACTCAAGGACTGATAGTGGATTGAACTATGAATGCTGTGGTTTAAACCGACCTTATGATACTGTGCTGTATCCTACAATGCCACACCAGAACTCCATTAGTTATATAGTAATCACAAAAACACTTATGAACTTTTAGTTTCTAAGTGTGGTTGTGTTGGTTCCAACTCATAATGATCCTGTATAGGATTTCCAAGGAGTGGCTGGTGAGCTTGAACTGCTGACTTTGCACTTCAAACTGACCTTGCAGTCCATCACATTAATCCACAGCACAACATCAGGACTTCATTGCATAAATAAGAAAAACTGATGTTAAGTATTGGGCTGGATCATCCACTTGGATAGTAAGGATTTTCTTTCAATAGATTGTGAAAGAATATAAATTAAGAATTTAAATCTGAAAACAACTTTACAAAGAAAAACCCAAACTTAACTCATAATTTGAAAGGGGCATAAAAGTTATAAACCTTGATGATTCTATTATTCATTTTATTCAGAAACTTGAAATAGCTAAATATGGAGTGAGAATATCATTTGGTTAGGGAATCAATGTTAGTAGCATGTTTTTCCCTTGCATATTTCAGGAACAGAGACATTAATTAATATTAGACTTAATGGAGTCTTACTAAGGAGCTCTGGTAATGTAGTGGTTACGAATTGAGCTGCGATCCACAAGGTCAGCAGTTTGAAACTACCAGCTGCTCCATGGGAGAAAGATGAGGCTTTCTGCTCCCGTAAAGATTTACAGCCTCGGAAACCCTGTTCAGGGTTACTATGGGTCGGAACGTACTTGATGGCACTTAACATCAACAGCTACACAATTACTGAATGTGGGAAGGTCATCCTCACCTAAGGGAATCACACAGATTTTACTCTCCCAAACTCAAGGGGACATAAAACCAAATATCTGTTGACTCTTTTTGATGCTTGACCCCAATCATTATTTATCTTGAAACACATAATTTCTTCCAGAGTCACACCTATTAGTTTGTGCCATGTACCCTATTATTTTTTAAGAACACAATTCTACTATCTCAAAATACACTTTAAAAAGGAAAGTTATAAAATAGCAAATAAAATAAGATAGAAAACTACTAACTATGGTTCTATGAAGAAGTTGCTTCAGACATTTATTTAAGTCAGAGAGAAGTTATTTTTTCTAATTATTATAATAATTATTAGGAGGTATGATAAATAATAATTCTTATTTATTTTTTAAAATATGTCCCCATCTCTTTTAAGTTAGATAATTGTTACAATGTAAGAGGTTAAGTTAAAGTACTAAAAAAGATTCTATGGGTTTGAAAAAAAAAATTGCTATTGGCATCAGATGAAGTCTTGGTATATAAATATCAAATTAATTATAAAGCAAATTCTTTAAATAATTTATTCCATTATTAATATATACATGTTTCCTGTCTCACATGGTATTTAACTATTTTTTAACATTATTTTCCCTTGAGCAGATGAAAATAAATTATCGAAAAAACAAGACTTTTGAATGCAAGAAGGAGATTTTTGTATGCTATTTATGTGAACAATTTGATAGTGACAGATTTGTTTATTCTTTGAAGTACTTTCAATATTCTCTTCCAACACCATAACTCAAATACATAACTTATCCTATGGTATTCCTTATTCACTGTCCAACTTTCACATGCTTGTGAGGTTATTGAAAATGCCATGGCTTGGGTCAGGTACAACTTAGTTCTTAAACTTGCATCTTTCTCTTCAACCCTTTAAAAAGGTCTTGTGCAGCAGATTTGCCTAATGCAATAAGTCATTTGATTTCTTGACTGATGCTTTCATAAGTGTTGATGGTTGATCTGAGCAAAATGAGGTCTTTGACAACTTTAATACTTGCTCCACTGATCATGATGATAATTATTGATCCAGTGCTGAGGAATTTTATTTTCTTTGCATTGAGATGCAACCCATACCAAAGGCTGTTGTATTTGTTATTGTTATTGGATGCCATCTAGTCAGTACCGACCCAGAGCAACCTAGGCACAACACAATGAAACATTGCCTGATCCATGGCCAACCTTACAATTGTTGCCACACTTGAGCCATTGATACTGCCACTTTGCCAGTTTATCTTGCTGGGGGTCTTCTTCTTTTTCTCTGACCCTCCACCTTACCAAACATGAGATCCTCTCCAGTGACTGACCCTCCCCTGACAATATGTCTTAAGTATGAAGAAGAAGTTTGGCCATCCTTGCCTCAAAGGAGCACTCTGGTTGCACTTCTTCCAAAACGGATCTATCAGTTCTTTTGGAAGCTCATGGCACCTTCAATACTCTCTTCCA
>NW_006408840.1:603180-608383 GCF_000296735.1 Chrysochloris asiatica | reverse complement strand
CCATGTGGTTGTCAGATTCAAAATGGCCAATACCAGTCCATTTCAGATCACTAATACCTAAGATACTGATTTTGTGTTCCATTTCATTTTTGACTGCTTCCAATTTTCCAAGATTCATACTTCGTGAATTTTTCACGATATTCAATGGATGTTTACAGCTATTTCTCTTTATTTTGAGTTGTGCCCGATCAGCATATGAATGTCCCATATGTTTTTTTCCCAAGAACTTTACTCCATTCGCCTCATCACAGTCATTGGGCAAATGGAATAAAGTTGAGGAGGCAGCTCTTCCCCATTCACATTTTGAGTGGCTTCCACTTTGAGGGTCTCATTTTCCAGCACTATATCTTACAGTGTTTCTCTGTGATTCATAAGGTTTTCAGTGACTAAATATTAGTAAGTAGCTTGTCATTCTTTCTTCTTTGTCTTTATTCTGGAAGTTCATCTGATACCTGTACACCATGGGTGACCCTGCTGGTATTTAAAATACCAGTGGCATACCATTCAGAATCATAGCAACTCACAAGTTGCTATAGGAGAAGAATTTTAAAAGTATTTAGGGCTGCCAAAAGAATAAACAGATCTGTGTTGGAAGAAGTTTAGCCATAATGACTCTTGAAGACCAGGATGTCCAAATCTTGTCTTTCATACTTCAGACATGTTGTCAGGAGGGAGCAGTCACTGGAGTGGGAGATCATGTTTGATAAGGTGTAGAGTCAGAGGAAAAGAAGAAGACTTCCAACGAGATGGATTGGCATAGAGACACCATCTTTGAGTTCAAGCGTGGCTATGCTTATAAGGTTGGACCAGGGCCAGGCTTTATTTATTTCTGTTGTGCATTGGTGTTGTTGTTGTTAGGTGCCATCCAGTTGGTACTGACCCATAGTGACATTATGCACAGCAGAATGAAACACTGCCCGATCCTGGGGCAACCTCACTATTGTTGCCACGTTTGAGTCCAATCCATCTTGTTGGGGGTCTGCCTCTTTTCCTCTGACCCTCCACCTTACCAAACATGATATCCTTCTCCAGCAACTGGTCCCTCCTGACAATATAGCCAAAGTATGAGTGACGAAGTTTGTCTATATTGGCCTCTAAGGAACACTCTGGCTGCACTTCTTCTAAAATGGATTTATTGGTTCTTTTGGCAGCTGATGGCACTTTCAATATTCTCCTCCAACACCATAACTCAAAGGCATCAATTCTTCTACGGTCTTCCTTATTCACTGTCTTTCACATGCATATGAGGTTATTGAAAATACCATGGCTTGGGTCAGACGCACCTTAGTTCTCAAGGTGACATCTTTGCTCTTCAACACTTTAAAAAGTTCCTGTGCAGCAGATTTGCCTAATGCAATATGTTGTCTGATCTCTTGACTGCTGCTTCCATGAGTGTTAATAGTTGATCCAAGAAGAATGAAGTCCATGACAACTTCAATCTTTCCTCTGTTGATAAGAATGTTTTTATTGGTCCAGTGGTAAGGATTTTTGTTTTCTTTACATTGAGATGTAATCCATACTGAAGGCTGTGCTCTTCTGCTATTCATAAGGTTTTCAGTGACTAAAGATTCAGAAGTAGTTGTCACTCTTTCTTCCTAGTCTGTCTTTGTCTAGAAGCTAATCTGAAAACTGTTCTTCATGGGTGACCTTGCTGGTATTTAAAATATCGGTGGCACAGCTTTCAGAATCATAGCACCTCACAAGCCGCCACAGTACGACAAACTGACAGACAAGTGGTGGCCGTTTGGTTTTAAGTGGAAACTGTCACTTTAAACTTCGAGGAGATCTGTGTGCATGTGTAGTAGAACCCTCCAGGGGTGGGGGTGGGGTGGGGTAGCCATTAGCTCAGGCATCCCCTATAGTCACTATCTGTATCTCTGCAGTTCTTTTAGGCATTCGTGGCTGTTCTGATTCTTCTCCTACTTCGTCTCTCCTAAGATGATGGCTCCAGGAATAGCCAAGCATCTTGAATTAGAAAGCAATGGATTTATTGATTCTGCTACAAATTCTCCTAGCTGTAAGCTATCTAATCTTATAAATATTCCTTTATATGTGTTTCAGAGTTCTAGCACCATCCCCTGAGCCTGCTTGACCTGGTATTCTGTGTTGTTGCTGATGGAATTCCTCACTGCACGTCTACCTGATCCACCATCTTGATTATATAGATTGTATCCACTGTCTGTTGCACTATGAGTTGGTACCAACTCGATGGCACCTAACAACAACAACTTGGAAGCATATGGATAATATCCTATCATAGAGTTATACTTCAAGATAAAGCTTGATATGTTATTTTTGATTATGCATGTGATGCCATTTCTCTTCAATTTGTCATTCCTTGTATAGTAATTCATGTGTTTGTCAGATTCAAAATGGTCAATGCCATTCTGTTTCAATGTACTCACATGTAGGGTATTGAAGTTTATGTGTTCCATTGCATTTTTGACAACTTCCAATTTTCCCATATTCATACTTTGTGCATTCCTTGTTCTGATTATCAATGGATATTTACACATGTTGTTTCTCATTTTGAGTTGTACCCAGTGTCCAAATGAATATCCAGAAACATTTACTCCATTCACATTTTTAATGTCAACTCTACTTTGTGGAAGCAGTTCTTCCCCAATGGTATTTTGAGCACGTTCCAAATTGACAGGCTCATTTCCTGGCTCTAAGACTGACAATACTCTCTTGTTCTTCATCAAATTTCAATAGACAATATTCTGATGCTATCTGACAGTGTTTCAATACTATTCTTAAAGGTTTCAGAGACTAAATATTTAGAAGTAGTTCTTCTTTCCTTCTTCCTAATCTGTCTTTGTCTGGAAGCTCAGCTGAAACCTGTCTACCATGAGTATCCCTGCTGACATTAAAAATACCAGTGGTATAGCTTCCAAAATAACAACACACAAGCTACCACAGTATGACAACCTGACAAAGCAGTGGTAGCAGAAACGATAATGTCACTATAAGTCAGAATTGACACAATTGTAGTGTGTTTGGTTTGGGGGCATTTCTACAAATTAAATATTATTTGGGTGGTTTATCCACTTTTGTTCTCATGAAGTCTGGTGTAGTTAATGTAATTCTCCATGAATAAAATATTTTGTATTTTATGATTCAATCATTGTTAATTTATCATTCCTCCTCTCAAGAATACATGTATTATTTCCATTTAAAAAATTACAATCTATGTTATAATCAAACTCTTTAATATTTTATGTTTTCTTCTCAGATGTGTAAGACAATATTTTGTGGGGGAAGAAAATTATAGCCTATTTGCAACATGATATCAAAAATAACAAATACTCCTGGAATATAAAACAAAATACATGTAGATAATGCATTTATATATATATATATATTTTTTTGTTGTTGTTGTTGTTAAGTGTCATCAAAGCTGTTGTGACTCAGAGTGACCATGAAGATTTCTGAGGAGTAGCTGGTGGGTTTGAACTGCTGATCTTGAGGTCCAGTCCATTATCATTATCCAATGATAAGTTAACAATGATTTAATCATAAATGCAATTTCTATATATTGTTGTTGTTTTTAAGTGCCTTTGAGTTGGTTCAGACCCATAGTGACCCTATATGGGATTTCTGACGAGAGGCTGGTGGGATTGAACCACCAACCATGCAGTTGAAACTGGCCTTATGCATTGTCCTGCAGCACCACACCAGGATTCATATATATATATGCATATAATATACACATATAATAATTGTTAGATTTCTGGTATGGTGCTCTAGGATAAACACTGGACTTATAACCACAAGGTCAGTCATTCATACCTACATGCAGTCATTCATACCTACAGGGTCACTATAACTCTAACTGACTAAAAGGCACTTAATAGCAACATATAATTGTTTCAAAAATGGAATGGGAGTGATGTCTGACCTCCTATAACTTCAGAAGGGGAAAGAAAAATAAAACTCAGCATCAGCTCAAGTCTAGTTCTTTTAAGACTGAGGTCAGACACGCCTCCACCCTATGAGCTTCTTAACCAATTATGACACCAACTTTCCCTCCCTATGCAATCTCTGTTTCTATGCTGAGTTTGATACTGGTTACACAGAATTCACAGATGTTTCTCATAATTATGGGATCTATTAAAGAAATTGATCAGTTATAATTCAGGATCAGAAATGCTCAGAATAGATTTCTTCCATTCAGGAGTGCATATTCCCAGCTATCTTCTCTCTGGTCCTTGCCCTCTCAGTCATTACATCCTTTGCCTCTGCCTTGCTGGCACAATTGGTACAAAGCTTCTTTAGAGCTTCTGATAAGTTCCCAAAGGGCAAGCCACTCTGTTATAAGCCACAGCCAGAAGATGCTCAGCTCTAGCTCCATGGATCAGCAAACCTACCTCTCCCATTGGTGATTAAGAGGCAACCCACTCCACAAGCAAGCTTCTTGGTCAAAGACACTCTGCTTTTATGCTCTGTGTACTGGTAAACCCACAGGCGTCTCATGTTTTTGGTGCTGATGATTTTGCTGTCAACACTTCTCCACCACTTCTCCAGTGACACAGCAATACATTCCTTTGGCACCTGTCCTGTTCAGACAAGTGTTACAAAGTTCCATGCCAACGAACATGTGACTTTTCATAAACCACAGATATAAAATTAATGTCTAGCGGCAATCCACTCCACAATCAAGTCATCTGTATGGAGTCATTTAGCTACATTGCTCCATGGTTTGTGAAGCCCCATGCTCTGTCTCATGCTCTTGGTGCTGTTACCTCTGCTGCCACCACTTCTCTGTCACATTTTTATTGTCGCAGCAATCTAACTCTTGGATTGATGAGGTTTAACAAAGGAATCTTGGGTTCCAAAGAATGTGCTCCACTTTTGGCTCTTCTTTATTGAGAATAGGAAGATACCCATTCCTGTCACTGAGATGGTACATTTTTAACAAAGAAAAATAAATTGAATATTTAGTAAATATTTAATGATTATTTTTATAATTTCACCCATTCATTCCACTTGTCAGTTTTATACTATGATAGCTTGCATGTTGCTATGACACTAGAAGCTATGCCACTAATAAATAACAGTAAGGTCGTTTATTACACATGGACCTCGCCAGATGGAACACATAAAAATCAAATAGACTACATCTGTGGAAAGAGAAGATGGAAAAGCTCCATATCATCAGTGAAGACAAGACCAGGGGCAGACTGTGGAACAGACCATCAAT
>NW_006408840.1:600274-601250 GCF_000296735.1 Chrysochloris asiatica | reverse complement strand
AAACAATCGTTGGAGAAGGATGTCATGCTGGGTAGGGTGGAGGGTCAGAGAAAAAGAGGAAGACCCCCAACGAGATGGATCGGCCAGGTGGCATCATTTATGGACTCGGGGGTGGCAGTGGTGGTGAGGTTGGCCCAGGATCCAGCATTGTTTCATTCTGCTGTGCATGGGGTCGCTATGAGTCGGTTCCAACTCGATGGCACCTGACAACAACAACAACAACAAGGTCATTTATAGTGGACAAGTTTCAGTGGAGCTTACAGACTAGAACAGACTAGGATAGAGAGCCAGATGACTTCCAAATATTTAGCCATTGAAAGTCTTAAGAATAGCAACGAATCATTTCTCTATATAGTGTCAGAAGATGACAGCAGTTTGAATAACACTAGAATATTGTGAGATATAATGTCAAAAGATGAGCCCCTCATATTGGAAGGCACTCAATATAGAGTTGATTGTGATTACATGAATGGAGTAAAGCATTCAGGACCTTCATTTGCTGAAGAAGTACATCTCAAAATGAGGAGAAAGAGCTGCAAATATCCATTAATAGTCAGAACATGAATTTATGATGTATGAATCCAGGAAAACTGAAAGTTGTCAAAAACTAAATGGTACACATAAACATCGATATCTTAGGTATATCTTGTTGTTGTTAAGTGCTGTCAATTCGATTCTGAGTAATAACTAGTGTTTCAAGGAATGTCTGGTTTCACTGACTTCGTGGTTCAAACTGACTTTGAGGTCAAGTACTTATTCTATGGCAGCACATCATATCTCTATCGTAGGTATTAGTGATCTGAAATGGAACACAATTGACAAATTTTAATTTGATATTCACATGGTTTTCGATGCCAAGAACAACCAAATTAAGAGATTAAGTGTACCATTAATTTTCAAATAGAACTTTTAAAGCTTTATGTTGAAGCTCAGTGTGTCTGTGATAGGATAATATCCATATGGCTAAAAGGAAGAC
>NW_006408840.1:597597-599834 GCF_000296735.1 Chrysochloris asiatica | reverse complement strand
AAGAAGTGACTGGGGGGTTTGAAACACCAACTTTGTAGTTCAAACAAACCTAGTGGTCCAGTGCTTATCCTACAGCACCAAACTAGTGTATAAGTGGAGTAATATTGTTACTCCAATAGTTTGTGCAGCATTAGCAGTTGAATATGAGAGGTATTCTTTAAATGTCTTTGAGTTAATGGCCCATATTACCAAAAAGAAAACTATATGTATATATATATTTTTTAATAGAGGGGATTACAAAAGATAAAACAAAACCAAGCACAATGACATTGTGTCAATTCAGACTCATTGAGAATCTACAGGACTCAGTAGCACTGTTTCTTAGGATTTTCAAAGTTATAAATAATTGTGGAAACAGATACTTGACCTAAGAATCTCTTTGGAATCTTTTAAATTTGTTTTTTCTTATTTTATTTTGTCTATGTCATTTTATTTGAGTTTGAATGTTTATCTATTTTTCATGAGCTTTCCCATCACCTAAGAAATCCTGACACACCTCTCTCTGTCATTCAAAAATCGTTTACACTGAAGCTTTTCATGGAAATCCAGACTCTCTCAAACAGATAATTTTAATAATCTAATTAGGTTGTCTGAGTGCTTCACTATTACAATGATAGACAATATATAAACACCCAGTTTGTCACCTGAACATTCAGTATAGTGACATTTGCATTTGAATAGTTGCTAGAATGTATTTTTTTTATTTTGAATCCACTGCATCCTTCATTCTTTTAGTCTTCTGTAAAATAAAAATCTGCAGCAAAATTGCAGAAAGCCTTGTTAATTCATTTTTTAATGAATAATGCCCTTTGGCATTTTCTTTGATAGTCATGGTTTGCTGGAATGAACAGCATACAGTTCTCTTTTTGGATTACTACAGCCCTTTTCAAGCTTGAATATGCCTTGGGGGTAAAATAGAGTGCTATCCATTTGTACACAGGCAGGGAAGTACATAGATGAATACCAAAAAAGAAGTATCTCAGAAGCATAACAATTTTGTTTAGTGAGGATCGAGGGTTAAATGAGTCTTCCTATGGAATAATATTTTAGTAGGATGTATAGATCAAGGTTATGCATTCATATACAATGTGAATTACCTAAGTCTGGTAGTTTGCCAGAAAATATAGCATAATAATAATTCACAAACCATTTATATTTGTTGTTTGTGTACGTTTATGGGCCAAACTTTAACTCAAATTAATAAATATTCAGTGAGTGACTACAGAGCTCCAGTATGCCATGAATTGAGCAGTTGTTATTGCTGTTAAGTTCTATCCAGTTTGTTCCTTCTCATAATGACCTTGTCTAGTGTTTCCAAGAAGTGGCCTGATAAGTTTGAGTCCCAACCTTGAGGTTAGAAATCTAGTACTTGTACTATAACACCATACCAGAACTCCTAATGAAGGTTGTTGTTGTTGTTGTCGTTAGGTGCCTTCAAGTTGGGTCTGATTCATAGGGTTTCTGATGAGCGGCTGGTGAACTTGAACCACTAACCATCAATTACAGCTAATAGTGACCCTATATACTATAGAACAAATCACTGCCAGTTCCTGTGCCATCCTTACAATTGTTGTTACATTGGAGCCCATTGCTGCTGCCCCTGGGCCAAACTATCTCAATGGGAGTTTTCCCCTTTACCAAGCATGATATCCTCCAAGGATACCATATCCAAAGAATGAGAGATACAATCTCATCATCTTTGCTTTTAGGGAACGTTCTGTTGTATCAAAGCCAACAAAATTTACTTCTTCTTGTGATAGGTGGAAAAGAAAGTGAAAGCAAAATATTCTAACAGAGAAAATAGTACAGGCAAGGTCAATGAAGCAAACACCCAAACACACTATCATCTAGTAAATTCTGACTCATTATGCCTTTATAGGAGAGAGCATAGCTGCTCTTCAGGATTTATGAAACTAAATCTTTAACAGAATACAGCCTCATGTGGTTAGAAGCCTAATACTATACCATAAGGGCAAAGACACTACAACAGGGAAAATTCTTGGGGGTGGTATACATAAATGTAAGGCTGACTGTTCTGCATGAGTACTGGGTAATGGTAAGAGATGAAACAAAAACAATGTGATGACAGAATCCCTTCTATTTAAATTTGCCTGCAGATAAACAACTCAGAATCAAACCTGGGATCAACCATATTTCAGGGGAAATCTTTGAGTGTTTCTCTCTTAACAGTTGCTTTGAAAAAGATGTCCTTGAATTTGAATGCATTTTGATAATTT
>NW_006408840.1:590067-591564 GCF_000296735.1 Chrysochloris asiatica | reverse complement strand
TGGAGTTGTCAAAATTTTCATTTTACTTGGATGCAAAATCAATGATCATCAAGGTAAAATTCATGCTCCACCTGTCACCTGTCAGTTTGTCCTACTGTGGTGGCATGTGTGTTGCTGTGATACTGGAAGTTATGCTACAAGTGTTTTAAATTTCAGAAGTGTCATTCATTCAGGACAGGTTTCAGCTAAGCTTGCAGACTAAGGCTGACTATGGAGAAGGAAGGACACACTAATTCTGATAATTTAGTCACTGAAAACCATATGAATAAAAGTAGAACATTGTCAGGTAGCACCAGAATATTAAATATTAAAACACTATGAACAGTAGCAGAATATTATCATATATAGTGCTAGAAGATGATCCCCTCAGCTTGGAAGGCACTCAAAATACAACTGGGGAAGTGTTTGAGTTCCCCAAAGCAGAGTTGACACTGGTAACTTGAATGGAGTAATGTTTTGGGGAAATTAATTTGCTGATGAGGAACAACTGATAATTAGGAGAAACATCTATAACTTCCATAAATATTTATAACATGGAATCCATGAAGTATGAATCTAGGAAAATTAAACATTTTCAGAAATGAAATGGAACACATAAACATTGATATCCTAGGCATTAGTGAGATGAAATGGATTGATATTGGTCATTTTGAATATGAAAATCACACGGATTTCTGTGCTGTCAATGACAAATTGATGAGCAATGGTGTCACATTCATCATCACAAAGAACATTTCAAGATCTGTCTTGAAGTAGAATGCTGTCTATGATAGGATAATATCCATACACCATCAAGGAACACCAGTTAATACCACTATTATTAAATTTACACACCAACACCTAAAGCCAGTAATGATGACATTTAAAAATTCTACCAATTTCTTCAGTCTGAAATTGATAAAACATGCACTGAAAATGTCTTGATAATTATTGGCGATTGAAATGTAAAAAAAAAAAAAAGTCAGAAACAAAGACGAAAGATGAGTTGGAAAATACAACATTGGTGATAGAAATAATGCTGGAGATGGCATGGTAGAATTTTGCAAGATGAATGACTTCATTGCAAATATCTTTTTAAACAACATAAAAGATGATTATACACATGGATCTTATCAGAAGGAATAAATAGAAATCAAATTGACTACATATGTGAAAAGAGACAATGGAAAAGCTCTATATCATCAGTCAAAACAAACCAAGGGTAGACTGTAGAACATAACCATTTTCATATGCAAGTTCAGGCGGCTGCTGAAGAAAAGGAAAACAAGTCAATGAAAAACACAATAACTCTTTGAATATATCCCACCTGAATTTAGAGATCATCTCAAAAACAGATTAAGTGCATTAGATACTAATGAGCGAAGACCAGAATAGCTGTGAGATGACATCAAGAACATCATGGAGGAAGAAAGAAGAAAAAGACCAAATGGATGTCAGAAGAGACTCTGAAACTTGCTCTCCAGTGTAAAGATGCTAAAGCAAATAGAAGAAATGTGG
>NW_006408840.1:587025-589967 GCF_000296735.1 Chrysochloris asiatica | reverse complement strand
GGGGAAGGACACATTCAGCATATCTCAAGCTGAAACAACTAAAGAAAAAATTCAATCCTCAACTAGAAATGTTGAACCATTCTGTGGGCAAAATCGTGAATGATTCTGAAAGCATTGAAAGAAGATGGAAGGAATACACAGTCACCATTCCAAAAGAAAAGTTGATATTCAAACATTTCAAGAGGGAGCTTTTGATCAAGAGCCAATGGTACTAAAGGACGTCCAAGGTGTACTAAAGGCTCCAGGAATTGATGGAACACAAGTTGAAGTCTTTCAACAAAATGAAACAGCACAGGAGCAGTCATTTTTTCCAAGAAATTTGGAATACAGTAACTTGGCCAACTGATTGGAAGAGATCCATATTTCTGCCCATTCCAAAGAGAGGTGACACAACAAGATGTGAAGATCTAGAAATATCATTTTTACCATATGCAAGAAAATATAATTAATACCATATGTAAGTAAAATTTTGCTAAAATAATACAAATATGGTCACAACAGTACATTGACAGGGAACTGCCACAGGTTAAAGCCAGATTAAGATAACGGTGTGGAACTGTTATCATTGCTGACATCAGATGGATCTTAATTTAAAGGAGAGAATACTAGAAAGATTTTTACTTGTTCTTTATTGACTATGCAATGGCTTTCGATTGAATCATGACAAGCTATGGGTAACATTACAGAGCATAAGCATTCTGGAACACTTAAATTTGCTCTTGAGGAACTCGTACAAAGGTCAGGATGCAATTGTTTGCACAGAACAAAAGAACACTGACTGGTTTAAAATCAGAAAGGTGTATGCCAGTGTTGTATTCTTTCACCATATTTATTCAATTTGTATGCTGAGCAAAGATTCCTAGAAGCTGTTTGATGTCATCATGTTTGGAGGAAGTTCATTAACAACCTGTGATGTGCAGATGATTGAACCTTGCTGGCTGGAATAGAAGAGCACTTAAAATACTTACTAATGAGGATAAAAGACCACATATGTCACTCAACATAAATAAAACAAAAATAGACATATACTTCACCAGAGAGGATACACAAAAATCAAGTTGACACGATCTGTGAAGAGTTGTTGGAGAAGCTCTATATCATCAGCCAAAACCAGGCCAGGGCAGACTGTGGAACAGACCATCAATTGTTCATGTCAAAGTTTAGGCTTAAGCTGAAGAAAATCAAAATAAGTCCATGAGAGCAAAATATGACCTCGAACAATATACCACCTGAATTTAGAGATAATCTCAAGAATAGACTTGAAGCATTAAACACTAATTAACGAAGAGCAGAGAGTTATGTGGTGACATCAAAAACACCATAAAGGAAGAAAGCAAAGGTTATTATGAAGATAATAAAGACAGAAAGACAAAAATGGATCAGATGATAAAATGAAACTTCTTTTCTAGTGTAGAGACGCTAAAGGAAATGGAAGAAATGGGGATGTAAATGAGCTGAACAGAAAATGTCATAGGTCAGTTCAATAAGACAAAATCAACATTATTATGCAATGTGCAAACACAAGGAGTTAGAAAACTAAAAGAGAAGAACCCACTCAGTGTTTTCTGAAACTAAAAGAACTGAAGAGATGACTGAAGTGTTCTATAGGAAAAATATTGTATGATGCAGAAAGCATCAAGAGAAGCTTGGATGGTATTTATAAAATCACTATATCAAAAAGAAATAGTTGATGTTCTACTGTTTGAAAAGATAGCATATAATCAAGGAACAATGATTCTGAAGGAAGAAATCTAAGCTGTATTGAAGGCATTGGTGAAAAGCAAAACTCCAGAAGTTAACATAATACAAGTTGAAAATTTTCAACAAATTGATACAGTAGTGGAAACAATTGCTCATTTATTTCAATAAATTTCAAAGACAGCTATGTGGACAACTGATTGGAAGAGACCCATATCTGTGTCCATTACAAAGAGAGGTGATTCAACAGAGTACAGTAATCACTGAATGATATCATTAATACCAAATGCAAGTAAAATTTTGATAAAGGTAATTTAAAAATGACTGCAAGAGTACAGCAGCATGAAACTACCAGAAGTTCAAGTCTGATTCAGACAATGACATGGAATGAAACATATTATTGCTGATGGTAGATGGGTCATGGCTGAAAGCAGAAATACCAGAAAAAAATGTGTGTCATTGACTATGCAAAGGTTTTTGGTTGTATGGATTATGACAAGCTATGGAAAACATTGTGAAGAATAGGGATTCCAGAACATTTAATTGTGCTCATGAAGAACCTATAACATAGACCAAGTGATAATCATTAGAACAGAAAAAGTGGTTACCAAAAGGCTTAAAATCAGGAAAGGTATGTGTTAGTGCTATATATATATATTTTTTTTTTTTTTCCGTATTTATCCAATTTATATGTTAAACAAACAATCTGAGAAGCTAGATTTTATGAAGAAGTCTATGGCATCAAGTTTGGAGGAAGTCTCATTAACAATCTGTGATAGGCAGTTTGCTTGCAGAAAGTGTAGAAATTTTAGAGTACTTACTAATGAAGACCAAAGACCACAGCTTTCAGTATGGGTTACAACTCAATGTAAAGGAACAAAAATTCTCATATGATAAACAGAGAAAAGACTGAGTTTGTCAAAAACTTCATTTTGCTTGGGTCCACTATCAACAGTATTGTAAGCAACAGTCGAGAATTCAAAAGATGCATTGCATTAGTCAAATCTGCTATGCAATACCTATTTAAAATGCTCAAGAAAAAAGATGTCAGTTTGAGGACTAAAGTGCACCTAACCCAATCCATGGTATTTTTAATAGCTTTATATGCATGTGAAATTTGGACACTGAATAAGGAATGTTGTTGTTGTTGTTGTTAAGTGCCGTCGATTCGGTTCCGACTCATAGCGACCCTGTACAGGGTTTCTGAGGGTGTAAATCTTTATGGGAGTAGAAAGCCTCATCTT
>NW_006408840.1:581416-586925 GCF_000296735.1 Chrysochloris asiatica | reverse complement strand
TCAGTTCCAACCCATAGCGACCCTGTACAGGGTTTCTGAGGGTGTAAATCTTTATGGGAGTAGAAAGCCTCATCTTTCTCCTGCATAGCGGCTGGTAGTTTTGAACCACAGACCTTAAGGTTCACAGCCCGATTCATAACCTCTACACGACCATGGAAGAATTGATGCTTTTGATTTACGGTGTTGGAGAAGAATATTAAAAGTACCATGATCTTCCATAAGCGCAAACAAATCTGTATTGGAAGAAATACAGCTAGACTCCTCAGGAGCCAGGATGGCAAGAGTTAATATCTCATATTTCAGACATATTATCAGGAGGGTCCAGTCTCAGGAAATGGAGATCATGCTTAGTAAAGTGGAGGGCTGGCAAAATAAGAGGACAAACCCCAGTAAGATGGATTGGCACAGTAGCGGTAGCAACAGGCTCAAGGGTAACAACATTTGTGAGGATGACACAGGACAAACCAGTGTTTCTTTCTGCTGTACATTGGAAAATTCCAATATGTTTCCATTTCATTTTTCCATGCATTTTTCAAATGCATATTTTGAAGTCCCTTTGTACATATTAAATTCTGAAATGTCTTGATGAATGAAATCCTTTTCAATATTATTAAATCCATATGTTGAGCAAGCAATTTTTTTTTTTTTTTCTTAATATCTAATATATATAAGGTGTCCTGGTATGGTGCTGTTGGATAAAACATTGGATCACAAGGTCAGTTTGAACCACAAGGTTGGTGGTTCAAATTCACCAGACACTCCTTGGAAACCCTATACAGGGTTGCTATGAGACATAATAGACTCATGGTAGTGGATTTGATTTGGTTTGAAAGGAACAGTCAATTTTTGTGCCGGAGTGGCATGTTCAAAATTATTTTGCAATCTATGCCACATGTTTTTGAAAATGCCAACAGGGCCACCAAAAGAGGACAATTTTAGGAAGTGTCCAGATTAAAACATTCTAGAAAGAAGGAACAGGAGAATCACTTGGAAATATTAGCCATTTTAAAACTTTTAAATAGTGGAAACTTGTCTGATATGTTACTAGAATATGATCCTCTTAGGTAGGAAATTGCTCAAAATGTGAATGAGGAAGGATTTCCTTCACAAAAAAGAATTGGCCTTAATGGTGTGGATGAAGCAAAGCCTCCAGTTTCTTCATCTGCTGACGTGGCACAATTAAAAGTGAAAAGAAACAGCTCCAGCTATCAATAACTGGAATGTGAAATGTGTGAACTATCAACCTAGAAATACTGGAAGTCAACAAAAATGAAATGGAAAGCAAAAGATCAGAATTAGCAAGTTGAAATGGATTTACATTGTTGTTGCTAGGTACCGTCAAGTCAGTTCCCACTCAAAACGCCCATACACACAGCATACTGAAACACTGGCCGATTCTGCACCATCCTTCCAATGTTTGGAACACTTCACCCCATTGCTGCTTCCACTGTGCCAGTCCATATTTTGGGGGTATCATTCTGTTTCACTGACTTTCCATTTTATCAAGCATGATGTGCTTTTTGAGGGGCTGGTACCTCCTGATAATATGACAGAAGAATAAGGATAAATGTTGCCATCCTGGCTTTTATGGAGCATTCTGATTGTACGTCTTCCAACACAGAATTGTTTGTTCTTCTGGCAGTCCATAATATTTTTAATATATATAACTCAAATGCAAAAAATATTCTATGGTCTTCCTTACTCATTGTCTAACTTCCGCATTGACTTGAGTCAGTTGCACCTTAGTTCTCAAACTGACTTCTTTGATCCTGAAGACTTTAAAGAGTTCTTATGCAGCAGATTTCCCAAAGGCAATATTTAGTTTGATTTCTTAACTGCTGTTTCCATGAGTGTTGATAGTAGATTCAAGCAAGTGAAGTCTTTGACAACTTCAATGTTTTCTCCATTTGTCAAATGTTATTTATTGTTCCAGTAGTGAGGATTTCTATTTTCTTTACATTGAGGTGCAACCCATTCTGAAAGCTATGGTCTTTGACTTTTATCAGTAAGTTTCTTATGTGCTCTTCACTTTCATCAAACAAGGTTGTATCATCTGAATAACACAGATTGTTAATGAGTCTTCTTCCAATCTTGATGGCACGTTATTTTTTATATAATCCATTTTAAACTGGATAATCTAACATGTCAAGAAGGATAATTAAAGCAGGATGGTGTCACATTTATCTTCAAAAGAACATTTCAAGGTCTGTCTTGAAGTACAATTCCTTCAGTGATAGAATAATATGCTTATACCTCAAGGATAACCAGGTAAGCAACTATTATTCAAATATATGCACAATGAAGTAAAGCCAATAATAAGGAAGTCGATGAATTAATTTGTTTACATAATGAAGTCTGCATTTGATCAATTATGCAAACAAATGCCTTAACAATTATAAGTGATTGGAATAAGTAAGTTGGAAACAAAATGAAATACTGGTTGTTGGAAACTATGGTTTTTGTGATAGAAACAAAGGTAAATATCACATGACAGAATTTTGTAAGGTAAAAGGCTTATTCACTGCAAAAAAAAAACCTTCTTTTTTTAAACAACATAAACATGTAGTACACACAAGATCCAGGATGGAATACCCAAGAATCAAATAAACTACAGCTGGGGAAAGATAAATTATCATGAACAACAACAACAAAAAAGCCAGGGGCTCACTGTGGAACAGACCACCAAGTACTTTTACTTATAAACAAGTTCAGGAATGGAACTGATTGAAATTTTTAAAAGTCCATGAGAGCCAAAATATGGCTTTGGAGTATATTTCACCTGATTTTAGAGACCATCTTAAGAAGAAATTTGGTTCATTAGACACTAATTACCAAAGACCAGAAAAGTTGTGGGATGATATCACGAACACCACACATGAACAAACACAAGCATCTATTAAAGAGAAAGAAAGAAAAAATAAAAGGCCAAAATAAATGTCCGAACAGACAATGACACTTGCTTTTAAGTGTAGAAAATCTATATCTACTGGAAGAAATGATAAAGTAAAAGAGTTGAATAGAAAACCTCACAGGGAAATTCAAGATAACAAAGTCAAATAATATAATGAAATGTTCATATGCTCAGAGTCAGAAGACTCCAGGAATTCAAAAGGGAACATGTTCAGTATTTCCCAAACAGAAAGAACTGGAGTAAAGATTAAATCATTGGGTTGCAATATTAAATGATTCTATTGGCAAAATATTGAATGACACAAGAAGCATAAACACATATTGAAGAAGTACACAGTACCACTATGTCCAAAAGAAATTGTCAATGTTCATGTATTTTGAAGTTAGCACATGATCAAGAGTCAATGCTACTGAAGGAAGAAATCCAATCTACAGTGAAGGTATTGGTGAAAACTATGCTACAAGATTTGAACGAACATAAAAAGACTGATGAGCTCAGGAGGCACTCATTGGTCTATCTGAAGAAATTTGTAAGAGATCTACCTGGCCAAACAATTAGAAGGGATACATATTTGTGCCCATTCCAAAGAAAGGTGACCAAATGGAATATGGATATATCCAGTGCCAATAATATCACATGGAGATAAAATTTTGTTGAAGATAATTTAAAACTATTGCAACAGTACACAGATAAGGAGTTTCCAGAAAGGCAAGTCATAGTCAGAACAGGAGATGAAACAAGATATATCATTGCTGATGTCAGATGAGTCTTGGCTGAAAACAAAAAGGTGTTTACTTGTGCTTTATTGACTATGCTAGACAATTGACTGTGGGGATCATAACATTGCAAAGAGTGCATATCCCAGAACACTTAATGTACTCGTGAAGAACCTGTACATAGACCAAGAGACAGTTTGAGCAGAAAAACGGGACAATGGATGGTTTTAAAAATAAGGAAATCTATGTATCAGGGTGGTATCCTTTCACCTTTTAATAGATGCATATGCATATGAAATTTGCACAATGAATTAATAAGACCATAGAATAATTGATGCATTTAAATTACTGTTTCGTAGGAGAATATTGAAGTATCATGGACTGCCAGAAAAGCAAATAAATCTGTGATGTAAGAAGTACAAGCTGTTGTAATTCAGTGACTCTTTCAATAACACTCTTGAGTTTGGTTTTTGGCAATATCATATCTGGTACTACTAGAAATAAGGCTTTCTTTCTAGGCACAAGTGGAAATGCTGAAATTCCTTATATGGTGCTTTAACTGTTACTTAACCCTGAGTTTATTTCTTTTTTGTAAGACCAAGAAACCAATATATCTGTACTTCTCATTCTGACAAATTGCCCAAAAGTATCATACACATGAACACCCAGAGCCTTACTTCTCTCGAATGCATGATCTAATGGTGGTGATCATTTGCATGTTATTCTTGCTACCTTATGTCATAGGTTACAAGCACTCTTACCCTCTCTACTAGTGGAGGAAGAGTTATTAGTATCTTTAAATTTAGCCAGATTTGAAAATGAATTTAGAAAACACACTTTTATGATTTTGTCTCTCTAGAAGCACACTCAGTAACAAGGCTTCAGGCTGGGTTTTCTAGATAAGCAAACCAGTGAAACTTATGATATGGCTCACAATTTCAGAGGTGAGAAAAATCCCCAATCCTGGTCAGATAAATGTAGGACTGGCTCGAACAGATAGATCTGTCAGATAGATAGTTGTTGTTGTTGTTGTCAGGTGCCATCGAGTCGGAGCCGACTCATAGCGACCCCATGCACAGCAGAACGAAACAATGTCTGATCCTGGGCCAACCTCACTACCGCTGCCATACTTGAGTCCATCAATGATGCCACCTGGCCAATCCACCTTGTTAGTGGTCTTCCTATTTTTCTCTGACCCTCCACCTTACCCAGCAGACAGATAGACAGGTTGTCAATTTCTTCCAGGAGATAGGCTGTAGGACAAGTCAGTTTCAAGACCCAGACCAAGTAGAAAACAAGTAAACTTTGCTTGTATGTCTATTATATTGGAAATAGGCCACAACTTCAAGGAAATATCCTTTCAATTGATTGGATGTTCATAGAGTAACTGTATTGTGTTGGATCACATTACTGTTGTTAGGTACCATCAAGTTGGTACCGACTCATAGTGACCTTCTGCACAATAGAGTGAAGCACTGCCCAGTCCTGGGCCAATTTCACAATTGTTGCCATGTTGAACATATTCATGGTTCCACTTTGCCAATCCATCATGCTGAGGGTGTTCATCTTTTTCTCTTACCCTCTACTTTACCAAACATGATATCCTTCTTCAGTGACTGGTCCCTCCTGACAATACATCCAAAGTATAAGAGACCAAATCTAGCCATTCTTGCATCCAAGGAGCACTCTGGCTGCACTTTTTCCAACACAGATCTGTTTTTTCTTATGGTACTTATAATATTTTCCTACAACACCATAACTTAAATGCATCAATTCTTCAACGGTCTTCTTTATTCAATGTTCAGCTTTCACATGCCTATGAGGTTATTGAAAATACTGTGGCTTGGGTCAGGCACACATTAGTCCTCAAGCTGATATCTTT
>NW_006408840.1:576273-577341 GCF_000296735.1 Chrysochloris asiatica | reverse complement strand
TTTGTGAAAACTCATGGACAACTTATTGTATGAGATTCAGATTTATGCCCATTCCAAAGAAAGGTGACCCAACAGAGGGCAGAAATCATTGAACAATATCATTAATCACATGCAAGTAAAATTCTGCTGAAGATAATTAAAAAAACATTGTAGCAGTATTTTACAGGGAGCTGCCAGAAATCCAAGCCAGAGTCATAAGAGGATGTGTGTCATTGTGGATTTAATTGATATAGCTTTTCTATCAAAAGTCTTCTTATCACACCACAACTGATTGGGTGTGTTTATACAAATAGAGTGTACAGGACTCTAATGCTAGGATTTGTTACTTTTGTCATCCTGCTAGACTTAAAAGGAACTATCTCAGCAGCAAGAACATATGATCTCAGGACTACCAAGAAGGAAGAGCCATGAATACTGCATGATACCCATGCCAAGGGATGCTTCAGTTTAATGAATGATTTCAGTTTGTCTTCCATCAATTCCCAGAACCATGTTCATTGCCAATTTAGTGCACCAGAACATCTTGCTTCAGTACTGTTGGCTCATGATCATATGCTATCACTTGAAATGGTTGAAGTCATAGGTTTCCCTATCTATGGACTAAGTACAACTGAGTGCCTACAGGTAGGAAGCTGGCTTGCAGAATGTGGCCTTTGGGAATTTGCAGATTGGCTAAAGAAAATTTGTAACACTTTCCTGAGCAAAGAAAAGGCTGAGGGGCCATGTGACTGAGAACCTAAAAACAAGAGTAAGGCATTCCACAAAAAAGAGGTGTTCCTGACTGAAGAATTGCTACATCTGAGTTGTTGCTGATCCTGCTTTGTACCCTTTTTCACTTCCTTAATAAGCCCTACATTTGTGAGTTTTATCTCACTTCTGTGTGGCCATTGCAACTGATTATTGAACCCAGTAAAGAATGCTGTTGGAGATACAGTTGGTATCAGAATAAGGTAAAGAAGGTTGAAGAGTAGAGGCATGTCTGATTTCAAACTCATAGGAATTAGCCTAGAACTGATTTTAAGCTTGATTCTCCTTCCCCCTTGTGAAATCTGAGAAAATAAAAATGAG
>NW_006408840.1:573340-574482 GCF_000296735.1 Chrysochloris asiatica | reverse complement strand
GAAAGCTGGACAGTGAATAAGGAAGATCATATAAGAATTGATGCTTTGAGTTGTGGTGTTGGAGAAGAATACTGAAAGTGCCATGGACTTCCAAAAGAACCAATAGATCTGTTTTGGAAGAAGTGCAGCCAGAGTGCTCATTGGTGGCCAAGATGGCTAAGCCTCATCTCTCATACTTTGGACATATTGTCTGGAGGGAACAGTCACTGGAGAAGGATGTCATGCTGGGTAAAGTGGAGGGTCAGAGAAAGAGAGGAAGACCCTTAATGAGATGGATAGGCCAGGTGGCATCATTGATGGACTCGAGTGTGACAGCGGTAGTAAGGTTGGCCCAGGATCGGACGTTGTTTCGTTCTGTTGTGCATGGGGTCGCTATGAGTCGGTTCCAACTCGATGGCACCTGACAACAACAACATAATATTATTTTAAGTTATTTTAAAAAGTATTTGCAATGAACAAGTCATTGGTCTTGCAAATTTTTTTCATTTGATATTCATCTTCATTTCTATTACCAAGGCCATATAGTCCAACATCTGATCTTTCCTCTTTGTTTCCTACATTTGCATTCCAATTACCAGTAACTATCAATACACATTGGTTGCATGTTTGAATAATTTATTACTGAAGAAGTTGGTACAATTCTTTAATTTCATCATCATTTTGGAGGTTGGTCCATACATTTAAATAATAATTGTCTTCCTTGTAGCCATATTTATATCGTCCTATCACAGACAGCATTGCATTTCAAGATATCTCTTGAAATGTTTTTTACTGTAGTTTTTTTTTTATAATGAATGTGACTCCATTCCTGTTCAAGTTGTTATTCTCAAATAGTAAACCATGTGGTCTTCAGATTCAGAATGACCAATATCAATTCATTTCATCTCACTAATACATAGGATATTGACATTTATGCATTACAGTACATCTTTGACAACTTCTATTTTTCCTAGATTCATACTTCATACATCCATTGTTCTTATTCTTAATGTATGTTTATAGCTGTTTCTCCTCATTTTGAATTGTGCCTCATCAGCAAATGAAGGTTCTGAAAGCTTAACTCCGTTCACAGCATCAGGGTCAGCTTTACTTTGAGGAGGTAGCTTTTCCCAGTTGTATTTTGAATGACTTACAATCTGAGG
>NW_006408840.1:562952-572765 GCF_000296735.1 Chrysochloris asiatica | reverse complement strand
CTAAAAGAACTTAAAATACTTACTGATGAAGATCAAAGACTGCAGTCTTCAGCATGGATTATACCTGAATCTAAATAAAACAAAAACACTCACAAATGGAACAATAAATAACGTTAAGATAAATGGAAACAAAATTGAAATCGTCAAATATTTTGAGATCCATAATCAATGTTCATTGAAGCAGCAGTCAAGAAATCAAATGACATATTACATTAGGCATATCTATTGTAAAATACCTCTTTAAAGTGTTCAAGAGCACAGATCTTAGTTTGAGGACTAAGATATGCCTGACCCAATCTATAGTATTTTCAATCGCCTCATATGTGTGTAAAAGTTGGACGAACAACAATAAGGAAGACCAGAAAAGAATTTCCAAGTTTGAATTATGTTACTGAAGAAGAATATTATTAGTACTGTGGACTACCACACCACCAAACAAATCTGTTCTGGAAGAAGTACAACCGGAATGTCCCTTAAAACTGATGATGGCAAGAATTCCTCTCCTGCTCTTTTGACATGTTGTTAGGAGGGATCAGTCTCTGGAGAGGGACATCATGCTTAGTAAGGTGATAGGGTCAGGGAAAAAGAAAAAGACCTCAGAGGAGATAGATGGACTCACAATGGCAGCAACAATGGACTCAAATATAATAGTTTTGAGGATGGCACAGGTTTAGCCATTATAACATTCTGTTGAAAATGCTTGCTCCTCTGAAACCCTATACAGGGTCGCTATGGGTCAGAACTGACTCAATGGCACTTAATAACAACAACAAACGTATAGGAGTCCTAGTGTGGCGCTCTGGGTTAATGTGCCAGACTGCAAACCCATTTGAACTGTAAGGTTGGTGGTTCAAGCTCATAAGCTGTTCCTCAGAAACCCCATACAGGGTCACTGTGGGTTGGAACTGACTCAACAGCACTTAAATACAACAATAACAAACATGTAAGAGATGTGTTAGAATCTACTTCATGGCAATGAGTTTGGGTTTACACTTTACCAAATAACAATTTAAGGAGATCTGATAGTGTATAGGTTACATATCGGGCTGCTAATCTCAGGTCAGCACTTTGAAACCCCCAGCTGTTCTGCGGGAGAAAGATGAGGCTTTCTGCTCCCTTAGAGATTTACAGATTCAGAAACCCTGTACAGGCTCACTATGAGTTGGAACTGAGTTCACGGCACATAACAACAACAAGAAGAACAAATAACTATTTAATGATAAATGTCTTTTTGATGGTCTACAGATGTGTATTTGCTTTAAAATAAGAGTATGAGTCATTTCAGAACACTCATGGTTATTTATAAAGAGTTGTGTATTTCATAAATTTGTGTCAAAACCTAAAACCAAATGTTGGTATGAATATTGTTTTTGTTGTTAGGTACCATTGAGTCAGGACTAACTCATAGTGACCCTATGCTCAACAGAACGAAACACTGTCTGGTCCTGGGCCACCTCACAATTGTTGCCAAGCCCACTGATGCTGCCACATTGCAATCCATCTCTCTGGGAGTCTTCCTCTGTTTCTCTGACTCTTCACCTTATCAAACATGATATCCTTTTCCAGCGACAAGTCCCATGACAACATGACCGAAGTTTGAGAAATGAAGTTTGGCCATCTTGGCCTCCAAGGAGCACTCTGGCTGCCCTTCTTTCAACACAGATCTGTTTGTTCTTTTGGCAGCCCATTGGCACTTTCAGTATTCTCCTCCAACACCATAACTCAAAAACATCAATTCTTCCTTATTCACTGTCCAGGTTTTGCATGCATATGAGGGTATTGAAAATTCCATGGATTGAATCAGGTACATCTTAGTCCTCAAGCTGACATCTTTGCTCTTCAACATTTTAAAAAGTCTTGTGCAGGAGATTTGCCTAATGCAATATGTCCTTTGGTTTCTTGATTGCTGCTTATGTGAGTGTTGATAGTTGATCCAAGAAGAATGAGGTCCTTGACAACTTTAATCATTTCTCCACCAATAAGAATGCTGTTTATTGGTTCAGTGGTGAGGATTTTTGTTTTCTTTATATTGAGATGCAATCCATACCAAAGGCATGCTCTTTGATCTTCATCAGTAAGTATTTTAAGTCCTTTTCACTTTCAGCAAGCAAGGTTGTATCATCTGCATATTGAAGGTTGTTAATGAGCCTTCCTCCAATCCTGATGCCACATTTTTCTTTATGTAACTCAGCTTCTTGGATTGTTTGTTCAGCATATAGGTTGAATAAGTATCCTGAAAGAATACAACCCTGTCTCACATTTTTCTTAATTTTAAACCATTCAGTTTTCCCATGTTCTGTTTGAACAACTGCCTCTTTGTCCAAGTACAGATTCCTCATGAGCACAATTACATGTTCCAGAATACTCATACTTCACAATGTTGCCCATAGCTCGTCATGATCTACACAATCAAAAGTCTTTACATAATCAATAAAGCACAGGTCTCTGCTTTCAGCCAAGATCCATCAGACATCAGCAATGATATCCCTCGTTCCATGTCCTCTTCTGAATCCGGCTAGAACCTCTACAAGTTTTCTGTCAATGTATGCTTGCAGCAGTTTCTGTATTGCCTTTGGCAAAAGTTTAATCGCATGGGATATCAAAGATATTTTCTGATAAGTTACACATTCCATTGGGTCACCTCTCTTTGAAATGGGCACAAATACGGATCTCTTCCAATCAGTTGGACACACAGTTGTCTTCCAAATTTCTTGGCAGAGATGAGTGAGTGCCTCCAGTGTCACCTCACGTTCTTGAAAGATTTCAATTTGTATTCCATCAATTCCTGAAGCCTTGTTCTTTACCAATTCCTTCAATGCACCTGGACTTCTTCCTACAGTATCATTGGCTCTTGATCATATGCTACCTCTTAAAATGGTTGACCACCAATCGTTTCCTTTTGGGACAGTGAGTGACTCTGTGTATTTCTTCCATCTACTTTTGATTCTTTCTACATCATTCAATAATTTACACAGAATCTTTCAATAATAAAAGTAGAGGCTTGAATTTTTTTCTTTAGTTCACCCAGCTTGAGAAATGCTGAGCATATTCTTAACTTTTGGTTTTCAGACTCCAAATCTTTGCACATTTCAGTGTAATATTCAAATATGATCTGTCAGAGGATTTTATTAAATCTATGCTCTGGTAGCGTAGTGGTTACGAATCAGGCTGCGAACCTTAAGGTCAGCGGTTCAAAACTACCAGCTGCTCCGCGGGAGAAAGATGAGGCTTTCTACTCCCGTAAAGATTTACACCCTCGGAAACCCTATACAGGGTCGCTATGGGTCGGAACCGACTCGATGGCACATAACAACAACAACAATGCTCTATTTAGGTTGCAAAATCTCCTTCAAGCCTAAACAAAACTGGCTTCAATATTGTATATACTCCAAAACTAATAAATATAAATAGCAAATTCAGAAGCATTATGTAAGAATCAAACAACACTATTAAAATAATGTAACAAATAAAATAAGAACACTTCATTTTGTAATAATAAAAGTTATCTTTCAGGACCAGTTTCATAGAATTAGGAGCAAATCACAAAAACATTTCCTTTTGAAAAATATTTTATACAAGTGTTAGCTAAGAGAAAGCACTCACTAATAAACAAGTAATTAAAAAAAAGAACAAACACAACTGACCTCACCCTAATCATTCTGCTGGTGTTGTGGTTGTGTGCTGTGGAGTTGGTTCCGACTCATGGTGACCCTGAATAGGAGTTCCAAGGCTGTAAATTTTTATGGGAGCAGAAAATATCATCTTCCTCCCATGGAACAGCTAGTAGTTTCAAACTGACGATCTTGAAGTTAGTAGCCTGACTTGTAGCCACTATGTTACTAGAGCTCCTTCATTCTGCTGATAGTATATGCATTATAGACGCAAGCTTTAAACCAGAAAGACAAATATTGTAAAACATTAATTTTCTTTTTCTTTTGTTGTTAGAAAAATAACTCATTTTTTTTTTTTTTTTTAAAGAATCCTGTTCAAGTTCTAAAACCCAGAAAGTAGGGGACCTAGAATTCAAACCAAAATTTAAACATAACTATTATTCAATACTGTATCTATAGTACATGGGTATTTTAATATTTAAGGTTTTGTGTCAACTTGACTGGGGCAGGATTCCCATTGGTTTGGCAGTTTCAATGTAATTATCCCCATGGTGATCTCTAATACAATGTAGTTAACTCTATGAATAATGGCTATTAGCAGGTGTAGTTAATTGTTTGAGGATTGGCTATGAACAGCCAGTTGATTAAAGATGATGTTTCCTCTGTGGTATGGCCTGCTTCCCATATAATGGACACTCAGAAAAAGCTTGCTTGATTTCTGCTAGGTGTCTGTCTTTTGCCTGCCTGAATGTGTGTATGCCTGTCTGCCTGCCAGACCTGCATGTCTGCTGTGCTGCCTGCCTGCCTGCTAAACTTTGTTCATCTGACCTGGATCTGGGACTCTCTCCCTTTACAATTTTGAGCCATTTCCTTGATATACACTTCTCATAAGTTTCATTGTTTTTGTTTCTCTAGAGAACCCAGACCAACAGAGGGATTTATTATTAACATTGGCCAAATAGGTTTTTTATTGATTATTTTGATGGCAGGAAGTAGGAGAAAGCAAATTCAATAATACATTCGGTACTTATTTCCAGTTTTCTATTTTTATAACTTTTTCAATATCTAATAATGAAAATCCTTTATAAAGGTCTTGTGCAGGCAAATCTGCTGCACAAGAACTTTTTTGACACTGAATATCATAAGTTTATTATAAAAGAGACATGAAGATTATTTATATGATGCAAAATTTCAGAACTTCAGTGGAATGAGCAGCTTCATATGATGTCATTTCAATTGTGATTGATTTCAGTCTACATACTTCCCAAGAATGTCACCATCTCTAAATAAGAAACAGTCCTTGTCATCTAGAACTACTTTGGTGCCTCCATATTCTGGAAGAAGAACTTTATCTCCAACTTTCACACTAACTGGTTGAATCTCTCCACCGTTTCCTTTAGATCCGCATCATACAACTACTACTGTTGCTTGCAGGACTTCTCCTAGAGATTTTTCTGGAAGCATAATGCCTCCTTTAGTTACAGTTTCAACAGCACTCCTTTCCACCAATACTTGATCAAAGAGGGGAAGAAACTTTCTAAATGCCTGTCCTGCCATGATTTTCAGGTCACCGCAACTCACATTCCACACTCCCTACGCTGCAGCAATCCAACCCTTGACACATGTGAATGTGGGAAAAGTGCACAAGAACTTTTTAAAGTGTTGAAGAGCAAAGATGTCAGTTTGGGGACTAAGGTGTGCCTGACCCAACCCATGATATTTTCAATAACCTCATATGCATGCGAAAGGTGGACAGTGAATAAGGAAGGCCATAGAAGAATTGAAGCTTTTGAGTTATGGTGTTGGAGGACAATCTTGAAAGTGCCATGGGCTGCCCATAGAGCCAACATATCTGTGTTGGAAGAAGATCAGCCAGAGTGCTCCTTGGAGGCCAAGATGGCCAAACTTCATTTCTCATACTTCAGACATATTGTCATTAGGGACCAGTCGCTGGAGAAGGATATCATGCTTGGTAAGGTCAGACAAAAAGAGGAAAACCCCAAACGAGATGGATTGGCCAAGTGGCAGCATCTATGTACTCAAGCATGCAACAGTAGTGAGTTTGGCCCAGGATTGGGCAGTGTTTCGTTCTGCTGTGCTTAAGGTTGCTCTGAGTCGGTACCGACTTGATGGCATCTAACAACAACAATGTACTTTTGGATCGGGCTGCTGTTATATATAGGATTGCTATGATTTGGAATCTACTCAACAACACCTAGTAACAACTAAAACTGCATAACGCCTGCCACATAAAAAGTATTCAAATACTTATCACATTAAAGAATATATTAAATGTATATTTTAGTTCCTTAATAGCATATACTGAATGATTGCATGAACTATATACATTAAGCATTATAAAAGATGTTAAAGATGAGGTTATGGGACCCAGAGATCATTGAAATACAACATACATATGTTGTGTATTGTATTGTACCTGCTGTGTATTGTACCTGCTGTAGATAAAAAAAGGATGTGAAATCTGAGAACACACAGGTAACAATGTGTTGTTGTTGTTGTTGTTGTTGTCAGGTGCCTTCAAGTCGGAACTGACTCATAGCAACCCCATGCATAGCAGAATGAAACAATGTCCAATCCTGGGCCAACCTCTCTACCGCTGCCACACTTGACACCATCAATGATGCCACCGGGCCAATCCATCTCGTTGGGGGTCTTCCTCTTTTTCTCTGACCCTCCATCTTACCCAGCATGACATCCTTCTCCAGTGACTGTTCCCTCCTGACAATATGTCCAAAGTATGAGAGACGAAGTTTAGTCATCTTGACCTCGAAGGAGCACTCTGGCTGTAGTTCTTCCAAAACAGTCAATGGCACTTTTAGTATTCTCCTCCAACACCACAATTCAAAGGCATCAATTATTCTACGATCTTCCATATTCACCGTTCAGCTTTCACATCCATGTGAGGTTACTGAAAATACCATGACTTGGGTCAGGCTCACCTTGGTCCTCAAGGTGACATCTTTACTCTTCTACACTTTAAAAAGTTCCTGTGCAGCAGATTTGCCTAATGCAATACGTCATCTGATCTCTTGGCTGCTGCTTCTGCAAATGATGATAGTTGATCCAAGAAGAATGAAGTTCTTGACAACTTCAATCTTTTCTCCATTGATAAGAATGTTGTTTATTGGTCCAGTGGTGAGGATTTTTGTTTTCTTGACATTGAGATACAATCCATACTGAAGGCTGTGTTCCTTGATCTTCATTAGTAAATGTTTCAAGTCCTCTTCATTTTAAGCAAGCAAGGTTGTATCATCTGAATATCGAAGTTTGTTAATGAGTCTTCCTCCAATCCTGATGCCACATTTTTCTTTGTAGAATCCAGTTTCTCGTATTATTTGCTTAGCATACAGGTTGAATAAGTATGGTGAAAGAACACAACCTTGTCGCACACCTTTCCCAATGTTAAAACATTCAGTGTTCTCATGCTCTGTTCTAACAACTGCTTTTTGGTCCAGGTACAGATTTCTCGGAAGTACAACTAAGTGTTCTGGACTACTCATACTTCTCAGTGTTGTACATAGCTTGACATGATCCACACAAATGTGTTGTTAAGTGCTATCAAGTCAGTTCCGACTAATAGTGACACTGTGTAGGGATTTTGAGAAGTGGCTCCTGGGTTTGAACAGCCAACCCTGTGGTTAGCAGCCCTGTGTCAGCAACACCACATAAGGACTCCACAGATTACAATGTTGGTGCTGTTAAGTGCTGTCAAGTCATCTTGACACATAGTGACCTTGTATAGGGTTTCTGAAGAGCAACTGGTGAGTTTAAACTAACATTCTTGAAGTTCAAACTGACATCGAGCTCATGAACTTACCTTACATTGCCATGCCAGAACAGTAGAACCCTCCAAAATGTATACCATGGCAATATAAACCATCTTTAACCAACTGGTCATAGGAAACTGTTTTATAACAGAAAAGTAATACAATGATTAACATATTGTAATAATTCAGAACCTATAATCAATTTTTAGATGGAGGGCTCATTTGAAGTTTTGTTGAAAGTTAATGAATTAAACAACTCCCAAATAATTATATTCACTTACAAAATTTTCCTGGTCAATTATAGAAGTTCAAGAATACTTAGAACCCAGGTGAAGACCTACTTTTTATAAAATAGTGTGTATTTCATGTGGGTTTAACTAGAGAGATGAGATATGAGACTGCAGCAATCCAAATATTAAATGATAAATTATCTATTAGGATGGTAAATGTAAGGTGGAGAAGAATTATTAGATTTTAGAATCAAGAGAGATGGATCAATGGGACATGGCATTTTTTCCTTTAATGATGATTAAATTTTAAAGCTAATTTATTTAATGATTTTTCTGATGCATTACTTTCCCATGTATTTTGTCATCTCATTTTCAGTAACAGGGATAGTTTTGAATATTATTTAACTCATGAAAAACTGATAAATTGCTTTAATTGCTTTTTTAAGATTTCTAGATAAGAAAACCAGTACTCATGTCAATTAAATCATTGCATTTCTAATTATTTCCAATGCCAAAATTTGTGATTGTTTCACAGGCTAAGTGGCTAACTCATTTATTTGGTACCCTAATTAAGTCATATATTTATTCTACCCTAAGAGAATAAGAAAAGTGATGCTAGAGACGCACTGAAGGGAATGAGTCAACATCAGCACCTCATTTCAAACACATTTTATACTTTTAAAAAATATATGGATTCAGTTTGGGCATTCATGTTTTGATTTCCTTCTCCAGGGATTGGTCCCTTATGGTTACATATCCAAAGTATAAGAGAAAAGTCTCATCATCCTGGCTTCTAAGGAGCATTCTGGTGGCACTTCCTCCAAGGCAGATTTGTTTGTTCTTCTGGAATTCCATGGTATTTTCGATATTCTTCAGGAATACTACATTTCAAATGCATCAATTCTTCAGTCATCTTCATTATTCATTGTCAAACTCTCACATGCATATGAGACCATTGATAATATAATGGCTTGTGCCAGGGACATCTTTGTTCTTTAATATTTTAAAGATGTCTTGCTCAGCTGATTTGCCTAAAACAATGCATAGATTGATATCTTGGCTGCTGGATCCATCAGTGGTGATTGTGGATTCAAACAAACTGAAGTCTTGGACAAATTCAGTCTTCTATATTTATCATCTTGTTTTTGTTGCTAAGTGCCATGGAGTCAGTTCTGATCCATAGTGACCCTTCATAGGGTTTCTGAAGAATGACTTGTGAGCTTCTATCACAAACCTTGAAATTCAAACTGATTTTGCTGTCCAGCGCATCAGCCCATAACACCACACCAGGTCTCCATATATATCATTGTTGTTGTTGTTGTCAAGTGCTTTCAAGTCAATTCTGACCCATAGCAACCCTGTATAAGGTTTCCAAAGAGCAACTGGTAGCTTTCACTGCTGACCTTGCAGTTCAAATGGCTTTACAGTCTGGCACATTAACCCACAGTGCCATACCAGGGCTCCATATTTATCATAGAATCCTTCCATATTGCAAGTTGAGGTTTTCTTTTTATCTTCAGTTCTCCCCAATTGAGAAATGTCTAGTGTTTTCTTTAATTTTTGTTTTCAAATTCTAGATCTTTGCACATTCCACTATAATCTTTGATTTTGTCTTTTCCACATGCCCTCTGAAAATTTTTGTTCAGCTCTTTAACCTCCTTATTTGTTCCAGTGGCTTTTGCATCTATACACTGGAGAACAAGTTTCAGAGTATCTTCTGATACCCATTTCACTTTTTTGTTCTTTCTTTTCTTCTTATTTAACTTTTGCTTTCTTCCTCTTGACGGCATAGCACAAATCCTCCATTGTTTGTCATTAGTGTCTAATGCAACAGATCTGTTCTTGAGATGATCTCTAAATTCAGTTGGGATATGTTATAGGTCATTTTTGAACATATGGATGTCAGAAGAGACTCTAAAATTTGTTATACAGTATTGAGATACAAAAGTAAATGGAACAGTGAGACCTGGGGACACCTGAGCCGATGGGCAAGAACATAGCCACAGAGGGCTAGAGCTGAGAGTGAAGCACAAGAACACCCAAACTTGCAGATAGTATCCCTTTGACCTAACCTCAATGGCTTGATAATCAGAACTCAACTCGAGGAAGATTAAAAATAAATAAATAAATAATGAAAGAAACAAGTATAAATTGCTGCAATTTGATGAACCTGACCTTTATTCA
>NW_006408840.1:560872-561579 GCF_000296735.1 Chrysochloris asiatica | reverse complement strand
TAAATAAATAAATAAATAGAAAACAGAACCTGGTGTGATGGCGTGAGTTAATGCTTTGGACTGCAAGATCAGCTTGAACTGCTAGGTTGGCAGTTCAAGCACACCAGCTGCTTCTTAGAATCCCCGTACAGGTTTACTACAGGACGGAACTGACTCAACAGCACTAAACATAACGTGTTCAAGATCATATTTTGTCTATTGTGGATGTGTTTTAATTTTCTTGAGCTTTAGTTTGAACTTGCATATGAGCAATGTATGTTCTTTCTTGGCCTTGTTTTTACTGAATATATGGAATTTTTCCTCTATTTCCACAGATGTAGTCAATTTGACTTCTGTGTATTCTAACTGGTGAAGTTCTTGTATACAGTCATATTTTATATTGTTTTAAAAAGGTATTTGTAAGGAAGGAGTCATTAGTTTTGCAAAATTGTATCATGTGATCTCCAGCATCCTTTGTATTACCAAGGCCATATTTTCCAAAAAATTGATCCTTTCTCTTTGTTTACAGCCTTTATATTGCAAGCACCAATGATTGTCAATACATATCTCTTGCATGCTTGATCAATACCAGACTGAAGAAGTTGGTAGGATTATTCAATTTCATCATCCCTGGCTTTAGTGGTTTGTACATTAATTTGAAAAATATTTGTACTAACTGGTGTTGATTGTCAGTATATGGATATTATCATATCACAAATAGCATTGTG
>NW_006408840.1:544731-546729 GCF_000296735.1 Chrysochloris asiatica | reverse complement strand
ATCAACACTCATGGAAACAGCAGTAAAGAAATCAAATGATATATTGCAATGGGCAAATCTATTGTACAGGATCTCTTTGAAGTTTTCAAGAGCAAAGATGTCAGTTTGATGGCTATGATGTACATAACCCAATCCTTAGTATTTTCAATAATTTCATATGTGAAATTTCCAGTCCCTGGAGAAGGGCATCATGCTTGGTAGTTTGGAGGGTCAGAGAAAAGTTGAAGAGCTCCAATGAGATAGATTTGCATAATGGCAGCAGCAATAAATTCAAGTGTAGCAAAGATCATGAGGTTGGTGCAGAACTTGACAGTATTTTTTTCTGTTGTAGATAGAGTTTCCATGAGTCTGAACTGACTTGATGACACCTAAGAACAACAATAAAAACAAAAAGTTTATTATAATGTTATTTTTTTGTCTAGTTGTGAGGATTTTCATTTTCTTTACATTGAGGTACAATCCATACTGAAGGCTGTAGTCTTTGATCTTTATCAGTAAATATTTTAAGTCCTCTTGTCTTGCGTTAATCAAGGTGTGTCATCTGCATATTGCAGGTTGCTAATGAGCTTTCCTCCAATCCTGATACCACTGTCTTCTTCATATAAGCCACAGTATTATACTATTTGTTAAGCATGGAGATTGAGTAAGTATGGTGAAATGATACAATATTGGCACACACCTTTGTTGATTTTAATCCACTTAATAGATCTTTGTTATGTTCTAAAAACTGCCTCTTAGTCTATATATAGGTTTTTCATGAGTATAATTAAGTGTTCTGTAATACCCATTGTGTGCAAAGCTATCCATAGTTTGTCAGGATCCACATAGTCAAAAGCCTTACCATAGTCAATAGAACACAAGTAAATAATTTTCTGTTATTCTTTATTTTTAGCCAAGATCCATTTGCTGTCAGGGATAGTAATCCTAATTTCATGTCCTCTTTTGAATCCTGTTTGAATTTATGGATGTTCCCTATCAACGTATTGTGGCAACTGTTTTTAAATTATGTTCAGCAACATTTTATTTACTTGTGATGTTAAAATGTTACTATTCAATAATTTCTGCTTTCCTTTAAATTATCTCTCTTTGGTAAGGGTCAACTATGATTTGTAAAACAGCTGTCTGGTCAAATGATTGGATGACAAATCATTTGACTAGACAGGTGTCTTACAAATTTCTTGGCATCTATGATTGAGAGCTTCCAATATTACATCAGATTGTTGAAGGATTCCAATTTGTATTCTATCAGTTCCTGGAATCTGGTTTTTCACCAATGCCTTAAGTGAAACTTGGACTTCTTCCTTCAGTACTTTTTGTTGTTGGTAATATGCTAACTCTCGAGATAGTTGAATACAATCTATTTCTTTTGGTACAGTGACTCCGTGTGTTTCTGTAAGTTTTATTTTGTTTTTAAGATTTTATTGTGAAATTTACATGGGAGAACATAAGCTTTATACTCATCCTATAGTATTTCATTTCATTGCAATGATTACAATCCTCTCCATGCATCATCAAATAACCAAAGGGTACACCACACAGGCCTGCCCCCTGGCCTCCAGCATACCACCCTTCTAACTCCCTGAGTCCAGTGTCCCCAGCTGCTCCAACTGACTCTTTGCATAGGGTCCCACTCTCCGTTCTTCTCACTTGATGGTCCCAGGGAACTCCGCTCCTGGGCTGCAAAATCAATCACTCTCTTCCTTTTTTAAAAAACCTTTATATTTCTTACCCGTACAGTCAGTCCTGATGGCAATTATTCACTATTGTACCGCAGGGGTCTTATCCCCATTTCCTTTCGACAGCCTGGTCCCAACAGATTGGAAATCATTCAGTGGTGATTCTACCTTTCTCCACCCCGTCTGGAACTAGGCTCTTTCCCGAAAGCTTATAAGTCAGTCACTTCTTGCCTTTATGTTGTTAAGTACCACGGAGGTGGTTTGGACTCATAGTGACCCTGCGCAGGGTTTCCGAGGCTGTAAATCTTTACGGGAGCAAAGC
>NW_006408840.1:535350-540546 GCF_000296735.1 Chrysochloris asiatica | reverse complement strand
CTCTGAAGGTCAGTTAGGTATCTGCATGTGCACAGTGTAATTCTCTAGATAGTTGCATCCTTTTATGTTAGGGTTTTACAGATTGTTCATATGGTTTGTCTGTCAGTTCTGATGGGCCTGCTTTTTTCTTGCTAAATAGGCTGGAGTAAAGGGTCCTATACAAATTAATTTTAGGGCTATGACCCCTGAAGTTGATTTCATAAGCAGCCACCAAACTCTTTTTCTCTGTGCCAAAGGGCTCACGACTGGACCTTTTTTGGGGAGTGTACACCCAAGTGCCTGAAGACGTCCGGGCTGGACAAAGAAGGCACGACAGGGAAGAGGAAAAAAATATGTGTGTAATCCCTTGCACCTCCTTTTGCCAATGTCACTGCACCGCTTTTAGTGGTGGTTCTCTATGATGGTCTGGCTGTAGCCCCACCCACTGAACTACACCCTTGCAAGGTGGCAGAGGGAGTCCCATCTTGAGCAATTCCTATATGTCAGTATTTTCCTTTCTAGTGTGATTTTCCACTTGCACATGCAGGGAAACTGATGCCCTGCACCTTATGCTAGATCCAGAGCTCTGGTGTTGTTACATGAATGCAGCTTCTCTGAGTTTTCAATCCCTCCCCTGATGGTGCCTTTCCTTCTTGGCTGTCTCTGCTGCTGCCAAAACTGGAAGTCCCATTTCCTTTTTCTTTTTCTTTTTTCAGTCCCATTTTCTTTTGATGCTTTAAGCATCATTCAATATTTTGAAGTTGAGGCTTCAATTCTTTCTTTAGCTCTTTCAGTTAGAGAAATGATGAGAATGTTCTCTTTGGTTTTCCAACCCCAGGTCTTTGTACATTTTATTATCATATTTGACATTGTCTTCTTGAGCTGCCCTTAAAAAAATTGTTTATATATTTTACTTCCCCATTTCTTCCATTCACTTGGTTTCTTTACATTCAGTATCAAGTGTCAGATTAACTTCTGAATCTGTTATGATCTTTCTTCATTTCTTTTCATTTTACAGCCTTTACCTTTCTTCCTGCATGATGTTCCTGGCATTATCCCACAACTTTCTAGTCTTCTGTTAGTAGTGTCTAATGCATCAATTCTGTTTTTGATATGGTCTTTAAATTCAGATGAGATATATTCAAGTTCACATTTTGGTTCTCATAGACTAGTTATAATTTTCTTCAGCTTTTGCCTAATCTTGCATAGATATAATTTATGGTCTTTTCCACAGTCTGAAACTTGTCTTGTTTTGGCTGATGATATTGAGCTTCTCTCTCACTTCTCATAAATGCAATCAGTTTGATTCGTGTGTATTTCATTTGACTAGGTCCACTTTTTATTTTTTTTTGATAAAGGTATTTTCAATGAATAAGTTGTTGGTCTTGTAAATTTTAACATGTGATCTCCAGTGTAATTTCTATTTCTAAGAACTTATTTCCCACCTACTGATCCTTCCTCTTTGTTTCCAACATGTGTTTTCCAGTAAGCTATAATTATAAATACATCTTGATTGCATGTTTGATCAAATGAAAACATTTGGTAAAATTCTTCAATGCCATCATCATTGGCTTTAGTGTCAGTTCATTAATTGGAATAACAATGATATTCACTGATTTTTCTTGTAGGTATATGGATAAACTTCAAGATATAACTTCAAATGTTCTTTATATCTATGAATGAGACACCCTTTCTCTTCAAATTTTTGTACTTGGAATAGTAAACCATATGAATATTAGATTCAAAGTGTCCAATGCCAGTTCATTTCAGCTCACTAATTCTTAGTATATCTATGTATTCATTCAATTTCCTTTGACAATTTAAAATTTTCCAAGATTTATTCTTTATACATTTCAACTCTAGTTTGACAAAACAGCTCGTCTCCAGACATATTGTGAGTGCATTCTAACCAGTCATAATTTGAGTGCAATCCAACTGCAGGGGCTTATCTTCTGGCACTATGTCTGAAAATGTCCCATTGCTATTGATAAGATTTGCAGTGACTAACCATTTAGAAATAGACTGCCTTTGTTTCTTCCTATTCTGTGTTACTCTGGATGCTTCAATAAAACCTGTCCATGATGGATAATGAAGTTTATATTTAAAATATTGCTAGCATAGTTCCCAGCATCACAACTGCATGAAAGCCACCATAGTATGACAAACTGACAGGTGAGTGGAAGTTAATATTCAAAGCAAAATTGATTTTTTTTTTTTTTTTTTTAGTTTTTATAGGCTAGATATCTTGGTAATGTGTGGTTGTATTCTTTTCTCAGGGTATATGATACCGAGATCTAGGTGTTGACGAGATATAGCATGCAAGGCTTTAGTTTCTTTCTTTAAAAAAACAACAACAAACTATGAACTGAGTGATAGTTTACATGGGAGAGCATCAGCTTTACACCATCATTTCATTGCAATGATTACAATCTTCTCTATGCATAATCATTCAACAGTATTTGCTTCCATTCCCACTGTTCGGAGAAATGTACACAAATACACTCAGGAATAAATAACAATTTAAACAATCAAAGGACACTTTGTGCAAGCCTGCCTCTTGGCCACTACCTCTCAGTCCCTTTTTTTCCATGAGTCTAGAGTCCTCAGCTGCTCCCTCTCTCCATGTCCTCATCTCTGCCTCCATTTCTGGTGTCACTGCTTTGCTGAATAAGGTCCCACATTCCCCTTTGATGGTCTTCTCCTTTGATGGTCCTAGGGTTCTCTGTTTCTGGAATACAAGATTAACTACTCCCCCATTTTGTTTTTGTTTTTGTTTTTGTTTTTTTGTAACAAAATTCCTTTACAATTATGACCATCACAATGTCATGATAATAATTACTTACTATTGATGTCACCTAAAAAGAACAACATCAGAACCAGTAAATCTTGGTAAACCCATGTTAGAATTCTGAGTATCATGCTAAATAAAACAATCACAAGTTAGTCAAATTAATAATGTTGTTGTTGTTAAGAGTTATTGAGTAGGTTCCAACTCATAGCAACCCTGTGTAAACTTTCCAAGGAGCAGCTGGTGGATTTGAACTATCAACCTTGTAGTTAGACATCCAATACTTATTTATAGTGTCACACCAAGCAAAAATATTCTAAAATTATATTTTCACTTACGGAAGGAGCAATAAATTTGTATTCTTTTGAGATAGGGGTACTCTTCTCTGTGGACAATAATTCTTTTCCAAGTAGGTGGTTTTATGGAAAGTATGAAATCTGAGAATGTAGAAATTGGTGATGTATATGATATGGCACTGTTGGTTAATGTGCTGGACTTTAAAGTCCACCTGGACTGTAAATGCTGGCTGTTCAAACTCACCAGCTGCTCCCAGGAAATCCTGCACAGGGTCAATATGAGTCGACTTAGTAACTTAGTAATAAGTAATGAAGCAAACCAGACCCTATATTCTTTGTGCAGCCACTTAGAAAATGTTATTGTGTGCTGTGATTTTAGAATAGATCATTCTGACTGAGGAAACATTTGGATATGCTTTTAAAATATTAACAGTACAAGGGAAAATGTCAAGTCTGTTTCTAATCTTTCCCCATGCTTTATTCACACCATCTAAAAAATACCCACAATAGCAGGCAAAAGATTAAGTGAAGAGGTGGCTTTGAGTCATCCCTTTATTTTGCTCTAACAAGGACCTGTCACAGCCAAAGCTTCACTGAACATGTGTAAAATTGTTAATATATCAACAGTTCTACTACCATTTGCCCATAATTGTTATCTTTTCTGCACTAGAAGCAGGCAAGCAAATGGGAAAATAGCGACATGTAGACTAATACTTATCTACCTCTGCTTCAGCATAGTCATATAATTTTAAGAAGACCTAAATGATAATTTTTACAGAATAGCTGAAAAAGAAAAAAAAACCCACAAAGAAGTTTAAAAAGTTTTTTTGGTTTCATGTCACTTTATTATTTTATATTTAATGTAGTATATCTGAGTATAATTAAACAAAGGTTTTAATAAATAACTATATTGACAGCTATTTATTTCTATTTCCCATTCAAAGTTCCATTGCAGTTTATATTTATCTTCACAGGAAAACAAAATCTAAATAAAACATGGAATCTACTCTAGTCACACATTTGAAATTTAATTCCCAACCAATTTATAATCCTTTGTCCTTTTTCTCTTTTTTCCCTCTAGCTCTTTGGATCAGATCTTTACTAAAATAACCTATGCAAAATTATTTAAATTATATTTAAAAAAACAAATTTAAGAGTTTATGCATCAGGCTCTTCTTTTGTGACAGGTTTCAGTTCTTCTAGCCGCAGTCTTCTTTTCCATCACAGGGTTCTTCTTCGGCCTCTTTACATCAACAGCTTTCTTTCCTCCTTTTACCTTGCCATAGGATTCTTGCCTGGACCTTGAAGTCTCTAGTGCTGTTGTTGCTTTATTTACCTTGAGTTTGTGATTCTCCAGTTGGTATAGAATGTTCTTTCGTGCATGGTCTTTGCATATGGATTTAGCTTCAAAATGATTTTCCGGTTTTCATAGGATTTTTTTCCCCCAGAATTATGCAATAAATCTTTTTTAGTGGAGATAGAATGAATTTTTGGATTTAGGTACTTGTTTAAATTCTGTTAAGGTCTCTATTGATAATCTAGTGCATGGGAAAGTTGTTGTTACTTTTGAGTGGGGCAGCTTTATACCAAGTGTCATACAGAAATTCTAACTTGTGAAAAGCACTTTCATTCAAATGCAGAAATGGCCCATATGTCCACCAACAGCAATTTCAAAAAGTTCAGTTGGCTTACATAAAGCAGTGTGATTCTAAGGATGTTTCTGAAGGCCTTGATGATAGATAGCATTTATCTCATTATATAGCAGACATAGTTCCTTATACTGGATATGACCTCAACTTGTCATTTTGTACTTGCTAGCTCTTATACTCTGAGAAACATGGGCTTGTTTGATATCATTTCATAGTTTTCTTAAGAAGTATCATAGCCTCCTTCGTCTTTGCAGCAGTCAACTTTATATTTAATCACCATGAAAGTTCAGGAACTTCTTCAATGCAATGATCTTTATACATTACATGAGGCAACCAAGGCAGAGCATATGACATACTATTTGTGAGATGTGCTCACTTTATAGAGCCAATGGTACCAGGTTTTGGTTGGTACAAATATGCAAACACCTGAACACAAATTTTTATAAAATTTCCTTGGCCAAAAAGATATGTTCCCTTGCAGTTG
>NW_006408840.1:532581-534595 GCF_000296735.1 Chrysochloris asiatica | reverse complement strand
GAAATGGTATAAGATGTAATGAATGTAAAACTAAAGTTCGCTCATGTAAACTATCATATAATTCACAATAAAACATTAAAAAAAAAAGATATGTTCCACCACCTCTAAGTCTATGAATCTGAGCCATAGCTCTCCCAGTATCCCCAAACTCAGCACTTGTCTGATAACCTGCTAGTTCACTGACAACATAGGGCTGCTTACTGTTCTAACACAAGTCTGTGTAAAAATTTCAAGATATCCGTTGAATGGCAACTTTAACACAGCAGGCAAAGTCAAATTTTGGTATCAGTGATTGAACGTAAACCATGGTGAAGAAAGAACGCCACATTCCTTTCTAACTGGCAACTTCCATAGAAAATGTATTATATTTATTCTTAATCAAATTTTGAGCTAGCAACCATTGAGCAAATTTTGTTTTTTGCATTTGTCTTTTTTTCTTCTAAAATTGCTATGAATTTTGGAGGTTTAGGTCATAACAGTGAAAATAAGTAAATCAAAGTCTTAAATTTTAATATGAAGCTCATTCTAAAGCAATTCAAGAAACCTTTCTTCATTTCTAATTAATATACATGATGTAGTTTCCATAGAACAACACAAATAATTTTGAAAGTATTGATTTAAATGCCTGAAGATAAAAGTGAAAGTATTATTTATCTATTCTATTTTTTAAAACACTTTAGCATTGTAGGGCTCAATATTTATATTTTTATATGGATAAAGGTAGAGTGAATCCATTTCAGGATATGTATAAACTATTTATAAAAAAGAAACAGGAATGAGATTCCTGGAAGTTAATTTTACTTTTATTTTGATTTTGAGAAACTTATTGTGAATAATTATAAGGTTACATTAGCAAGCTCATTTGAAAATAAAGCAAAAAATGTTTAGTTTCAAAATTACTAATGTTCCTCAGTGTTACATATGAAGTAAAATTCTGCTACTGCATTCAGAAACCAAAACCAGAATAGGACAAACAAACAAACAAAAATAGAGAGAGAACAATATATAGAAAATAGCAATTTATGTTTAACATTTAGTTAAAATTGATAACTATAAGTTGTGGCAAATCATACCCTATACCATCTTTGGAAGTGTCAGAGGAAACAGTGTGGTCCACTCTGGGCATGCTGAGCTAGATTTATCAATATTTCCCTCAGGCACTTGGCACTTCTTTGCTTTGAATGAACAACCTGTTCTCCCCTAGCAAGCACTACAAGTGACTGCAGAAAAAAAATATTTTTCAGAATCCCTTTTCTTTGGAGAAGAGAGCTATAGAAACCCATGCCCAAAAATCTTTGTTCTGTGCTTCTATTCCCTTTATTATACACAAGCAAATATTTTTACTTTAACCAAAGCTACAAAAGTAGAAATTGAATGTCAAATCAGATAAAAAGTTGTGAAATCCTCAGTGGGTCAAACTACATGGGTATGCCAGCATTTCTTACTGTGCATTAGCTATTTGTTCAAAGATTATGGTTTGAAAATATATGGTGTATTCATGCTGGACCTATAAAGAAAATGAAATACCTTGTACAAATTAAATAATCTTTATATTAAAAAATGTAATCCTATTGTTCAGTATTACTTATGGTGATGTTGCTGTTGTGAAGTGGCATCAAGTCAATACTGATACAAAGCGACGCTATATAGGGTTTCTGAGGACAACCGGCAAGATTGATTTGCTGATCTTGCAGTTAGCAGTTCATTGTTGATCCTACAGTGCCACAACATAACTCCACTTATGACTAACTTGTTGTTGTTGTTAAGTGCTGTGGAGTCGGTTTCAACTTATGGCAACCCTTTATATGGTTTCCAAGGAGTAGCTGGTCTGTTTCTACTGCCAGCCTTGTGGTTAACAAGCCAGTGTTTATCCTAAAGTGCCACACCAGGACTCCACTTATGATCATTTCAGGCAGACATTATATAGACCTATCTAATGAATTGGCAAAATGTCAGTTTCAAAATACTCGTATTATCTAGTTTACTCATACTGAGAAATATTGGGTAATAGAAG
>NW_006408840.1:529880-531797 GCF_000296735.1 Chrysochloris asiatica | reverse complement strand
CTGTAAGAATCTACTATTGGAATAAAACAAGGGACCACTGAGTGGTTTAAAATTGGGAAAGAAGTATGTCAGGGTGTATTCTTTCACCATGCTTATTATAGCAAATAATCTGAGAAGTTGGATTATATGAGGAATTGGAGGAAGATTTATTAATACAATCTGGATCACAGATGATACAACCTTGGTTGCTGAAAGCAAAGAGGACTTAAAATACTGATGAAGATCAAAGACCACAGCCTTCAGTATGAATTATACCTCAATACAAAAATAAAAATCATCACAGCTGGACCAACAAATAGCATCATGAAAAATACAGACAACATCGAAGTTCCACAATCAGCACTCATATATATATAGCAGTCAAGAAATTAAACGATGTATTACACTAAAAAATCAGGAGCACAAGACCTCTTTATTTTTTAAAATGTTTTATAGTGAATTATGTGATAGTTTACATGGCAGAACATTAGTTTTACATTCATCCTATTGTATATCATTTAATTGCCATGGTTACAATCCCCTTCATGCATCATCAACCAACCAAAGGGTATACGCTGCAAGCCTGCCCCATTTACCCCGGTCATCAGCACATAGCCCCTCTCCATCTCTGGATCTAGAGTTCCCAGCTGCTCCATCTCTCCACATCGTCATCTCTGCCTCCATCTCTGGTATCACTGTTTCTCTGGGTAGGGTCCCGCACTCCGCTCTTCTCCCTTGAGGTCCCAGGTACCTCTACTCCAGGACTGCAAAATCAATCACTCCTTCCATTTGCTACAAAACATCTACCTTTACATTAACAACTCTCACAGTCAGTCTTGATAATAATTATTCACTATTGAACCACAAGAGACCTATCTGCATCTCCTTTCATCAGCACTGCTCAGACAGATTGGATACTACTCAGTGAGATTCTACCTTCCTCTGTGAACCTCTGGAACTAGGCTCCCTCTTGAAAGCTTGTAAACCAGTAGCTTCTTGCATTTGTAGCCCCCCATTTGGGGTCCAAGTTGCCCATCGCTGTTTATTCTGTGTATGGAGGGGCTGGGAATGATCCTCACTGTAAAGATTTGTTCCCTCCTTTGAGCTACTGCATTCATAGGTGTAGGCCAAGTTCATCAAATTGTTTCAGATTACTCTTTTTTCCCCCCTCTTCTTTCTTCTAGTTGAGCTCTTATTTCCAGTCCTTAAAGCCAGGCAAGTGGGTATTATCTGCAAGTGGGTGTTCTGGTGCATATGTCTTCTCTTCTTATTAGCTGGATGCTCCACTCTCTACTCTAGTCCTCTGGGCCCAAGAATCCCAAGGTCTTGCAACACTGCTAGCCAACCAGGTCTCTACCCAGGTTCACAAGAGTCTATTGAACATTGTAGGGCTTAGTTTGCAGCTTCATTGCTGCTTTTCCCTCACTTCCCCTTACCAGTGAGGAACATGATCACCAATAAGAGTGCATGTCTGTTCATGTATTCCCATTAAGTCTTGGAAATGGGTTTGCCCTGAGGGGAACCAACTGCTTTCCTTAATGTCTCCTGGGTGAACAACTTGCTTGTTCTTTTAGTAATCAGTCAGGCTGCCATTTTGTTTTGTGTTTTTCTTGTCAATCTTTCTTTTAAGAAGTATATTCTGTTCTTCTAGCTGCTACAGGCTGGTCTGCTTGTCCTTTCCAGTGGAAGTTTCCCACCTCCAAAGATTCTGGATGGGGTTCAGGATTCCATCTACAGTCTTATGTAATGCAGAGGTTCCACAGGAAGCCTCCTTCACTGGGCACATTGTAGCCCCATTTTAGGTATTCCAATCAGTTATAGGCAGAAGATGAACTTACAAGCTTTCTATGGTGATATTTATGGCAATTCCTTTCTCTCCCCGACAAGTGTCTATTTTATAATGGTATGCAAGGGAAATCAAGATATAAAAGACAGCCA
>NW_006408840.1:527247-529169 GCF_000296735.1 Chrysochloris asiatica | reverse complement strand
TGAACATTTCTTCATATGTTTGTTGGCTGCCTGGATCGCCACGTTGGTGAAGTATCTGTTCATGTCCTGTTGCCATTTTTTAATTAGGTTACTTGTTGTTTTCTTGTAGAGGTGTTGTAGTTTCCTATATATTTTAGAAATGATTCCCATGTCTGATGTGTAATTGCAAAAGATTTTTTCCCATTCTGTAAGTACCATTTTTGACTCTTCTGGTGAAGTCTTTTGATGCACATAAGTTTTTAATTTTTAGTTGCTCCCACTCATTGATTTTGTATATTTTATTTTGTATAGTTTTAAAAATGTTTGGTAGTTTGTGTATTCCCTGAATTAGTGTTCTCACATTTGTCCCAATTTTTTCAGTGATGGCCTTCATAATTTTGCGATTCACTTTTAGGTATTTAATCCATGTTGGGTTGTTTTTTGTATAAGGCATTAGGTAAGGTCTTGCTTCAATCTTTTGCATATCATTTTCCAGTTCTGCCAGCACCATCTGTTGAAGAGAGTATGCCCTCACCATGCGATATATGTAGGTACTTTGTCAAAATCAGTTGGCTGTATGTGGATGGGTTAATTTCTGAATTCTCGATAACGTTCCATTGATCAGTGTGTCTTTCACTGTACTAGGACCAAACTGTTTTGACCACTATAGCCATGTAATACATTTTGAAGTCGGGGAGTGAGAGGTTTCCAACCTTCTTCTTCTTAAGCAGTGCTTTGCTTATCCTGGGTCTCTTTCTCTTCCATATAAATTTGTATATATATATTTTTCATCTCTTTGAAGAATGTCATTGGAATCTGGATTGGGATTGCATCATATGTATAAATTGCTTTGAGTAGTATTGACATTTTCACAATATTTAGTCTTCCAATCCAGGAGCATGATACATTTTTCCATTTTTGTGGGTCTCTTGTGGTTTCTTGTAGTATTTTGTAGTTTTCTTTGCATAGGTCCTTTATTTCCATGGTTACGTTTATTTCTAGATATTTCATCCTCTTGGTGGCTTTTGTAAATGGTATTGTTTTCCTAATGTCCTTTTCAGTGCTGTTGTTATTGGTATAGAGCAAGCCAACTGCTTTTTGTGTGTTGATCTTATATTCTGCCACTTTGCTGAATCTTCCAATGAGGTCTAGTAGCTTTTTTACTGAGTCTTTGGGGTTTTCATGCATAGGATCATATCGTCTGAAAATAGAGAGAGTTTTACTTCCTCTTTGCCAATTTGGATGCCTTTAATTTCCCTGTTTTACCATATAGAACTTTCTAAGACTTCCAGCACAATATTCAATAGAAGTGGTGACAAAGGGTGTCCATGTTTAGTTGCTGTTCGCAGAGAGAAGGCTTTCATTTTCTCCCCATGGAGAGTAATGTAGCCTGTTGGATTTGTATGTATGCTCTTAATTATGTTGAGGAATTTCCCTTCAATTCCTACTTTTTGAGTGGTTTTTATGTTTTGTTTTTGTTTTTTTTATCAAGAATGGATGTTGGATTTTTTCAAATGCCTTTTCTGCACCAATAGATATGATCATGTGGCTCTTTTCTTTTTTCTTATTTATATGGTGGTTTACATTGGTCATTTTTCTAATATTGAACCATCCCTGCATCACTGATATGAATCCCACTTGATCATGACGTATTATCTCTCTGATGTGCTGCTGGATTCTGTTGGCTAGGATTTCCCTGAGATTTTTTTCATTTATGTTCATGAGGCATATTGGTTGATCATTTTTTTTTAATTTAGTCATGTCCTTCCCTGGTTTTGGTAGGAGGGTTATGCTTGCTTCATAAAATGCATAAGGAAGTTTTCCAGTCTCCTCTATAATCTGGAATAAATTGAGTAGAATTGGTTATTTCTCTTTCCTGACTGTTTAATGGAAGTCACCAGTGAAGTCATCTGGAATTGTATTTATTTTGCTTGGAAATTTTT
>NW_006408840.1:517654-526534 GCF_000296735.1 Chrysochloris asiatica | reverse complement strand
TTTGACTTTTAATCTGTTTTTTTCTCTTTGTGTGAGATGTGTCTCTTGCAGACAGCATATTGAAGGATCTTGTTTTCTTATCCATTCTACCACCCTCCATCTCTTAACAGGTGCATTTAATCCATTTACATTCATTATTATTATTGATAGGTATGGATTAATTGCTGCCATTATGTTTGTTTTGTGTTTTTTTGTGGTGTTGCTGCTTTCTTTGTTCTGTGTGTCTTCCTTTGCTGAGTTCATGTTTTGTGTGTTCTTTCTTGTGAGTTTCTTCATAGTTTTAATGTTTCCATGTTCTTCTTGGATTTTCAGTTTCTTGGTATGTTGTAAAATGTGAATTTTCTTTGAGGTTACCTTATATTCCATTAATTTTCCCTCCATTTAGTGCAGTCTATTTTATCCTGTAATCTACCTGAGTTTCTCTGGGTCTCTGTTCCTACATGTTTACCTTCTTTTACATTGTAATTGTTTTGATCATAGACTGACCTCCCAGATTCTGAGTTTGTTTTCATTGTTTTGTTGTGTTCTAAACTCTTCCTGCTGTCGATTTAGTTCTGGCGGTTGCTGCCACATATGTCAATCTCTGGTCGTTGTCTGTTATTGTTGGTTCTCAGTCCACACAATTTCCTTTAGGATGTTTTTTAGCTCAGGGTTAGCTTTGAAAAATCCCTTAGCTTCTGTTTATCCTGGAATGTTTTGATTATATTTTTGTATTTGATTGATAGTTTTGCTGGATAAAGGTTTCTTGGTTAACAGTTTTTTGTTTTTTTTTCTTTCAAGGTTTTATATATGTCTTTCCATTGCCTTCTAGCTTGCACGATTTCTGCTGAGTGAGCTGAACTTAATCTGACTTGCTTGTCTTTGCATGTAACACTTCTCTTTCCCCTTGTTGCTTTCAGGATAGTCTCCTTACCTTTGATTTTGGAGAGCTTGTTTATAATGTGTTGATGATTATCTTTTGGGGTCTATCCTTCCTGGAGTTCATTGACCTTTTTGAATATTTATCTTTTCACTTTTCAGGATGTTAGAAAAATTTTCTTCCAGCAGTTCTTCAACTATTTCCTCTGTGGACTTCTGTAATTTTTCCTATTCTGGAATGTCAGTTATTCCTCTACATGTTTTCCAAAAATGAATCTTAGATTCAGAAAAAATCTTTAGATGTTTTTATCTTCTATCTTAGTGGTATTGAGAGATTTGTCTTCCAGCTCACTGGTTCTGCCTTCCATCTCTTCTATTCTACTCCTTTTCCCTTTCAATGTATTGTCTATTTTTGATATTCTATTATTGATCATTTGAACTTCTTTCGGTTGGTTTTGAATTGTTTCCAATGCTGTATCTATCTTATTTGATTTTTCCTGTAAATCTGTAAATCTGTAATCTGTAACCTGCAAATCTGTATTCTGTAGCCTAATATGAACATGACTTTAATGTCCTCTCTCAGTTTCTTGCCTTAAAAGCTGCCTAGTAGATTTCAAGATGCCACTGCTGATTGTTATGCTATACCTCAGGATTTAATTTAATTTTTGGCCTGTTTTGTTTTTAAACTCTCTTACCCACTCCACCCCACTTGTTCTGGCCTTTTCTCCATTAAAACAGTTCAGGGCCAACTCTTGGGCTGAGAGTATTTGTGTGCATGCATGGCTGAAGAACCTACCAGTGGTGAGGGTGGGGTATGTCCACTTGCTCAGAAACCCCCTCTAGTCACCAGAATAGATGTGTGCAAACAGTGGGGGTGGGGGGGGTGGGCAATGAACACATATTAAAAAAAGAAAATCAGAACAAAGCAAAACCGACAAATTGTATTGCCCACATTTGCACTGAGGTTCCCAACAGTGTTATTCTGTGGTGGTTCTGCCTCCTTGCTTGGTATTACTATTTGGTTTTGGCCAAGTTTTTGGCTCCGGGCTGCCGAGCCCGTTAATTCAAAAGTACGTGATTTCTTATTTCTGCTATGAATTCCACTAGCTATAAGCCAAATATTCCTATCTATGTGGTTCAGAGTTTTGGAGCTCTGCCCTGAAACCACTTTGCCTGGCATTCTGTTGTAATACTGATGGCAAACTTCACCACACCTCTACCCTATCTGCCATCAAGCCCTGCCTTACAAGACCTCTTTAAAGTGTTCAAGAGCAAATATATTGTTGTGAGAACTAAGAAATGTTTGACTGAAGTTATGTTATTTTCAGTTGCCTTATCTTGATGGACAATGAATAGTATTCTGTAAAATAATTAATGCATTTTAATTATGGTGTTGCAGAAGAATATTGAAAGAGCCATGAACTGCCAGAAGAGCAAACAATTCTATTGGAAAAAATAAAGTCAGGATATTCCTTAGAAGTCAGGGTGGCCAGACTTTGTCTTTCATACTTCAAAAATGTTATCGGGGGGACCAGTCTCTGGCAAAGGACATTATGCTTGGCAATGTTGAGAGCAAAAAAGGGGAGGAATTGATATCCTCAATGGTCTCAATCATTACAATTGTGAGGATGTTGCAGGACTGGGTAGTGCTTCATTCTGTTGCACATAGGGTCACTAGGAGTCTGAACAGGTTTGATGGCAACTAACAATAACAGCAACAATGAAGCTTTTCTCACTTTCCATATCAAAACTTAGATTCACCCATTTCATTATTCCATTTTACTATGTGATGCATACTTGTATACACATACACACACACACATATACAATATGAAACCCTGGAGTTACCATATAGGATAAGCACTAGAGTGTAAGGTCAGTTTGAACCACAAAGTTGGTGGTTCAAACCTATCAGCAACTCTTTGGAAACCCTATGTAGTGTCGTTATGAGTTGGAACTGACTCAATGGCATTTAACAACAACATCATATCATACAGTGATGTTATTTGAATTACTATTTGTTACTGAACTTTAAACTCTCTGATGTATCTGCTAAATTGCCCAGAAAACAATGTATGCATTGATTTGTTGTTGTTGTTGTTATGTGCCGCGGAATTGGTTCCAACTCACAGCGACCCTGTACAAGGTTTCCAAGGCTGTAAATCTTCACAGGAGCAGAAAGCCTCACCTTTCTCCAGAGGAACAGCTGGTAGTTTCGAACTACTGACTCTGAGGTTCACAGCCCAATTCGTAACCACTATGCTACCAGAGCTCCTTGTATGCATTGATAGTATGCCCTTCATTTCTCGAGTCAGAATCAAGTTGACAGCATTTAACAACAACATCAACATGCATATGGACTTCTGGTATGGCACTATAGTATCAGCACTGGAGTTAGAACCACAAGGTCATCATTTCAAACCCACCAAGTGCTTCTTGCTAACCTTATAAAGGGTTGCAACAAGTTAGAACTGACTTGATGGCACCTAAAATCAACAATGGTATGTATATCTATGTTGTTGTTAAGTGCCACTAAGGCTTCCAATGCTCTACGTATAGATAAAAAAATTGTTAATGGACATGTGCATACATTTCAAACATTTTCATGGTTATAAAAATGTGTGTGTATGTGTGCTTGTATGCTTTCCCACATGCAATTACATAAATGCAAGTGTATATTATATGATATATGTCTATACAAAGTATGCATATATACAGTGCATGTATACACACATGTTTTGTGCATATATATTTCTATGTATAAATTTCTGCAACTTGCTTTGTTCAATTAGAATCTGTGGCCATATGTTCAAATCTGCATGCCAATTAGCTTCAAATAGTACAATAACTGAATTTTTTTTTGTTTTATTATTCTATATTTTCAAACCTTTAGCAACAGGGAAAATATTTATGAGAGTCCATCTGTTTATTGGGCAAGCTGTGAGTGACCTGCTTAACTAGGACACACCAAAGCCCAGGTGAACAGACTATGTCAAGTGTGTTAATGAGCCCTAATGAATAATTTGGCTGTGACTATGCTTTGTATGAGAAGGGCACACAAATTAATACAGTGTCTCTTATTACATCTTTCAAATGAGTACCACTATTTAGAAAGACTGCTGAAAACCATTGTTGTTATGTTGAGTCGGTTCCGACTCATAACGACCCTGTATAGGGTTTCTGAGGCTGTAAATCTTTACAGGTGCAGAAAGCCTCCTGTGGAACAGCTGGAAGTTTCAGCGTGAGATTAGCAGACCGATTCATAACCACTATGCTACCAGAGCTCCTTGCTGAAAATCATGTTGTTGTTGTTGTTGTTAAGTGCCGTCGAGTCGGTTCCAACCCATAGCGACCCTGAACAGGGTTTGTGAGGCTGTAAATCTTTACGGGAGCAGAAAGCCTCATTGTACTCCTGCGGAGCAGCTGGTAGTTTCGAACTGCTGATCTTGCGGTTTGCAGCATGATTCGTAACCACTACGCTACCAGAGCTCCTGCTGAAAACCATGTTGTTGTTGCTGTTGTTAAGTGCCTTTGAGTCGTTTCCGACTCATAGCGACCCTGTACAGAGTTTCCGAGGCTGTAAATCTTTACGGGAGCAGAATGCCTCATCTTTCTCCCGTGGAGCGGCTGGTAGTTTCGAACTGCTGACCTTACGGTTCACAGCCTGATTCGTAACTACTACGCTACCAGAGATCTTTGCTGAAAACATAGCCACCATTTAATATTTATTTAAATTGTTCATCTTGTTTTGCTTTGTATTCTCTTTTGTTTTCAACATTACTTAGACAACAAATTGATAGAATGGAGATTTTAGAAATTTGCATGAGAAAATAGTGTATAAAATGTCTCCCTCTCTTGCCCCCCCCCATTCTCTTTTTCTCCATTTCTCTCTGTGCAGATATATTATTCTTAATAGTTTGATACTCTCAGTTTATAGATAAAACAAGTACTCTTTACTACTATTAAATAAAAAATTGACTCATTTTGATTTTTAAAGTTTTTATGTTATTTATAAACAGCATTGTTTTAGAAAAAGTGATGTTAAAGTTTTATTTGCTTTTTGAATTCTGATTTTTTCAACCTTTTAAAAATTAATAACTAACAAAACAAAATGCAATTGCCTTAACTGATACATATGGCATTACAATTAGGTTTAAAAAATTTCCATAAGCTTCTAATCTTATTTCTTATTTTGTGATTATTTTAATCTTTTACTTTTTTTCTCCAGTGTCATCTTATATTTCCCAGATTTTTTTTTTTTTTTAATCGCCAATTATTTTCTTTTCTCTGTTTGTACCTTTTATTTGCTTCCTACCTACCCACTTTAGAGCTGGTATTTCTTCAACTAAATCACAGTTATTTGGTAAATTATGACTCTACCAAAGAAGAGTGCTTTTATGACCATTAGGTACAATATCATCTTTTTGCATGACACAAAACCCACCCTATATCTCATCTAGACTTTTGAAAACAGCATGGAAATACACACATTATCAAACCCCATGTTATATCTTCACCTTTTAGCTTGTTCCAACTCCCCTATAAAGTTCTGTAGATCACTGGTCTGACAGTCTGTTGTACTGTGGTGGCTTACATGTTGCTGTCATTCTAGAAGATATGCCACCAGTGTTTTATATACTACCAAGTTCACCCAGGGAGAACAAAATTCAGCTGAGTTTCCACTGGACCAATAAACAATTTTCTTATCAATGGAGAAGAGATTGAAGTTGTCAAGGACTTTATTTTTCTTGGATCAACCATCTACACTCATGGAAGCAGCAGTCAAGAAATCAAATGAGGTATTGCATTAGGCAAATTTGCCACACAAGACCTTTTTAAAATGTTGAAAAGCAAAGATGTCAGCTTGAGGACTAACGTATGCCTGACCCAAGCCATGGTATTTCCAATAACCTCATATGCATGTGAAAGCTGGGCAGTGAATAAGGAAGACCATAAAAGAAGTCATGCTTTTGAGTTATGGTGTTGGGGGAGAATATTGAAAGTACCATGGGCTGCCAAGAGAACAAATAGATCTGTATTGGAAGAAGTACAGCCAGAGTGCTCCTTGGAGGCCATGATGGCCAAACTTTGTCTCTCATACTTCAGACATATTATCAGGAGGTATTTAGTCACTGGAGAAGTTTATCATGTTTTGTAAGGTGGCGGGTCAGAGAAAAAGAGGAAGACCTCCCCCCACCCACCCAGTGAGATGGATTGTCAAAGTGGCAGTGTCAATGGGCTCAAACAAGGCAACAATTGTGAGGTTGGCCCAGGACCAGGCAGTGTTTCATTCTGCAGTGCATAGGGTGGCTATGGGTCGGTACCGAATTGATGACACCTAAGATAAACAACAAAATAAGGAAGAATCATTAATATAACTCTTATTCAAATTTGCTTTCCAAACACTAAATCCAGTTATGATGAAAATGAAAAGTTCTACTAATGTCTTCAGTCTGACAATGATCAGACAATACAATCAAGATGTACTGATAATAACTGGCAATTGGAATGCAGAGGTTGGAAACAAAGAGGATCAGCTCTTGGAAAATATGGCCTTAGTGACAGAACCGGTGCTGGAGTTCTCATTATGTGCAATACTAATGACCTTTTCATTGCAAATACATCTGTTCAATACTATAAAAGATGACCACATCAGGTGGAATAAACAGAAATCAAATTGAGTACATCTGTGGAAAGAGATGGTGGTAAATCTCCATTTCTTCAGCTAAAAGAAGGCTAGAGGCAGACTGGAACAGACTATCAATTGTTCATATGCAAGTTCAGGCTGAAGCTGAAGAAAGTTAAATAAGTCTAACATATCTCGTCTGAATTTAGAGATCATGTGAAGAGCAGACTTAATATATTTGACATTAAAGATCAAAGACCAGATGAGTTGAGGGATGACATCAAGAACATCATACAGGAAGAAAGCAAAAGGTAATTAAGAAGAAAACAAAGAAGGAAAAGATAAAAATGGATGTCAGAAGACACTCTGAAATAGGCTTTCCAGCACAGAGATGCTAAAGCAAGTGGGAGAAATGAGGAGGTATAACATGTTAATAGAAAATTTCAAAGGGCAACTTGAGAAGACAAAGTGAAATATTATAATGAAATATGTAAAGAATTGGAGTTAGAAAACCAAAAGGGAAGAACATGCTCATCATTTCTGAAGGTCAGGGAACTGAAAAAAAATTCAGGCCTTAACTTGCAATATGAAGAGTGCTATGAGGAAAATATTGAATGATGTATAAAGCATCAAAAGAGGATGGAAAGAACACACAGAGTAATTGTACAAAAAAAAAAAAATCAATGCTCAACCATTTCAAGAGGTAGCTATGATCAAAAGCCAGTGACATTGAAGGAAAAAGTTTAACGTGCCCTGAAGTCATTGGCAAAGAACAATGTTCTGGAAATTGATGGAATACAAATTGAAATATTTTAGCAAACTGATATAACACAGGAGGTAATCATTTATCTCTGCCAAGATATTTGGAAGCCAGTTACCTGACCAACTGATTGGAAGAGATCCATATTTGTGCCCATTCCAAAGAGAGATGACCCAATAGAATGAGGAAATCATTGAGCAGTATCATTAATATTGCATGCAAGTAAAACTTTGCTAATAATAATTCTAAATGTCAGCAAAAGTACATTGACAGAAAACTGTCAGTGGTGCAAGCCAGATTCAGATTCACATGTCAGATGAATCATGGTTCAAAGCAAAGAAACCCTGAAATATGTTTACTTGTGCTGGTTATTGACTACACAAAGAATGTGGCGATCATGACAAGCTATGGAAAATATTGAAGAGAACGAGTTTTCCAGAACATTTACTTGTGTTCATAGGAACCTGTACATAGATCCAAGAAGCACTTGTTTAAACAAACAAGGGAATACTAAATGGTTTAAAATGAGAAAAACTGTGCAGCAAGGGTGTATTCTTTTACCATATGTTTTCAATCTATATGCTTAGAAAATAATCTGAGAAATTGGATTATAAAGAATTTGGCATCAGGATTTGAAGAAGAATCACAAATAATCTGTGATATGCAAATGATGTAACCTTGCTTGCTGAAAATGAAGAGGCCTTAAAATACTTACTGATGAAGATCAAAAACCACTGTCTTCCTCACAAGATGCACCTCAATGTAAAGAAAGCAAAAGTCCTCTCCTCTGGGCCAATAAATAATACAAAAAGAAACAGAGAAAAGATTGAAGTGGTCATTTTGCATGGATCCACCATTGACATTCATGGAAGCATCAGTCAAGAAATCAATGTATTGCATTAGGAAAATCTGCTACACAAGACCTCTTTAAAGGGTTCAAGAACAAAGATGTCAATTTGAGGTTTAAAATGCTTCTGACCCAAGCCATGGTATTTTCAATGATCTCATATGCATGTGAAGTTGGAAAATGAGCAAAGACTGTACAAGAATTGATGCATTTGAATTATGTTGTTGGAGGACTATACAAAAAGTACCATGGACTGTCAAAAGAGCAAACAAATCTGTGTGGGAAGAAGTACCATCAGAATGTTTCTTAGAAGCCAGTGTAGTCAGATTTCTCTTATACTACAGACATATTATCAGTGGGAACAACCCCTGGATAATGACATCATGCTTCGTAAAGTGGATGGTCAGTGAAAAAGAGGAAGACCCCCAATGAGATGTATTTGCACGGTGACAGAAACAATTGGCTCAATCATAGCAATGATTGTGAGTTTTGTGCAGAACTGGGCACTGTTTTGTTCTGTTGTGCATTAGATCACCTAAAGTTGGCACTGAATCAATGGCATCTAACAACAACAACAACAGTGTTGTGTATTCTTACCCTGCTAAAATTAATGCCCTTTTCTCCTTCATCTTCAGATATTTCAATATCTTTTCCTAGGGTACCTGTACAAGCAAAATCCCCTTTATTCTTACTCTATACATTGAAAAATTGCTTTATTCACTTGTCATAATTGGATCTAGAGTCTAATAACAAATACTTAATTGTTAACAACAAGTTTGGCACTTCAAA
>NW_006408840.1:515507-516744 GCF_000296735.1 Chrysochloris asiatica | reverse complement strand
ATATTTTTTCCTGTTCACTCAACTCTTACTGTTTGTGTACCTCCACTCTGGTGAATAGAGGGGATATCTGAGCTAGTGGACACAACCCCTCCAGGAGGGGTCTAATATGCATATGCAAGGACTCACCAAAAACCATAGTGTGCAGAATCTAAGGGGCAAGAATCAACAGGTACAGTTTAATCTGAACAGTCTCCCAGAATGGCTCTAGCCAGCTAAGAGAGCGGCGTTAAAGTTGTACTCATATTTTTCTATAGTTTTTTTTTTTTTTTTCTGAGATTATGAACTATAGTGATCAATTTGTTATGTTTACATTTCAGGGGCATTCTTTCTCTCTCTACAATACCCAAGAAGACACAAGAATCATTTTGGGCATATAGCCAAGTAACAATCACACCCTCTAAAATCCCACTATCCAGGCAAGAACCAACACCAGCTGCTATACACCAGATAGGCAGCCAAAACCTATTACAGTTGCTGTGAGGTAAATAATAAGAAAAATGAAAAGGAAGTCCATCTCCTGATTACATTTACCTGGAGGCAATCAGAAACATTTATTATACAAAAACATACAATCATCTAATTATTGAAAACACTTCTAACCATTGAAGATGTCCAAGAGACAGTCAAAGATATTGGCACATGTCCAAAAACAAGATAGAGTAACTGAAAAAAAATGAGCTGGAGGTATACCTAGACGTTCCTTTGGAAGGAGGGCAGGTTTTGGACCTACCTGAGAAGGAATTCAGATGAATGATATTGAGGTGTATCCAAATGCTACAAGGGGACTTGAGAAAAATAAGGAAAATGTTACAGGAACAATAAAAAAGATAGATATAGCACCAGAAATAATTTAAAACCTGCAAAAAGAGATACAAACAATTAATAATAAAATATCAGAAATGGACAATACACTGAAAGTGAAAGGAGTAGAGCTGAAGAGATGGAAGCCAGAGTGGCAAGTTGGAAGGCAAATTTCTCAGTAATACTAAGATAGAGCAGTACTTCCAGAGGTTCAAGCAGGATTCAGAAGAGGCTGTGGAATAAGAGATATCGTTGCTGATATCTGATGTATCTTGGCTGAAAGCAGAAAATATCAGAAAGATGTTTACTTGTGGATTATTGACTATGCAAAGGCTTTTGATTGTGTGAATCATTACAAGCTATGGACAATGTTGCGAAGTGTGAGTATTCTGGAACACTTAATTGTACTCATGAGGAATCTGTACCAGGACCAAGA
>NW_006408840.1:512763-514032 GCF_000296735.1 Chrysochloris asiatica | reverse complement strand
TTTGACCAGGTGGCAGCATCGATGGACTCAAGTGTGGAAACAGTAGTGAGGTTGGCCCAGGATCGAACATTGTTTCATTCTGCTGTGCATAAGGTTGCTATGAGTCAGTGTCAACTCTTTGGCACCTAACAATAACAACAACAACAACAACAACAACTAAGATAGAAGAACAAGAAAAGAAAAAAAAGATTTAAAAAAATCTGAATAATGTCTAAGATTCATGTGGGTCATTATGAAGAGGAATAACTTGAGAATTATTCACATTCTGGAACAGGAAGAATCACAGAAAAGCAGAGGAGATAGCTGAAGAGATGCTGGAGGAAAATTTCCTTAACATCCTGAAAAACTAAAAGATAAATATTCAAGAAGCTCAGTGAACCCCAGGTAGGGTAGACCCCAAAAGAAAATCACCAAGATATATCATAATTGTTGTTGTTGTTGTTGTTGTGTGCCATGGCGTTGTTTCCGACTTATAGTGACCCTGTACAGGGTTTCCAGGGCTGTAAATCTTTATGGGAGCAGAAAGCCTCATCTTTCTCCCATGGAACAGCTGGTAGTTTCGAACTGCTGATCTTGCAGTTCGCAGCTGGATTCATAACCACTATGCTACCAGAGAGCTCTCTAAAATCAAAGACAAGGAGAGAATCCTGAAAGCAGCTAGGGAAAAGAGAAGTGCTACTTATAAAAGCAAGCAAATTACATTAAGCTGTGATCTTTCAGCAGAAACCTTGCAGGCAAGAAGACAATGGAGTGACATATGTAAAACCCTGAAAGGGAAAAGAAAAAAAAAAACAAAAAAACTGCCAACCAAGAATCATCTACCCAGCAAAACTGTCAATCACATATGATGGTGTAATAAAAACATTCCAGGATGAAAAGAAGCGAAGTGACTTTGTCAAAGCCAACCTGGCACTTCAAAACATCCTAAAGGGAATTCTTTTGACTAAGAACTAAAAAGAAGAGAGAAAAGTCAGAGATTAACATATGTGGCAGCAACACCCAGAACTTAATCAACAGAGGGAAAAGTCCAGAACAGAACAAAAATATAAGAACAAACAAAGAGTATCTGGGAGATCAGTCTATGATCAAAACACTTACAATGGGAAAGAAAGTAAATATACAGGAATAGAGATCCAGGTGATAAAGATGTCAGGTAGATTTCAGGATATAATAGACTGTTTTAAATGGAGGTAAATGTTAATAGAATATAGGGAAACCTCAAAGACAATTAATATTTCACACAAACCAAGAAAGTGAAAATCCAAGAAG
>NW_006408840.1:510930-511611 GCF_000296735.1 Chrysochloris asiatica | reverse complement strand
TTATCATTGATTGGAATACCTAAAAGGGGTTCTAGAACTTGCCCAGTGAACTAGGTTTCTTGTGGTGCCTTTGTAGTATATAGGACCTTAGGTGGAATCCTGAGCTCCATCCAGAACCTTCTGTGGTGGGACATTCCTACTTGAAAGGACATGCAGACCAGCCTGGAGTGGCTAGGGGAACACAAAATACTTCTTGAAAGAAAGACCAGTGGGAAACATTGAAAGCAACAACAACAGTGTGGTTGGCTACTGCAAGAACAAGCAAATTGTTTGCTGGGGAACCATCAAAGCAAGCAATCAATTCCCTTTAGGACAAACTCCCTTCCAAGAGTGAAACTCAAATGGAACACACGAACAAGCATGTAAGCTTGCTAGTGATCATGTTAGTCAACTATTGTGTGGAACAGAGGGGAAGGCAGCAATGAAGATATGGGCTGACTCCCATTAACCTGGATATGAGAGAGAGAAGAGGAAGAGCCGATTCATCCAAAGTGTGGTGAGACCTGATAATTCCTGAGCCAATGGACAAGGACCTAGCCACAAAGGTCTAGAGCTGATAGTGAAGCATCCAGTTGATATGAAGTGAACAGAGATGCACAAGAATGCCCAGACTTGCATATAGTGCCCATTTGACTTAGCTTTGATGGCTTGATGATCAGAACTTGACTAGAGGAAGATAAA
>NW_006408840.1:506852-510175 GCF_000296735.1 Chrysochloris asiatica | reverse complement strand
TTTTTGTGTATATCAAAATAAAACAAAATCCCCCAAAACCAGAGGGAATAGCCACAATACTGTTGAATGATGATGCATGGAGGGAATTGTGATCATTTTAACGAAAAGAAACACAATAGGATGAAAACAAAACTGGTGTTCCACCATGTAAACTATCACTCAATTCACAATAAAAAGTTTGAAAAAAGAGTGAGGATAAAGTGGAATTAAAATAATTGGCTGGTATCTCTGGATCAGGAAAAGAGACCAGGTAGCACAATGGGTAAGTACTGGACTAGTAACCTCATGAAAGAGGATTAAACCCATCAGCTATTCTGTGGGGAAAAGGATGAGGCTATCTGCTCCTGTCAAGATTTATAGTCTTGGAAACACTAAGTAGCAGTTCTACTCTGTCCTGTGAGTTAGAATCAACTGGATGGCAGTGGGCTTGGGATTTTTTTGATTTCTGGGATCTATGTCAAAAGTTCCCTGTGACCAAAGTTGGTCCAGAAGCAGCTGAACTTCTCTTCTTTAAGAAACAATTGTTTTAATTGCTATTGACTAGGATATTGATTATATTAGTGGTCCTTGAGGCATATTGGAATGCACAGAGTCCATAAAACTTGAATAGAAAAGCGCTCCCACTACACATATTTGAAAAATAATTTGCTACCAACTGAGCTATGTGGGATCTCAGAACTATTTTTTTTAACTGTTTTATTGTGAATTATGTGATTGTTTACATGGGAGAACACTAGCTTTACATTTATCCTATCCTATATCGTTACATTGCTATTGTTACAATCCCCTCCATGCATCATCAACCAACCAAAGGGTATATCCTGCAAGTCTGCCCCTGGCCGCCAGCACACAGCCCTTCTCCCTCCCTGAGTCCAGTGTCTCCAGCTGCTCATTCTGTTCACCTCATCATCTCTGCCTCCATCCCTAGTTTCACTGCCTTCCTGGATAGGGTCTCACACTTCTCTTTTCTCCCTTGATGGTTCCAAGGATCTCTGTTCCTGGGCTACAAAATCCACCACTTCCCTCCTTTTGTTACCAAAAGGTAGCATATTTACCTTTCCAACACTCACTGTCAGACCTGATAGCAATCATTCCCTATTGAACCACAGGTGTCCTTCCCCCGCCTTTTTTTTATCAACCCCATCCAGACAGGTTGGAAACAATTCAGTGGCGGTTCTACCTTTCCCTGTATTCTCTGGAGCTAGGTTCCCCTTTTGAAAACTTGTACACCAGTCATTACTTGCATTTGTAGTCCCCCCATTTTGGGTAGCCAATGTCTACTTTCCCCATACCTGTTGACCCTGTGTACCAAGGGTATGAGAATGATCCTCACTGTAAATATTTGTCTGATCCTTTGTCATACTGCAATTCACAAGCATAGGTCAAGTTCATCCACTTGCAGTAGTTACTATTTATTTATTTATTTATTTTCTTCTTTATTCCTCTAGTTGTGTTCTGAAAATCCAGCCCTTGATGCCAGGTCAAATGGGTACTATCTACAAGTGTGGGTGATTTGTGCCTCTCCCCTCATTTCATATCACCTGGATGATTCCATTTCAGTCCTCTTGGGCCATGTCCCTGCCCCTGGGTCCAGGAGTCCCTAGGTCTCATCATACTACTGGTTAACCAGGTTTCAATCCAGGTTAACAGGATTCTATTGAATGTGGTCAGACTTAGTTCACAACTTCATTGCTATTTTACCCCCACTTCCTCTTATTGGTGACCAATGTGGTCAGCAGAAGGACTATATGCTCGCTTGTGTTTTCCATTTGAATTTCAGTCTTGGAAGGGGTTTGCCTTGAGGGGACCTGACTACTTGCCTTAATGGCTCACTGGGGATCAACTTGCTTGTTCTTGTAGTAGTCAACTGTACTGCTGTTGTTGTTTTTTATTTTTATTGCTGGTCTTTCTTTCAAGAAATATCTTCTGTTCTTCTAGCTGCTCCAGGCTGGTCTACTTGTCCTTTCAAGTAGCAATTTCCCACCTCAGAAGGTTCTGGATAGGGATCAGGATTCCACCTATGATGTTGTGCAATGCAAAGACTCTGCAGGGAGCCACCTTCATCGGGCTAGTTCCAGTCCCATTTTAGGTATTCCATTAAGTTATAGGCTGAAGACAGACTTACAAGCTTTCTCTGGTGATGTTTCTGGCTATTCCTCTCTCTCTCCTTCAAGTGTCTATTTTACAATAGTAGGCAATGGAAACCAAGATTCAAAAGACAGCCAAGCATCTTAACATATTTTCCCAACTTTTACCCATTCAAACCATGTCTTAATCTTTGTATCCCTGAGCTCTGTTGTTCCACAGTTGTGCTTACATAGTTATTTAACTCTGTCCTATTTAGTCATTTAAACCTGCCTAGCTATTCTCCATCTGCCATGTTTTTCCTTTACCCTTCCCCTTCTAGTGTATGCCTCCCAACACCCAAACTATCCTATATCTATTCCCTACCCAGTGATCCATTATCCTTTGCCTATTTCCTACTCTGTGCTCCACCTTCTTCTCACTTCCCTCACCCTACCTCCTACATCCCTGTAACGAACAACAACAACAACAACAAAATAAAATAAAAGTTTCCTTCTTTTAGTGTGGGTGCTTTTTCTTAATCTTTTAAAATAATGGTCCTATGCTGTATTTCTCCTTTTGTGACTAACTGATTGCACTCAGCATAATGTCCTCAAGGTTAATCCATGTTATCCAGTGGCTTGCTGCTTCCTTGTTATTTTTCAGAGTGGTATAATATCCCATTGTGTGCATTTACCAAAGTTTTTTACCATTCTTCCATCGATGGACACTTAGTCTGTCTCCATCTTTTTGATATTGTAAATAGATCTGCTATGGACATTGGTGTGCATATATCTACTCGCGTTATGGGTTTTATTTCTTGTGGATAAATAACAAGTAGAGGAATTGCTGGATCATAAGGTATCTGTATTACAAAACTTCCGAGGAAGTGCCATATTGTTTTCCAGAGATGTTGGACCATATTGCAATCCACCGATAATGTAGGAGGGTCCCGTCTCTCCACATACTCACCAACATTTATTACCATATACTTTTTTGATATTTGCTATTATTGCTGGTATGAGATGATATCTCCTTGGTGGTTTGATTTGCATCTCTAATGACTAATAATCATGAACATTTCTTCATATGTTTGTTGGCTGCCAGGATCTCCTCCTTGGTGAAGTGTATATTCATGTCCTGTGCCCATTTTTGAATTGGATTATTTGTCTTATTCTTGTAGAGGTGTTGTAGGTTCCTATATATTTTGGAAATTATTCCCTTGTCTGATGTGTCATTGCAAAAGAGCCCCATTCTGT
>NW_006408840.1:505671-506342 GCF_000296735.1 Chrysochloris asiatica | reverse complement strand
TGTTCTTCTTTAAGCAGTGCTTTGCTTATCCTAGGTCTTTTCCTTTCCATATAAAGTTTGTAATTGTGTTTTCCATCGCTTTGAAGAATGTCATTGGAATTAGGATTGGGATTGCATTATATGTGTAAATTGCTTTGGTCAGTAATTGCATTTTCATAATGTTAAGTCTTCCTATCCAGGAGCATGACATATTCTTCTATTTTTGTAAGTCTCTTTCGGTTTCTTGTAGTGTTCTGTGGTTTCCTTTGTATAGGTTCTTTGTTTCTCTGGTAACATTTATTCCTAGATATTTCATCCTTTGTGTGCCTATTGTAAATGCTATTGTTTTCTTAATGTCCTTTTCTGCACTGTCATAATTGGTATAGAAGAATCCAAATGATTTTTTGATGTTGATCTTCTATCCTGCCACTTTGCTGAATCCTCAAATGAGGTCTAAATAGCTTTTTTTCTAAGTCTTTGGGGTTTTCTATGTATAGGATCATATTGTTGGCAAATAGAGTTTTACTTCCTCTTTGCTAATTCAGATGCCTTTGATTTCCCTATATTGCTGTATAGCTCTGGATAAGACTTTGAGCACAATATTGAATAGGAATGGTGACAAAGGGCATTCTTTTCTGGTTCCTGTTCACAGAGGAAAGGCTTTCAGTTTCTTTCCATTGAGAGTAATGTAG
>NW_006408840.1:501983-503034 GCF_000296735.1 Chrysochloris asiatica | reverse complement strand
CTTTCAGTGTATTGTCCATTTCTGATATCTTATTATTAATCATCTGGACTTCTTTTTGCAGGTTTTGGATTGTTTCCATTGCTGTATCTATCTTGTTTGCTACTGTAGCACTTTTGTGAATTCTTCCTTCATTTCCTCCACCCCTTTTCAGGTTATTTGAATTTGTTTCCACATCATTCTCCTGAACTTCTTCTCAGGCAGATCCAAAGCCTGCTCTTCTACTGGAATGTATGTGTCTGCTTCCAGCTCATTTGTCTCAGTTACTTTTTTCTGTTTTTGGACATGTGTTGAGATCTTTAACTGTGTTTTCTTGGACATTTTCAGTAGCTATGTAAGTTTTTAATGCTTAAATGGATTTATGTTGCTTTGTTGTTAAGCTTATTGAGAGTCTCCTGGTGGATATGATCTGTAGATAGGATTCTCTTTTCACATGTAATGCCTAGCAGTTGGTATTGACTTTTGTCCAGATGGTGGAGTATTATAGGGTATACTTGTAGCTTGGCTATATATGCATAGTTGCTGTCGCTTCTTGAGTGAGGTAGGGGGAGATAGCTCCAACCCCTGGAAAAGAGTGAGGCCAAAAGGACTAAAGACAGAAACAATATAAAAACAGTGACAAAAACCACCAATCAGAAACAAAATAAAATTGTGATTGACTGTCCAGTGGCCTTTGCTGTACAGCATCCAAAAAAAGGTCCATCCCAGGTCAACTTTGGGTCTGGGTCCCAGATTCAGATGTCATAATAGCAGCCTGTGGATTTCCTGTCTGTGCCGTGGAAAACTGTGGGTGCAATGCTGGACCCTTTTAGGAGTGTGCTCCCTGCTGCCTGATGGCGTCTGGGCTGGGCAGTGAGGGCATGATCAGAGTGAAGAGGAAAGATACGTGAAAAAGGAAAAGTGAAAGATGAAAAATCGGCTTCTGGTGCTGGGTCACTGGCTCCACTTGGCTGTGGTCCCACCCTCCGACCTCAGTACCTCTGGCTGCGGGGATCAATTCTTCCAGGATTGATTTGGGAATCACCTTATTTTATTTTCTCAGGCAGATTTCCCT
>NW_006408840.1:498995-501188 GCF_000296735.1 Chrysochloris asiatica | reverse complement strand
ATTACTGTCTAATTCATCAAATCTGTTCTTGAGATAATCTCAAAATTCAGGTGAGATATGTTCAAGGTCAGATTTTGGCTCACACGGACTTGTTTTACTTTTTTTCAGCTTTTTCCTGCTAATAAATAGTCTTTTAAACTTCATGAATCCATACTATGGATGTTTCATTTTCCATTTTGGCAAATACCTTTCTGATTGTCATGAATTCCTGTATTCAACTACTACAATTTGAGTATCTTCAATCTCAATTTTATTATCAGATTTCCTTCCTTTTTGTTTTTAATAACTTCTCGCATATTATTTTGTCCATCATCACAGCTTCAATAATCTTATATATACTGGTAAAGTTGTTGTTATTAAGTATTGTGGGGTTGATTATGACTCAAAATGACCATGCATAGATTTTCTGAGGCTTTACATCTTTATGGGAACAGAAAGCCTCCATATTTCTGCCACTGGGGGACTGAAGCTACCAACCATGTAGTTTGCAGTTCAGTGTTTTTCCTGTGGAACCACTAGGCACACTGGTATTATGTTGTTATTATTTTAGGTGCCATTGAGTTGGCACTGACTCATAGCAACACCATACACAACATATCACAATACTGCCCAGTCCTGTGCCAACTAACAATGCCTAAGCCCATTGTTAGCACCACTGTGTCAATCCATCTCACTGAGGGTCTTCCTCTTTTTCTCCAACCCTCCACTTTACCAAACATGATATCCTTCTCTAAGGACTGGTCCCTCCTGGCAATATTTCTGAAGTGTGAGAGATAAAGTCTGACCATTCTGGCTTCCAAAGAACATTCTGTCTCTACTTCTTCCAAAACAGACTTTGCTGTCCAGGGCTTATCCAAAATTGCCAAAAAATTGAACCCCATGTATGAAAACTCAATATATGAAGACTTGAATGCTCCATAGGGTTGCCAATCTATATTATTTTGAATCAGATCACCATGTTTATCATCCAAGATGCTTCTGGGTATGTTTAAACAGCCAGTATTTGGACTAGTACAGGCACACCTCAGAGATATTGTGGTTTCGTTCCCTGCTACCACAATAAATTGAGTCATATGACTCCTTTGGTTTTCCAGTGCATATATAAGTTAAGATATAGTCTATTATAGCATTTTGAAAAAGTTTTAAATATTGTGAATATTACTAAAATATGACACAGAAATAGGAAGTCAGCACATGCTGTTGGAAAAATGGTGCCAATAAACTTGCCTGATGTAGATTTGCTACAAATTTTCAATCTGTAAAAATGCAATAAATGTGAAGTGCAATAAAGCAAGGTATAATAAAAATGAGGCATGCCTGTAGTCAAGTAGTTAACAATTTGCACAACCCGAGGATTCTTAATAGTTTCTTTTTTGCTGTTTTTTAAGGATGTCACTTTTCTGTTGTTTCATATAGGCCACAATTTTTTTTAATATTGTAAGAATGTCAACTGTGTTCATAAAAACTGATTTTAGAGAATAATTTTTTGAAAAGGCATCAAAATTTATTCCATTTGCTTTTATCTAAAGATTTTGTTTATAAATTCATGGGTTCTTTTGATTGCTGTTGTTTTCTCAAATACTTGAATTTCATTGTTTTCTATTTACTCTGTACTTTCTTGAATATTGTTGTTCGGCGCTATCAAGTCCACTCTGACTCATAGGGAACCTAAGCACAACAGAATGAAACACTGAGAGGCAAAGTCCTAGATTAATTCTCTTGGTGGTTATGAAATTTGACATGCAGTTCTTCAGCCTGGAAGATGGAGGAGATGTACAGCTCTTACCTTAATTTCCAGATCCAGAGATATATGTTATGAATTACATTATATCATCCATTCAGATAAATTGACATGTTAACCTGAGAGTTCAGGTGTGTTATTATTTGAAAATAAGATTTTTCTTACATAAGAGGACTTAAAAAAAAATTCATGGAAGCTTTCTATTATCTTTTAGATCGATTTTCCATGAATTATTTCAAGCCTAAAAAATTATTTGCATATTACATAGAAAATATAAAGTAAGGTAGATTCTAAATTTTATTCCTTGCTGCTTTTCCTGTATTTTACAAAAGTTATCTTTTACTTCCTTGTGAAAATTTTATACACAGCATGTAAATTATAAGAATAGGTATTGATATATATAACATTAATGATCCATAGTGTATCATTCTAATAATATATATATACATATA
>NW_006408840.1:494051-498895 GCF_000296735.1 Chrysochloris asiatica | reverse complement strand
AGTGATTCTCTTTTGAGGTCTATCCTTCCTGGGGTTCTTTCAGCTCCTTGAATGTTTATATTCTTGTCCTTCAAAATGTTAGGAAAATTTTCTTCCAGAAGCTCTTCAACTATCCCTTTTGTTGATTTCTCTGATTCTTCCTTTCTTGGAATTCCAATAATTCTTAAGTTATTCCGTATCATGATATCCAGCATGAATCTTAGACTTTTTTCAGATTTTTCATCCTTTTTCTGCTTGCACTTCTATCTTAGCTGTATTGAGAGATTTGTCTGCCAGGTCACTTGTTCTGGCTTCCATCTCTTCCATTCTGCTCCTTTGTCCTGTTGGTTTATGTTCCATTTCTGATATTTTATTAATCATCTGGACTTCATTTTGCAGGTTTTGGATTATTTCCAATGTTGTATCTATCTTATTTGATTGCTCCTGTAGCACTTTCCTAGCTTCTTCCTTATTTGCCTCCACTCCTATTTGGAGCATTTGAATCTGTTTCCATATTATAATTCTGAATTCCCTCTCATACAGATACAGAGTCTGCTTTTATATTGAAAAGTCAGTGTCTGCTTCCAGCTCATTTGTCTCATTTACTTTTTTCTGTTTGGGGACATTTGTTGATATTTTTAATTGTGTTTTCTTGGGCATTTTCAACAGTTTTATGAGTTTTTAATGCTTAAATGAATGTATGTTGCTTTGTTGTTAAGCTTTTTGAGCATCTTCTGGTGGATATGATCTGGAAACAGGATTCCCTTTTCACATGTAATGCCTAGCAGCTGGTTTTGGCTCTTGTCCAGATGATGGGGTATTATAGAGTATGCTTGTAGCTTGGCTATATGTGTACAGTTGCTGTCTATTTGTGGGTAAGGTAGAGGGAGAATGCTTCAACCATTGGAAGAAGAGTGAGGCCAAAAGGACAAGAGACAGAAACTACCAACCATAAACAAAAGTAAAATTGTGATTGACACTGTCTGCTGGCCTTTGTTGTGCAAATGGTCCTGCTTAAGTTAACTTTAGGGCTGGTTTCCAAGGTCAAAATATCATAAGAAGCAGCCAGCGGGTTTCCTTTGTATGCCCTTGAAAAACTGTGGGTGCAATACTGGACCTTTTGGGGGTATGTTCCCGACGCTTCCATGAGTATTGATAGTTGATCCAAAAGGTCCTTGATAACGTCAGTCTTTTCTCTGTTAATAAGAATGTTGTTCATTGGTCCAGTGGTGAGGACTTTTGTTTTCTTTACATTGAAATGCAATCCATACCTAAGGCTAAGCTCTTTGATCTTCATCAGTAAATGTTTTAAGTCCTTTTCACTTTCAGAAAGCAAGGTTGCATCATCTGCACATTGCAGGTTATTAATGAATCTTTCTCCAATCCTGATACCATGTTTTTCTTCATATAATGCAGCTTCTCAGATTATTTGCTCAGCAACAGGTTGAGTAAGTATGGTGAAAGAATACAACCCTGTCACACACCTTTTCTAATTTTAAACCATTTAATGTTCCTATGTTCTGTTGAAACAACTGTCTCTTGGTCCAAGTACAGATTCTTCATTTTCACAATTAAGTGTTCTGGAATACTCATACTTCACAATGTTGTCCATGGCTTGTCATGATCCACACAATCAAAAGCCTTTGCTTAGTCAATAAAGCACAGGTAAACATCTTTCTGGTGTTTTCTGCTTTCAGCCAAGATCCATCAGACATCAGGAATGATATCCCTCATTCCACATCCTCTTCTGAATCTTTCTTGAACCTCTGGAAGTTCTCTGTTAATATATGCTTGCAGCCATTCCTGTATTACCTTTAGTAAAACTTTACTCATATGGGATATCAAAGATATTGTCCAATAATTTCTGCATTCCATGGGGTCACATCTCTTTGGAATGGGCACAAATACGAACCTCTTCCAATCAGCCGGCCAGATAATAGTCTTCCAAATATCTTGGCATAGTTGAGTGAGTACCTCCTGTGCCGCCTCACTTTCTTGAAATTTTTCAATATTTATTCCATCAATTTCTGGCCAGTGCTTATTCTACAGCAGCACACTAAGTGACATACATAAATTTTAGTGTTTGATGATATGTGTCGATTCTGAGATTCTGTAATATATATTGTATGCGTACATATTGATGTAATATTAATATATGTATTAATGTGTATTTGTTGTTGCTGTTGTTGTAGTTAAATGTCATGGAGTTGGTTCCAACTCATAGCAACCCTGGATAGGGTTTCTGAGGAGTAGTTAGTAAGTTTGAACCATTGACTTTGCAGTTCAAATTGACCTTATGAGGCAATGCTTATCTTACAGTGCCACACAATGTATATTAAAGTATAAGGATGTTTTAAGTACTAAATGAGATGGTGCTTGTTAAGTAGCTAAAACATTATCTAATCCTAGGAGATGCTTACCATACAGAAGTTATTTACATTTTTTTTTTTTTTGTCAAAGAACTATAATTATCAAATGATAAATACATTATATTTGCTACTGAAAACCATGATCCTGTAAAGTACAGAGGCAAGTTGTTATTTTAATCTCCATGTTACCATATTAAGTAAATGAGTCTTGTGTGGTGGGAGATGGAGGCCAGAAGATAGGGTGAAAGAGTAAAACATAATTGCTCAAGATAAATGTAGTTTGGGCTTTAATCCAGATTATCTGACTACAAGATCTAGATGTTGAAAATGTACAGTGTAGGCTCTAACATATAAAGACCTTAGAGTTTATCATGCCAATCTTTACAAAAAGACAAATATGAACCAACTGAAAATCAACAACTTGTCTTGAATCTGTCAAAGATGAAGTTTTCAGGACAAGCTATCAGCTTGAAATCTGAATAAATAGCTGATTCCAGAAGGTCACAGCCAATATTTGCTTATTTGCAGCAGCTGTTGCCAGACACCCAAACTAGTAGGAATACCAAAATGATAATTTCAATTGATTTCATAAAGCTGAGTATGGACTACGATGAGCATGAGTAACTCCTGGAGATTTCTGCCTTAGTTAGGGCATAAAACTTAGTTTTTATTTCTAGGATTTTCAAAGTTTATTTTGATAAAACTCCATCAAAGATTGCTTCATGGTCAGGCAATAAAATTAGGAAAGTAATCACTGTGAAATATATTTCAGTGTTGTTGCTGTTGTTAATTGTCTTTGAGTCAGTTCCAACTCACACCAACCCTGTGCAGGTTTTCTTGTGGGCTTGAGCTACTGATCTTCATGTTAGCAGTCCAGTGCATTTCCTAAAGCACCACACTGGAACAGAGCAGTCTGCATAAAAAAGCTATTAATTAATGTTGAAGACAAGTTGACATCTGAGTGACACGCTATGCTCAGTCCCTTTGCAACATAGACTGAAAACAAACAAGTGAAACACATACAAATAATAATCCTGGAACTCTGAAGCATCAAATAGGAGGAAAATGAATTGGATTAAAACCAAATGGAAAGAAAGACAGATGAAAAACGTAATAAGAGAGACAGCGTGGGCTTCCATGCTGCATAGTCCCATTGGAAGACACAGATGAGAAACCAGTTCCATGGAATCCCTATTGCACAGTGAAATTAGGTGAGCAGAATACTAGTTGGAAGTGGGCAAGAATACTAGTGCTACAGATGACTATCGAATGAGGAGGCTGCTAATGAAGAGGGATGAAACTATTCATTATTAGCCCTAGTTATTTGGGTTGAGGGTCCATATAGAGTGCAAGGTCGGTGAAGTGGCCATTGGAGACGATTGGCTCCGGGAGCTTCCCTGGTTACGTTTTGTCAGGAACTTGATAGTTGGCTGCATCTGTTCAGAAATATACCAGACTAATGCAGAAGCAATGGGCTCAAGTGGGGCCACAATCGTGAGGTTGGCCCAGAATTGGGCAGTGTTTGGTTCTGTTATGTATAGGGTCGCTTTGAGTTGCTACTGACTCAATGGCCCTAAAAAAAAAAAAATAGCAACAAATGCCAGTGAACTGGAACCAAATAAGTGCTACCGTCTGCTTTCCCCACCATATCTTCCTGATAATGAAGTGTGAGGATCTCCCTCACTTCTGCTAACCTACTATCTAGTGATACCACTCCTGTCCACACAAGACAACCTGGTTCACTGGTCTCCCACACCCCTACTAATAGAGATCCACTGTACTGATTCCCAAGCTGACTGAGCCTTGGATGTTCAGTGCTCAGTTGAGTGTCAGATCCTGCTTTCAGGGAACTCAAGAATAAAGCCCATTGTCAAAAGTGCATGTGCACATGGATTGGTGCTCCAGGCCCCTGCCTCACCTGCAGGCATGAATTTGTATCCTCTTTATTATATTTTTTCTTTCTACTCCTTTTCTTTTTCTACTTTTTCTTCCTTTTCAAAGGTTCATTTTTATCCTCTTCTTCCTTTATTTATACCAATTTTTCTTGTTTTTCTTTACCCTTTTTTTTTTAAATCTTTTCTTTACTTATTTTTTTAATTTAAAAGGGTAGGAAGATATTGTTTCCTTACTAATCAACCATACCCATAGCAACACTGATTTATACTACCCAACAGACAAATGCTACTACTCATTCCTCTACCACTGCATCAAGGACAGATCTTACAGTAAGCATTCCAGTGCTTATCCTAAAAAGCCACACTAGTAGCCCACTATTGTTGATTTTGTTGTTAGGTGCCATTGAATAGGTATCGACTCATAGAGACACTATGTACAACAGAACTAAACACTGCCTGGCCCTGGACCAACCTCACAATTGTTGCACCACTTGAGCCCATTGGTGGTGCCACTTTGCAATCCATCTCGCTAGGGGTCTTGCTCTTTTTCTCTGACCCTCCAACTTCCCAAATATAATATCCTTCTCTAGCGACATTTCCT
>NW_006408840.1:488961-493951 GCF_000296735.1 Chrysochloris asiatica | reverse complement strand
ATATATATTATTCAGGCTTTAATTGATATAGAAGCCTGTGATGCTACCTTTTACATATGATCAACCATCAGAGTAGTTTGATACTTATTTATATTTTCTAATTTAATAAAAATTATGCACGGTCATGGTCATTTTGTAATCCTTAATGCTTTCTAGTTATTTTGTTTGTTTTGCTTTTTGTTTTTTGCCCTCCAAAAGTATATATATATACTTCCCACAATAACACAGCCTTCTACACACATACTCATATTCTGACACTTCCTAATGATTCCATCTGTTCTATGGTGCTAACAGAGCAGACAGTGAACACAGCAGTCCACTACGCCTTTGAAGGGCTTCTCATTTTTGCTTAAGAGTTTTATGAAGAAGCTGTAATGTTGACGTATGGACAGTTTGTTCCTGAATAAGTTCCATGTTGCTTCATGAGTCTGAAAGACAGGAATTTGAACTTTGTATTTTCTTGTTTTTTGGGGCTAGTTTTAGTTGTTTTTATTTTCCCATTTTGTACAAGCAACCATATTTCTCACTCTTTACCCCATACCCAGGAGTCTTGGTGTGACTCTGTGGGTTAATGTGCTGGACTGTCAAGTCAGTTTGAACTGCAAAATCATCTTATGAATATGTTATAAATTTAATTATGTCCCTCCAAAAAACATCTACAAATCTTCCATCTTTGCTTTTGTTGTCATTGTTGTTAATCCCTGTCAAGTCGGTTCTGACTTATGGTGATGCACAAGAATAGGAAGCCCTGTCTGGTCCTGCACCATTTTCACAACTGTTTTTACGTTTGAGTCCAGTGTTGCTGACACTGTTTCAGTACATCTTGTTGGTATTCTTCCTCTTTTTTTGCTGATGCTTCATTTTATGATGTATGTTGTCCTTCTCTAGGGACTGGTCCCTCCTGATTATGTGTGCCATGTATGAAAGACAAACTTTCTTTGAGAATGAACTTTTACTTTTGTAATGTTAATTAGGTTATACTTGATAAGGGTGATCCTAGACCTAATACTCTCTGAGTGTTGTTGTCTTATAAAATAGGAAGGCATGCAGAGATAAGTCACAGAGGACATTCCATGAAATACTGGCGAAAGATGTAAGCAGTAAATACCAAAGAATGCCAATAGAAGGTAGGAGAAAGGTCCACAGAAGGAATTAACATGGCTAAGACCCTGGCTTGGACTTTTACCTCAATCAATGTGATAAAATAACATTCTGTTTTTTTTAAAGTTACTCACTTGTGATGTTTTGATATGGCAGTACTATTTAATTAAGAAAGACTCCTAATTATTTATTTTACTTAAATACAGAGATCAGAATAAAGCAATTGTAAACTCTCAATCAATTGACTAAAGAATAATTGTTGTTGTGATTGTTGTTAAGTGCCATCAGTTCAGTTTCAACTCATAGCGACCTTGTATATGGTTTCCATGGAGTGGCTGGTGAGATTGAACCACTGAATTTGTGGTTAAAGCTGACCTTGCAGTCCAGCACTTTATCCCACAGTGTCACTTCAGAACTGAAGGGAAATAAAACACACTGAATTAAGTACTCATTTACTTTGTACTTTCTGTTTTTATATGCTCTGTTTTTAATATAGGTTAAGTTGTCACAAGTTTTCTTTTTGTTTTAATTTAATCATGAGTACAGCCCATGAAATGAGTCTAATTATAAAGAAACTAAACTTGAGATCATTTAGTTAACTTTGCCAAGGGCACACTATTGGTAAATGATATAGTCAAGCCAGGAGTTCATGCCTAATTCAAAACTTATATACTACTCACAACCACTGTGAAATATTGAAAAATCACTTACATTCTCTGAGCTAAAGTTACACATCTATAAAATGAAGAAATATTTATAGCATGAATGTTGTTGTTGTTGTTGTTGTTAAGTGCCTTCGAGTCGGTTCCGACCCATAGCGACCCTGTACAGGGTTTCCGAGGACATTTCTAAATACAATTTGAATATATTAAAATATTTCCCAGCATTGGTTTCTTTCCTTAGGATGTGACTGGAGAATTTGCAATTATTTCTTATGATGTTCTGTTGCCATTTCGTTTATATGGTTTTGGGGGTGTATGAAAGTAAAACTCCAGCAATCATTAATTAAATAGTAAGAGATTTATTGCATTAACTAAAACAAGTCTCATAAATGTCTAGGAGTGCAAATACAAGGAAGCTTCAAAAAGCTCAAAAATCTCTTTGAAAAACTTCATTACTTTTAATTCCACTCCTGCAAGAACTTTTGAAAGTCTTCTCATATATCAGCTGTAGAAGAACAGCAGTTTCTGTTGCTTCAAATTACCAAAAGTCTGTCAACAACAGTCTATTTTGCTCATTTTGCATAGGTCTTAATAACCTGACTCTACATCCAGATCAGTAGAACTAAGGAAATAGAACTCAAAAGAAGACATTGTTGTTATTACATGTTGTCAAGACAATGCCGACTCATAGTGACACTGTATAGAGTTTCTGAGGACTGGCTGGAGAAGTTGAACAACTTTTGGTTAGTAGTCCAGTACTTATCTTGTTGTTGTTGTTTTGTTAAGCTTGGTTGAGCCAGTTCTGACACATAGCTACACTGTAGAAGGTTTCCGCGAAACAGCTGGTGTGTTTGAATCACCTAGTTTGTGGTTCAAACCAACTTTTCAGTCCAGCACATTAAACCACAAATTCACACCAGGACTCCACACTTATCCTACTGTGACCCTAATAGTGAAGCTTGAGTCTATTATTTATTTATTTTCTGTCATTTCCTGAAGAATCGGTATGTTGCCAGTTAAAATGAACGATTGCTCATTTGTCAAGTACATTATATGATTGATGCTCCAATTGCTAGTAAGCATGAAGGGGGCAAAAATGTCAGTTATTGACTATATGTCAAGCATCAGGATATAGTTTCCATTGTTACATTGATTGACAACCAGAGACACATGAGTGTTGAGATTAAAACTTCAATTCAAAGAGCTGAAATGTTGGGATAAACATTTAAGTATCTTCCTGGAATACTTAATAGCAACAACAACAACAAACCTGGAATAAAAGGCAAATGCATGCATTGAAATAAATTTGGATATTAAAATAGAAAATTGCAAGGCCTGTGGTGAATTAGAGTAGGTTAAGCACTGGACTGCTAGCCAGAAGGTCAGCAGTTCAAACTCTCCAAAGGAGAAAGATGAGACTTTCTGTTCCTGGTTGCATCCTCAGTAACACTATACATGGTCGCTATGAGTAAGAACCACTCAATGGAAACTAACAACAGTAACATGCATTGTCAATAAGGAAAGTACCCCATTTTTGCTAGGGGAGAACAAAAGCCCAGATTTCATAAATTTCTAATTTTTTCTAGAAATAGCAAGAATTTAGACATTAAACCAAATATTATTGTAAATACTTTCCATTTTTAAAGGCTGGTCACAAATCCAAACATTGCTAACATATTGTGGAAGAAAGAAAGAAAATGGAAGGAAGAACAGCGTCATCTGGTGTGTGGATTAGGAATTGAGTAGCTATCTACAAGGTCCGTAGTGTAACTCAATAGTTATGCTTCAGGAGAGATTTACAGTCACAGAAACCTTATACAGGGTTGCTATGAGCCAAAATCAACTTGATAGCAGTAAATTGTTGTTTTTCTTGTTGCTTGTTTGAAAATACTGAGTTAAAGAGCAATGTCTTATTTTTCTGAAATAACAGTATTACTGTATATTTATTTGCAGAAATAACCATAGGCACTATCAAGATGAGTGTATTTTTATAAAAATGAATAACAATACAAAAATTTATGTTATTATTGTTGTAAAATGCCGTTGAGACAGTACTGACTCATAGTGAACTTGTATAGAGTATCTGAGGAGCATCTGGTGAATTTGAAATACTGACCTTATTGTCGTTGCTGTTAGGTGCCATCGAGTCGGTACCGACTCAGCACAAGAGAACTAAACACTGCTCAGTCCTGGGCAGACCTCACAAATTTTTGCCACACTTGAGGCCATTGATACTACCACTTTGTGAATCCATCTCGCTAGGGGTCTTCCTCTTTTTCTCTGACCCTTACCAAACATGATATCCTTCTCCAGTGACTGGTCCCTCTTGACAATATATCCAAAGTATGAGAGACGAAGGAAGTTTGGCCATCCTGGCCTCCAAGGAGCACTCTGGCTGCACTTCTTCCAACACAGATCTGTTGGTTCTTTTAGCAGCCCACGGCACTTTCAATATTCTCCTCCAACACCATAGCTCAAAAACATCAATTCTTCTACATCTGCCCTATTCACTGTCCATCTTTAGCAAGCATATGAGATTATTGAAAATACCATGGCTTGGGTCAGGTGCACAGTAGTCCTCAAGCTGACATCTTTGCTCTTCAACACTTTAAAAGGTCTTGTGTAGCAGATTTATCTAATGCAATACATTGTTTGATTTCTTTTTCTTTTTTTTCTTTTTGAGTTTTTATTGTGAATTATGTGTTAGTTTACATGGGTGAACATTATCTTTACATTCATCCTATCATACTTTCATTGCAACGATCCAATCCCATGCATGCATCAGCAAACACCCAAATGGTACACCCCACACTCCTGCCCCCCAGCTGCCAGCACACAACCCCTCTCCCTCCCTGAGTCCCGTGTCCCCAGCCATGTCATTGCCTTCTGTCCTTCTGTCCATGTCATTGCCTCTGCTTCCATCCCTAGTGTCCCTTTCTAGACACTGTCTCTCTCGCACTTTGCTTTTCTCGCACTTTGCAGGGAACCTCTTTCACTGGGCAAGTTCTAGTCCCATTTTAATTATTCCAATCAGTTATAGGCTGAAGATAGACTTACAAGCTTTATCTGGTGATGTTTCTGGCTATTCCTCTCTCTCCCCTTCAAGCGTCTATTTTACAGTAGTAGGCAATGGAAACCAAGATTCAAAAGACAGCCAAGCATCTTAACATAATATCCCCAATTTTACCCATTCAAACCATGCCTCAATCTTTGTATCCATGAGCCCC
>NW_006408840.1:479590-488861 GCF_000296735.1 Chrysochloris asiatica | reverse complement strand
TGTACAGGGTCACTATGAGTTGGAAACGACTCCACAGCACATAACCACCATTTCCAGGAACAGGCCCCACCTGAAAATATGTCTGAAAGTATGGTTTCTAAGAATATTGCAGTTGTACTTCTTCCAATGTAGATTTGTTTGTTCTTCTAGAAATCATTAATACAAAGGTGAGCCAAAAATGATCTGCACACCAGTTATATTAAACTGCCCACCCACTTCCATGACTGTGACAACATTGAGCATATATGTGAAATGAATCTGTCAAATAGATTTGTGACAGTGGATTATGTGGCAAATCATTTGCAAATCAGCTATATATCTGCCTATGAACTAATCCACAACACAATTGGATTTTGAAAAGTTTGTGTGAGATTGATACCATGTGTTTAAGGGATAACATAAACAGAAGCGTTTTGACTTCTGCAAGTAAAATTTGGACTGATAATTGAAGGAAGGTAAAATTTTCTTAAAATGTATCGTTACTGGAGATGAGACATGGATTCATCACTATTAGTCTGAGATTAAACAGCAGAGTATGGAATGGAAATATCCTCAATTGCAAATCAAGAGAAAGTTCAAAAGTCAATCATCAGTTGAAAAATTGATGTTTACAGTTTTCTCAGAATCTTAACTGCCAGTGTTGGAACACTATCAGTAAAAAGATTCAACAATCACCAGTATTAATTACAGTGAGATGCTCATTGATATGCTGAAGCCTAGATATTGCATTAAATGCAAAGGACTGCTATCCAAGGTAGTTGTGATCTTGCATGACAATACACATTCACACACACACACACCTGCCCACACTGTTGACACTCTGCAAAAACTTCCTTTTGAGGTGTTAAAGCATCCTCCATATAGTCTTGGTCTTGCTCCATTGGGCTTTCACCTGTCTGTTCCTTTGAAGACAGCCCCTGTTGAAGAAGTGAGGACAGTGGTGCATTCACGGCATGGAGCTCAGCCCAAAATATTTTAAAATAAGGGAATAGGAAAGCTTGTTGACAGATTGACAAAGTGTATTGAAAAGCAAAATTATGTTAAAAAAATGATGTAATCGTCATTCCTAAACGTTGATTAAAATGAGTTCTACAGTCAAAGTGCAGAAAAATGTTGACTCATCCTTGTACTTTGAATATTCTTCTCCAACACCATAACTCAAATTCATCAATGTGTCTACAGTCTTATTTATTCATTGTCCAACTTTTGCATGCATATGAGGCTACTGAAAATACCATGACTTGTGTCAGGCACACCTTAATCCTCAAACTGACATCTTTGCTCTTCAAATCTACAAAGTGGTCTTGTGCAACAAATTTGCCTTACATTTTAAATACATCTTTTGAATTCTTAACTGCTACTTCTATGAACGTTGATAATGAACCCAAGCAAATGACACTTCAGTCGTTTCTTCATTTATCATGATGTTTACTAATCTTTTGGGTGGATTTTTGTTTTCTTTACTCTGGTAGCGTAGTGGTTATGAATCGGGCTGTGAACCGCAAGGTCAGCAGTTTGAAACTACCAGCAGTTCCGCGGGAGAAAGAGGAGGCGTTCTGCTCCCGTAAAGATTTACAGCCTCGGAAACCCTGTGCAGGGTCGCTATGAGTCGGAACCGACTCCAAGGCACTTAACAACAACAACAACATTGGGGTGCAAGTCATACTGAAGGCTGTGGTTTTGATCTTCATCAGGAAGTATTTCAAATCTTCTTCGCTTTCAGCAAACAAGCTCATATCATCTGCATATCTCAGGGTTGTTAAAGATTCTCCCTCTAAATCTGATCACACATTCTTCTACATATAGTCCAGCTTCTTGGATACTTTCCTCAGCTTGCAGATTGCATAAATAATGTACAAGAATGCAACCCTTACACACAATTGTCCTTATATTAAACCATTCAATGTCCCTTTGCTGTATTGGAATGACTGCTTCTTGAGCATAAGTAAGTGTTCTGTAATATTCATTCGCTGCAGTGTTGTCTATAGCTTGTCATGATCCACACAGTCAAATTTTTTTACATTGTCAATAAAGCACAGATAAACACCTGTTTGGTATTCTCTACTTTCAAGGAAAATTCATCCGCCATTGCAACAATAATCCTCAATTCACATCCTTTTCTGAATCTGGCTTGGAAATCTGGCAGTTCCTGGTCAATATGTTGTAGCAGTTGTTTTTGAAGTATCATTAGCAAATTTTTTACTTGCATGCAATTTTTTTTGCATTCAATTGAGTCACCTGTCTTTGGAATGGGCACTAATATAGATCTCTTGCAATCAGTTGATCAGGTAGCTGCCTTTCAAATTTCTTGGTATAGATGAGTATCTTCAGTGCTGCCTCAACTTATTGAAAGATTTCTGTTTGTATTTCATCAATTCCATTGCCTTGTTCTTTGCCAATGCCTTCAATGCACCTTGGACTTCTTAATCATATGATAGCTTTTTAAATGGTTGAAAATCTAAGTGTCATCTTTTCTGTTGTTTAAAAATGATACTTTTAATAAATAATTCATTGGTGTTGCAAAATCCTATCATGTAAACTCTACCATTGTTTCTATCACCAAGGTAATATTCTCTGATCACTTATCTTTTCTCTTCATTTTCAAACTTTGTATTACAATTGCAAGTAATTATCAATACATTTTGGTTGGATGTTTGATAAATTGATGAAGAAGTTGGTAATTCTTAATTTTCATCATCTCTGGCATTAGTGGTTGTTGAGTAAATTTGAATAATAATGGTATTAACAGGTTTTGGATATGGCCCGTGGATATTATCCTAACACAGACAGCACTACACTTGAAGACAGATCATGAAATGTTTCTGATTAATGTGATGCCATTTCTCTTCAATTTGTAATTATCTACAAATAAACCATGTGATTGTCAGATTAAAAATCGCCAATGCCGGTCAATTTCAACTCACTATTTCCTAGGATAATGATCTTTATCCATTGCATTTCATTTTTGACAACTTCCAATATTCCTAGGTTCATACTTCATACATTCTATATTCCAATTATTAATGACTGTTTACAGTTGTTTCTCCCCAGTTTGAGCAGTGCCACCTTAGCAAATGAAGGTCCTGAAAGCTTTATACCATTAAAATATTTTCATATTCAATTATTATGGTGCTGACAGTGTTTCCCTGCTATTCAGAAGGTTTTCAGTGGAGAAGCATTCTGAAACAGTCTGTTTCTCCATCTTTCATGCCTGGAAGCTCAGACTATTTTATTTATTTATTTATTTATTTTTTAGCTAACAGCTGCTTTTATTAAAATGTAATCAGAGGCCAACCGAGACAGGAAATTGAGCAGAAGGGGAGAAATCAAAGAGACACTGGAAGACAGGACTGCAGACCTATCAAATTTACCTGGAATAGTCACCCGAGGCATGAGAGTCCTAAGGTGACAGAGAAAAGAGAAAGGCTGCTCTTGTACCATATGAAGCTGAAATAATACAAACAAGAACCTTACTGCCCCTAACATAAGATGACTAAAATAAAAGGATATTTTATTATTAGTTTGAATAGGGAAAATGAGACACTTCTCTTAGCTCAGAAGATGAAAGAATTAAAACCATGATTAAGGCTGTTTAGAGATCAGAAGTATAGGTGTTGTTGCTAGGTGCCATCTATACCGTACTGAATCATAGCAACCGGAGGAACAACAGAATGAAACACTGCCCGGTCCTGGACCAACCTCACAATTGTTGCCACCCTTGAGACTATTGATGCTGCCACTTTGCAAATCTATCTCGCTGGGAGTCTTCCTCTTTTTCTCTGACCCTTCACCTTACCAAATATGATATCCTTCTCCAGTAACTGGTCACTCCTGATAATATGCCAGAAGTATGAGAGATTAATTTTGGCCATCCTAGCCTCCAAAGAGCACTCTGGCAGCAATTCTTCCAACACAGACCTGTTGGTTCTTTTGGCAGTCCATGGCACTTTCAATAGTCTCCTCCAATACCATCATTCAAAAGCATCAATTGTACAGTATTTCTTATTCACTGTCCAGCTTTTGCATGCATATGAAGTTATTGAAAATGCCATAGCTTGGGTCAGACTTACGCATATCTTTGCTCTTCAACTTTTTAAAAAGGTCTTGTGCAGCAGATTGGTTTAATGCAATACATCGTCTGATTTCTTGACTTGTGCTTCCATGAATGTTGATAGTTGGTCCAAGAAGAATGACTTCCTTGACAACTTCAATCTTTTCTCCATTGATAAGAATGTTGTTTATTGGTCCAGTGGTGAGGATTTTATTTTCTTTACCTTGAGATGCAGAATCCATACCGAAGGTTGTGCTCTTTGATCTTCCTCAGTAAATCCTTTAAGTTTTCTTCACTTTCAGCAAGCAAGGTTGTATCATCTGCATATCGCAGGTAGTTAATGTCCAATTCTATTGCCACATTTTTCTTCTTACAACCCAGCTTTTTGGATTATTTGCTCAGCATACAGGTTGGATAAGTATGCTGAAATAATACAACTCTGTCACACATCTTTCTTGATTTTAAAGCATTTAGTGTTCGTATTCATATGTTCTGTTCGAAAAACTGCCTCTTGGTCCATGTACAAATTCCTCATGAGCACAATTAAGTGTTCTGGAATACTCATACTTTGCAATGTTGTCCATAGCTTGTCATGATCCATACACTTGAAAGTCTTTTTGTAGTCAGTTAAGAACAGATAAACATCTTTCTGGTATTCTCTACTTACATCCAACAGCAATGAGATCCCTTTTTCCACATCCTCTTATGAATGGAGCTTGAACCTCTGGAAGTCCTCTGTCAATGTATGCTTACAGCTGTTTTTGCATTACTTTTAGTAAAATTTTACTCACATGGTATATCAAAGATATTGTCCAATGATTTCTGCATTACATTGGGTCACCTCTCTTTGGAATGGGTGCAAAACGTTCTCTTTCAATCAGTCAGCCAGATAGTTGTCTTCCAAATTTCTAGGCATGGATGAATCAGTGCCTCCAGTGCCGCCTCACTTTCTTGAAAGATTTTATTTGTATTCCATCAATTCCTGGTGACGTCCTTGTTCTTTGCCAATTCTTTCAACACACCTTAGACTTCTTCAGTATCATTAGCTCTTGATCATATGCTACCTCTTGAAATAGTTGAACATTAGCTATTTCCTTTTGGTACAGTGACTCTGTGTATTCCTTCCATCTTCCTTTGATGCTTTCTGCATCATTCAATAATTTGCCCAGAGAATCCTTCAGTAATGAAAGTTGAGGCTTGGATTTTTTCTTCAGTTTCCCCAGCATGAGAAATTCTGAATGTGTTTGTCCTTTTTGGTTTTCTGATTCCAGGTCTTTGCATATTTTGTTGTAATATTTAACTTTATCTATTCAAGCTGAACTTTGAAATTTTTTATTCTGCTATTGTACCTCCTTATTTCTTCCATTTGCTTAAGCATCTCTACATTGGAGAGCAAGTTTCAGTGTCTCTTCTGACATCTATTTTAGTCCTTTCCTTCTTTCTTGCCTTCTTAATGCCTTTTTGGCTTTCTTTATGTATGATGTTCTTGATGTCTTCACACTACTCTTCTGGTCTTCAGTCTTTAGTGTTTAATGAATGATATCTGTTCTTCATCTGATCTCTAAATCCAGTTGGAATATATTCAAGGTCATATTTTGGCTCTCATTGACTTGTTTTCATTTTCTTCAGCTTCAGTCTGAATATGCATATGAGCAATTGAGGGTCTATGCTACATTTTGCCCTTTTTCTTGTTTTGAATGATAATATAAAGTTTTTCTATCATCTCTTTCAGCAGATGTAGAAAAAATACTTCATACATCCACATTCTAATTACTAATGATTGTTTGTAGTTCTTTCTTATCATTTTATGTTGTGCTCCATCAAAAATTAAAATATTGAAAGCATTGATATACCCATGTCATTAACATCAACTCTATTTTGATAAGACAGCTCTTCCCCAGTTGTATTTTGAGTTCCTCCCAAACTGAGGAGCTCATTTTCTAGCATTATATCAGTTAATGTTTTTCTTGTGTTCATAAGCTTTTCAGAGGCTAACTATTCATGTGTGGTCTGTCTCTTTCTTCCTAGTCTGTCTTATTTTGGAAGCTGTCCTGAAACCTGTCCACCATTGGTGTCCATGTTGGTATTTACAACAGAGGTGACATAATTTCCTGCATCACAGCAATAATCAGGCCACCACAGTATGATACACCGACAGATATGTGTTGAATATTTGCTGCATATCAAATTAATTGATGTACACAAGGGACAGTAACATAAAAAGTATTCTGTCCTTTCCCCAAAAATGGTAATCCTCCCTTTCCAGGTACTATTTGACAATGTTTGGAGATATTGTTAATTTTAAGGATGCAGAAGGCTGTCATTCTGATATCGGTTGGTGATGTGTCAAATAAGCATCACTGCAAACATGTAGAAAACACAATCACTAGTTAAAAGAAGAATTGTCAAGGCCAAGAGTGTCAATTCCATAAAAGAAAATAGAAATGGAATACTTGGTATTACACACCATTTTGTTTATATCTAAGAACAATACTTTGGCTTTGGAATAAGTGTTCTTAGTGCAAAATGATGCATACTTAGTTATGTGTCCAGCAAGCCTACATGCAGAATTCTTAGTCAGAGAAAGATTTTTTTTTAAGGATTCATATGTAAGTATAGAATGTCTACAGGGTTTACTATTAATACTGCAAAATTTAATGCTTTGTTACTGCATATATATTACCAAAAATTGTCAGTTACTCTTGAATTTCCTTTTCTTTCTCTTGCCGACTAAGACATGTACTCTTTTAAGGGATAGTCTTTTATCATATACTTCCAAAATACTTAGTTAACACTATCTGCAGTGTAGATGTTTAACATTCTGAACTACATATATCAATTAATACTAAAAAATAGTGAATGCTGTTTGACAAGCTTAAAAATTTTCTTTACAAAATGATTCCCTGAAGGTATGTATTTAAGTAATATGAAAGCAAAATTTAAAATACTTTTTATTACCTGGCATAATTTCTTCCAAGTATAGATTCATATGAGAATGAATAGTTAATTTTCTTTTCAAAATCTTTTTGATTTACTACAGTGTTGTAAAGAAACATAGCTAGATATAAAGGACAGATTCCAGATGCATTAATTCAATTTATTTAACAGGATGGGAAATAATGTGTCATTTTATTTGAAATAAGTTAAATTGTTCAGGAATGGTAATTCTATGAAGTGTTTCTTGCTAATCTAAGATACTTTACTGATTTACTTTTTATTCTGAGTCTGCATATTTGATCTTATCAATAAGGCTTTACTAATAGATCAAGTTAGGTTCATATTGGATAGTATCTCAACATTTTCTATTAGTTCCAGATATTAATGTCATCTGTACATATCCCAATAATATGTGTGTGTTTCCTTTATGGTCAAATTCTGGATTTTATTATTTTATTTCATCCTAGTTGAAATTGTTGTTGTTGTCAGATGCCATCAAGACATATGACATATGCCATCAAGGCATATGCCAACTCATAGCGATCCTATGCACAGCAGAACAAAACATTGCCCAATCCTGGGCCAACCTCACTATTGTTGTCACCGTGGAGCCCATTGATGCTGCCACTTGGCCAATTTATCTCACTAGGGGTTCTCCTCTTTTTTTCTGAACCTCCACCTCACCAAACATGATATCCTTCTCCAGTGACTAGTCCCTCCTGACAATATGTCTGAAGTATGAGAGATGAAGTTTGGCCACCTTGGCCTCCAAGGAGCACGCTGGCTGCACTTTTCCCAACACAGATCTGTTGGTTCTATGGGCAGTCCATGGCATTTTCAATATTCTCCTCCAACACCATAACTCAAAAGCATCAATTCTTCTACAGTCTTCCTTATTTACTGTCCAACTTTCACATGCATATGAGGTTATTGAAAATACCATGGCTTGGGTCAGGTGCACCTTAGTCCTCAAGCTGACATCTTTGCTTTTCAACACTTTAAAAAGGTCTTGTGGAGAACAAACAAGATGGCAGATCAGGTGGAAGTGCAGTGAGGAGCTCCCATACCAACAACACAGAATACCGGACCAAGTAGTCTCAGGGGATGGTGTCAGAACTCTGAACCACATATAAAGGAATATTTAGAAAGTTGGAAGGCTTACAGTTAGGGGAATTGGTATAAGAAGCAATAACTCTAGTGCTTTCTAATCCAAGATGCTCAGCTGCAACCAGAGCCACCATCTTGGGTGAAACCAAGCAAGGGAAGGCTCAGAGCAGCCAAGAACAGCTGACAGAAATGTGGACACTCTTTTTCTTTTTTTCCCCTGTATCTGTTCTTTGGTCTCTCGCTGTCTGCACACCTCCATTCTGGTGACTAGAGGGAATGCCTGAGTGAGTGGACATACCACTACCACCCCTGAGGGGTTCTGCTATGCATGCACACAGATCTCCTTGAAATTTAAAGTGACAGTTTCCACTTAAAACAAAATGGCAGTGCAAAATGTAGCCACAGCAGACCCTGAACTGTTTATTACTAGGATAAAGACCTGAATGGGGAGTGTGGAGCAGGACAGGCAGACTAAAAAGGAAATAGGCCAAAAATTAAATCCTGAGTTAAGTCACAAAGACCAACAGTGACATCTTGAAATTTCTCAGGAAGATGAGTGACAAGACAAGCCCATATCCTGATCACATCTACCTGGAGGCAATCAGAAAGCATAAAAAATACCAAAAAACACAACCATCTAAGTATTAAGGCCACAGTTAACTCCTGAATATGGCCCCCAAACAGAAACAGATGACCATATCAGCACATGCCCAGAAATGAGATACAGTGATTGAGACAAATGAGCTGGAAGTAGACCTACATTCCATACTGGAAGATGGTCAGGCTTTGGAAATGTTTGAGAAGGAATTCAGAAAAATTGTTATAAAATGTATCAAAACACTATACAATGGAGTTGAAAAATAAAAGGAAGAAGTCAGCAAAGCACTACAGGAACAATCAAATAAGATAGATACAGCATTGGAAACAATTCAAAACTTAAAAGAAAGAGGTCCAAATGATTTATAATAGAATATCAGAAATGAACAATACACTAAAAGGGCAAAGTAATGAATTGAAGAGATGGAAGCTAGAGCTAGTGAACTAGAAGATAAATCTCTCAACACTACTAAGATAGAAGAGCAAGCCCAAAAAAGGATTTGAAAAATCTGAAGGCCTAAGATTCATGTTGGACAACATTAAGAGGAATAATTTAAGAATTATCGGCATTCTGGAATA
>NW_006408840.1:475528-476520 GCF_000296735.1 Chrysochloris asiatica | reverse complement strand
TAAATCTTTACGGGAGTAGAAAGCCTCATCTTTCTCCCGCGGAGCAGCTGGTAGTTTCGAACCGCTGACCTTAAGGTTCGCAGCCCGATTCGTATATATATATAAAATTGATAAAGGAAACAAGGGTAAATTGCTACAATTTGATGAACTTGACCTATATTCATGGAGGTAGTAACTTTAAGTACTACCTCCATGAAGGGTAGATAGGGACGGGCAACTTCAAACATTGGCTATCTAAAGTGAGGGTGCGATAAATGTACGAAGTGACTGGCTTAATAGGTTTCAAGGGGAAGTTTGGTTTAAGAGTGTGGGGAGGAAGAAAGTCCCCACTGAATAGTTTTCATTTTGTCTAGATGGGTCTGGTGAAAAGAGATGGGGATACGATTTGTATGATTCAATAGTGAATAATTGTTATCATGACTAATTGCCAACTGTGAAAATTGTAAATGTAGAAGTTTTGTAACAAAAACAGGGGAGTAGTTATTCTTACAATCCAGAAACAGAGGACCCTAGGACCATCAATGGGGAAGAGAACAAGCAGAATGTGAGATCTTATCCAGAGAAAGAGCTACACCAGAGATGGAGGCAGAGATAGAGACATGGAGAGAAGGAGCAGCTGAGCACTCTAGATGCATGGGAAGACAGGGACTAAGAGTCAGTGGCCAGGAGGCAGACTTGAAAAAGTGCCCTTTGGTGGTATAAATTATTATATATGCCTGAATGTTTTTTGTTTTTTTGTTAAAAGCTAAAGTGAATAGAGAGAAATACTGTTAACTGATGGTGCATGGAGGGGATTATAGTCATTGTAATGAAACAAGGTGTATGCTTTGTTGAGTGTAAAACTGATGCTCTGTCCTGTAAACTTGCACTCAATCCACAATAAAAATCTTAAAAAAAAAAAAAAAATCTTGTGCAGCAGATTTGCCTAAGGCAATACTTCATTTGATTTCTTGACTGCTGCTTCTGTAAGTGTTGATAGTTGATCCAAGAAG
>NW_006408840.1:471863-475428 GCF_000296735.1 Chrysochloris asiatica | reverse complement strand
CAACTTCAATCTTTTCTCAGTTGATAAGAATGTTGTTTATTGGTCCAGTGGTGAGGATTTTGTTTTCTTGACATTGAGATGCAATCCCTACAGAAGGCTGTGCTCTTTGATCTTCATCAGTAAATATTTTAAGTCCTCTTCACTTTCAGCAAACAAGGTTGTATCATATGCATATCGCAGGTTGTTAATGAGTCTTCCTCCAATTCTGATGCCACGGTTTTCTTCATATAACCCAGCTTCTTGGATTATTTGCTCAACATACAGGTTGAATTAGTATAGTGAAAGAATACAACCTTGTCGTACACCTTTCTTAATGTTAAAACATTCAGTGTTCCCATGTTCTGTTCAAACAATTGCTTCTTGGTCCTGGTACAGATTTCTCATGAGCACAAATAAGTGTTCCTGAATACTTTGCAATATTGTCCATAGCGTGTCATGATCCACACAATCAAAAGCCTTTGTATAGTCAATAAAACACAGGTAAACATTTTTCTGATATTCTCTTCTTTCAGCCAAAATCCATCGGACATCAGCAATGATGTCTCTCATTACATGGCCTCTTCTGAATCCGGCTTGAACCTCTGGAAGTTCTCTGTCAATGTATGCTTGCAGCCGTTTCTATATTACCTTTAGTTAAACCAGGTGAAGTAGACAGTGGTTATAGTTCGATCTCTGACATTTACTGATACTGTTTGTCAATTTTTCTTGCTACACACTGAAGTCTAAATTTTCTAGGAAATCCCATTTCTGTTAATCCAAACTACATAGTTGGAAGCAATTTGGGAACAGTTTTTCATTCTGATGCAAGAGGTTTTTCAAAATTCTATTGTATTATAGAGATAATGATTCACTCTGACACTGCTTCATGAATAGAGTATGAAACTATTTAAAGTTAAACCATCTTATAATGAAGTAATTTGGAACTTTAATATCCAGGCTTCTTTTGTCAGGGTCCAAGATAAGTCTGTTTCTATGAAACGCTAATTGCTACGTTATAACATTAGAGTCCGTCTGACATGCACACACAAATGCAAGCAAGCAGCATTATGCGTTATTTTTAGGTGCTGTCAAGTTGGTTCTGACTCATAGGTAAATGTGAAAAACAGAACCAAGCTCTGGCCAGTCTTGCACCACCAGCATAATTGGTACGTTTGAGCACATTGTTACTTCCACTGTGTCAATTCATCTCATTACGGGTCTTCCTTTATTTTGCTGACCCTCCACTTTACCAAGCATGATGTCCTACTCCAGGGTCTTGTCCCTTCTGACAACATGTCTAAAACAAAAGGAAAAAAAAAAATCTCACCATCTTCCTTTCTAAAGAGCGTTCTGGCTGTACTTTCAAAACAGCTTTGCTTGTTCTTCTCACTTTCCATGGTCCTTTCAATATTCTTCTTCAACACCATAATTCAAGTGCATCAATTCTTCTCCAGTTTTCCTAATTCATTGTTCAACATTCACATGTATATAAGGCACTTGAAAATATTATGGCTTAGGTCAGTTGCACCTTAATCCTCAAAGTAACATCTTTGATCTTTAACTCTTTAAAGAAGTTTTTGTAGCAGATTCACCTAATGAAATTTGTTGTTTGATTTTTTTTAACATGTTAGGAATAATTATTTTTAAGTATTGCTTAAAGAAATGAGTATGTCAGATGTTTTAAATCAAAGAAATGCTTAAGGGTATATTTCCTGCTAGGAAGACAAATTGAATCTAAAAACATGCATCTTCCCTTTGTTAACTTTACCATTAATATAAACATAAGAATGGAGGGGCATCAGAAAATATCTAAGATTAGAAGGATAAGAAACATTAATAATTAAGAATGGTAATCAATGTTGCAGTATTTTGAACACTCATAAGAGAAACAGTTTTTTAAAAACATATGCATACATTTCACATGTTGTTGTTGTTGTTGAGTGCTGTCCAGTCGATTCTGACTCATAGCAACCATGTACAGGGTTTCTGAGGCTTATAAATCTTTACAGGAGCAGAAAGCCTCATTTTTCTCCCATGGTACAGCTGGTCGTTTTGAACTGCCGACCTTAAGGTTCACAGTCCAATTCCTAACCATTCACCTAGATAGCATTATAATAATTGAAAGTCACTTATTTCAGATCAGAGTCTGTCAATATTATGAGTCTTTGAATACTTTGTAAATTGGGTGTTATCTGCTTTTAGATAAAAAAGAAGTCACATTAACCATAGAATGCATACTTGATTGGCTTATTGTCTTTGCTTTCTAAGTCAATGCACCTTGTTTGTAGTGAGGAGACTATCTTAAGGAATCTTTTGTATGCAGAAATTCCAAGTGCCTTTCTTGATTCTCCTGAAAATACCAATAACCTGCTGCCCTGCATCAGTCTTCATCGGATGAGCCACCTCTCCTTTGTGACTCCTCCATCATGTGTGAAAGGCATAACCAATATTATATTAACAGGCATGATTCTGCTTATCTGTGAAAAACAGTTCTCTGCTAGTGACCACCAAGAACCATAGAATGGCAAATCTGAGAACAGCCTGAAAAATTCAGAAAAGGGTCTTCCCTGTATAATGTTATGTTAATATTATATTTTTAGAACTTGTGCTTTTCAAACCGATACATATCTTTTGATTTGCTTACAGCATGTATCCAGATTTAGGGGTATTGTTGTAACTGAAATTTGCTTTAAAGTATTTCTTTTTGCTTTAAAGTATTTCAATAGATCTATTTCTTACACAAACACACAAGCATATACATATACGCTTTAACTATAACTTTTTAGGAGTTAGTTAAAACTTGTACTGTCCTGGAATATCTGAAAACTCATATTCCAATGAAGCAGTGAAAACAAAATAAAACAGCATCCTGTTTTTGTTGAGATGCTTTTGATTCAAAAAGAGCCTCATGTTTGTAAACAGCAAGGCATGCAGAGAGGCTTTACTAATTAATACAAGAGATTCTAGGAATTATTTTTTATGGATGCAAAGCTTAGTGTTCTAATGTAAGACATAATTATAACCATTGCCCTTTGAGTGGAAAGGATATAGCCAATATTCTTTAGAATGCAATCTTAAATTATGATTCCAACCAGTCCTGTGTACAGATGTTTATCGGAGAATTCTTCCTCCTGGCTTTGACTATAAGTTTAGTTTGTATTCTGCCTGGAGAATACTGATGCAACTGCCACTACTAAAACTTTTATTCCAGGCACTCTCAGAACACCTAAAGGGACAGACAGTAAAAATTTTGTTGAGACTGCAGAACAAGCTGTTTCTGTGCGTCCTTGTTGTTATTGTCAAGTGTCACTGAGTCAATTCTGACCCATGGTGACCCTGTATAGGATTTTCAAGGAGCAATTGATGATCTTGAACCTGAACCTTGCATTTCAAATGAGTTTGCAGTCCGACACATTAGACCACAGTGCCACACCAGGACTCCACTGCATTTCACTAGAGGGTCTATCATTATAATGCTATCTATGTGAAATGTGGAAGCAGCAGTCAAGAGATCAGATGACGTATTGCATTGGGCAAATCTGCTGCACAGGAACTTTTTAAAGTATTGAAGAGCAGAGATATCAGC
>NW_006408840.1:469185-470592 GCF_000296735.1 Chrysochloris asiatica | reverse complement strand
TCTTTCAAACTCACCAATCACTCCTCAGGAACCCTATGCAAGGTTGCTATGAATTGGAAATGATTTCAAGACACTTAATAACATAAATAAAAATAATCTTTATGAGTCCTGGTTGCTCAGTGGTTAAGAGCTTGGCTAATAACTGCAAGGTTAGGGGTTTTAACCACTTAGCTACTCTTTGGGAAAAAATGGGACAGTCTGCTTCTGTAAAAAACACAGCTTTGGAAACTTAATGGGACAATTTTACATTTTTTTATAGGGTTACAATGAGCTAGAATCGATTTGGCAACAATATTTTTTCTGAATAATCCTTAATGTTGGAAATGACTAATGAGTTTATGCAAAGTAACAGCCAACCAGCATTCTTCAAAATCTCGCAGATGGTTTGTTGCTGGAGCCTCCCTGATATGCTTAATTTTTCACTACCACAGAATGAATTATCAAAAGGGTGTTTCCGTAAGATTCCTATAAATTAACTCTAGGTGGTCTACTCCACAAATATACTCCTAAGCATATGCTTAATTATATCTACATTTCCACTGGGATACAGCTTGTTCTTGTTTCCTTATATCCTCTGTACAAATTATTTTTAAAACATCTTTCTACTAGTTGTTCACATGGGTGTTCCTTGTTGTTAAGTGTCATTAAGTTAGTTCTGATTCATAGCGATCTTGTATAGAGTTTCCAAGGAGTTGTTGATGAGTTTAAACTGCTGACCTTGTGATTCAAACCAACCTTGTGATCCAGTGCTTCATCCAATAGCACAACACCAGGAAGGTATGATTAATTCCCTAACAATGAATTCAATTTAGGTGTAAACTATTATTCCCACCAATGCTATAAAATATAAAAACAGTATGAGTTATACATGATGACTAGTTGCATAATATATATTTTCAATGTGAGATTGACTAGGAAATATTTTGTGGGGTGATAATTTTTTGAAGAGAGCCTATGTGTAAATAATGTCTTTAAAAATATTCCTGGGAGAACAAACAAGATGGCGATTGAGTTGAAGAGTAGTAAAGAGCTTCACCAACAACAACACAGAATACCTGACCAAGCAGGCTCAGGGGATGGTCCCAGAACTCTGAACCACATATAAAGGAAGATTTAGAAGGTTGGAAGACTTACAGCTGGGGGAATTTGAGGCAGAAGCAAGAAATTCATTGCTTTCTAGTCCAGGATGCTCAGCTGCTCCAGGAGCCATCATCTTGGGTGAAACCAAGTGGGGGAAGGAACGGAGTGCCCACAGATGCCTGGCATAACCGTAGAGATAAAGGTGTGGACATTCTTTTCTTTTGGTAGCTGTTCACTGGTCCCCTGCTGGCTGTGCCCCTCCATTCTGGTGACTATAGGGGTGCCTGAGCTAGTGGGCACCCCAGCCCCACCCTCGGAGGGTTCTAC
>NW_006408840.1:459721-466997 GCF_000296735.1 Chrysochloris asiatica | reverse complement strand
GTGGGGGGAAAGAAAGGGTCCCCACCGAATAGCTATCATTTTGTCTAGATGGGTCTGGTGAAAGGAGATGGGGATAAGATTTGTAAGATTCAATAGTGAATAACTGTTATCATGACTAATTGTGACTGTCACAATTGTAAAGGTAGAAGTTTTGTAACAAAAAAGGCGAGTGGTTAATCTTACAGTCCAGAAACAGAGGACCCTAGGACCATCAAGAGAGGAACGCACAGGTAGAATGTGGGAACTTATTCAGAGAAGCAGCAGCGCCAGAGATGGAGTCAGAGATGGGGGCATGGAGAGAGGGAGCCTCCGGCTGAGTACTCTAGATTCATCAACTAAGAAGAGAAGGACTAAGAACTGGTGGCCAGGAGCAGACTTGCAGAATGTGCCCTTAGGAGATATAAATTATTATATATTCCTGAGCGGTTTTTGTGTGTGTGCTTTTTAAAAAGCTAAAGTGGATAGAGAGAAATACTGTTAACTGATGGTATATGGAGGGGATTATAATCTATGTAATGAAACAAGGTATATGAATTGTTGAATGTGAAACTGATGATGTGCCCTGTAAACTTTCACTCAATCCACAATACAAACCTTAAATTAAAAAAAAAAAAAAAATCCTGGTTAGGCCAAGCTCAAAGCAGCAGAAGATGGGTGCAGCCAAAGTGGCAGACACTCAGCTGATGCTCAGAGTTGGACTGATAGAAAAGGATGCAACTGCAGAGGTTCTGTTGGTCTGGCTCTGTCCCTCCACCACAGAAGCGTTGAGAAACCTGCTGTTGAGAAAATGCTGCCTCACTCTTGAAAACCACCTTCTCCATCCCTTCAACTTTGGCCAACACCAAAGGGCATGGTTTTCTATTCAACAGTTGAAGTTCCCGATTCTTCTGTGTTGAAAAGGCGTCTCATTTTTCTATTGTTCTGACCACCAAAGATTTTAACCCAGCGAAATATGCCACCTTCACTAGAATATTGTGAGATTGTACATGAAACATAGGAGCCCAGTTAAAACGATGGAGAGTTATATTGTAGTTTTCACTAAGGGAATATGCCAGAGCGAAGAAAATGGCTCCTTCCTCAGCAAAAACTTTGATTCCAGTAAGACATACCTTGCAGGCTCTATCAAAAACATTGTATCTCAATTTGGAATGGAAAACATTATCTTATACACAGCATTGATGTTGATGAAAAGAATTGTCATCTGTCACCCCAGAATAGAAGCTGTCCAGGAGTTTATAAGAATGCTACCTGTCCTGGTGTGGCACCAGCAGGATTGGACCATTCTCCAGTCTTATGTGCCCTTCAGCGCAGATGAGCTGGAAACCCTGCTGATGTGTTAGTGCGGAATTTATAAACTTGGAGGTGAGCAATAGATTGGACCTTTAAGATGTTTTTTGTGAATCTGGCAGACAGCGAGGTCATCATCGTGCCCCTTGCAAAAGAGGCCATGATAACGGGGAAGCTGCACAAAGAATTTGACCAACTGATTGATCAGTCTGCAGAAGACCCCGAGAAGTCACACAGCCAAGTTATTAAGGCCATTTCCCTGAAAACAAGAGAGCTCTTCACCAACCTTGCATCATTTGCAGACGTTTCAGACAATGGCAAAAAGCCAGCCATTTATTTTGAAGCACTGAAGCAGAAGCGGTTTCCATCGGCCACAGATAACTTCCGTTACCACCTCTGCGTGGCGGAAAATCAGTGTGACAGAAAGTGTCCCTGATGGCGGATCGAAAGCTCCACTCTCTCTCTGATTAACCATTCAATATGTCAAATACTGAAAATATAGAAAATGTTCTGTTAATTTAGTTTGTAAAACAGATATCTAAAGATCTAATCTAGTTTCAATTATCAGTGTAAGTGAAAATGAGACATTTTAGTGTGTCTTCACTTTTAGAAGAATTTATCATAATTAACAAAAGAAACAGTTTTCTTCTAAAGTCCTATAATTATGATTTTTATTAGAGTATGTGCAAAAATAACTTAAAATACTCATTACCAGTATTTGCACAAAGGTTTCTATATTAAGACTATCAGATAAAATATGGAGAATCAGGTAAATTTGAGTTTCAGATAAAGAATAAATATATATATATTTTAATTGTGTATCTCATGCAATACTGTGACACACTTATAATTAAAAAATGTATAGTGTATTTGAAATTAAAATATGTGTGGTATCTTGTATTCGTATTTTATTTGTAAAATATGTCAATATTTATAGCATATATCTTGGCGTTGCAAGATTCCAACATATAGCAACATGGCATAGGGTTTCTGAGGATCAGCTGTTGAGTTTGAACAATCTTATGGTTAGTAGTCCAGTGTTTATCTTACAATGCCAAAACAGGACTCCATATTTAACTACAAATGCTTGATAACAATTATATGAAGAATAGACTTTTATCATACAACTGATTCATTTCAGTATCAAGTTTCTTGAACTTATCTTCAGTTATAATTTTAGACAGTTTAGACATTATTTTTTATCAGTTAAATTTGAGGAGGACCTGTTTTCTTCTCCCTGATAGTTTTGACTAATGTCCCATTATACAGCTCATATTGTCCTTTCCCAAGCCCACCTTCTCTAAATCTTTTAGTTTAAGAATCCTTTCACTTTGAAAGCCATTATAAAGCTAGAAACAAATCTTTCTCTGGGGCACAACTGTGAACCAAGCTCAATGATTTGGAAGGCTCAGCTTTCCATCAACCAGCAAGCATTCACTTTCAATTTCTTGCTTTTTTCTCTTACTGCATACTGTATTTTAGGTTGCTTACTCTTAATCTTAAACCAACTCTGTGTCAATGGGTTTTGTTTTGGACTCTTAATCTTGTTATTTGAATTAATTCACATGAACTTATTTTCCATTTTTGTTTTCCAAGTTCTATCTGTCACATCTCTGTATCTAAAAGCAAATATAGATTAGTGAAAAAGAAAACGCCTTTAGGGTTTTTAAATTCCATTTCTGTACTGTCCCTCTTCTCTCTTTCCTTGGCAGATATTGTATATTTCTATCACTTGTGTTAGAGACAGAAAACAAAACAAAATAAAACAAACCCCTCAATATGCTTGTTTTTAATATGGTACATTTATTTAAAATCTTTCTCTAAGGAGTTCAGTGTACATTGCTAATATTTACTAATTCGTTCTCATAGCACTCTTGTGAGGTTTCATTATCCTGGTCTTATAACTTCAAAATTATGAAGTAACCACAAGGTCATAGTCAGTTTTGAAAACTTTTCAAATTGTCAAAAAGAGCTCAAAGAATTTGTCATCATTCCACTAAGTTTCCTCCACTTCGCTCTAGACTTGCTACTCTCCTTTCAGCTACTCTCGGAAGTTTCCTTTTCTTTCATTATGCTAGTGAAAGATCTCAAATTTTTAAACTTGTAAGTAATAAATTCTTGTGATGTTAAGAACTATACTCAATTTACAGGTTGAAGTTAACCACAGGTTCAACTTTACACCTCGTTGCTATTAAGTGCTTGTTTTAAGTCAGTACTGACTCAACCATATGCACAATAGAACAAAATACTGCCCAGTCCTGCACCAAACTCACAGTTGTTGTTACATTTGAGCCAATTATTATTGCCACTGTGTCATTTCTTCTCTTTAGGAGTATTCCTCTTCTCATTCATCCTCTACTTTTCTAAGCATAATATCCTCCTTCAGACACTGATTCCCCCTAAAAACATGTACAAAGATCAGAGAAGTCAAAGCATGCTCACTTCTAAGGAGCATTCTAGCTGTACTTTTTCCAAAATAGATTTGTTTGCTCTTCTGGAAGTTCATGGCATTTTCAATATTCTTATTCAGTATCAAAATTCAAAGAACAGGAGTTTAGCAACCAAAAAGAAACAATATTTTCAGCATTTGGAAGTCAATGGTCGAAATGCTTTATCCTAAGTACTCTAAATTCTTATAACAATTTAGAAAAGTCTTTTTAATACATGAAAAAACTAAAGCTCACAAAGTTTTAATAATTTGTCTATAGTATATAGTTAAAGCACTTGTCTTTCAGTTTGTGATACTGTGGTGGGTTGTGTGTACCTGAGATATTGGAAGCTATGCCACCAATATTTGAAATACCAGCAGGGCTACCTCTAGTGGACAAGTTTCAGTGGAGATTCCGAAATAAGACAGAATATGCAGAAGAAGAAGCAGTGTACTTCTGAATGATTGTTGTTGTTGGGTGCCATCGAGTTGGTACTCACTTATAATGACCCTATGCACAACAGAACGAAGCACTGCCTGGTCCTGGTCAAGCTCACAATGTTTGCTCTGCTGAATCCATTGCTGCTGCCACTGTGCCAATCCATCTCTTTGGGAATCTTATTCTTTTTCTCTTACCCTCCACTTTGCCAAATATGTCCCTTTCCAGGGACTGATCCCTCCTGATAATATATCTGAAGTATGACAGATGAAGTCTGGCCATCCTGACTTCCAAGGATCAATTCAAATACACTAGCTCTGCCTTGGAAACCCTATACAGGGTCGCTATGAGTCAGAACCAACTCGATGGCACTTACTATTTTTTAAATGTCACAGAATATGATTGAATTCAAGCTTCTAATTTTCTATGACAGAAATTGTCTATGAGTTACATGTTGTTGTTGTTAAGTGTCTCTGAGTCAGTTCTGACTCATAGCGACCCTGTATAGGGTTTCCAAGTACCAGCTACTGTGCTTGAATGCCAACCTTGTAATTCAAACTGACTTTGAAGTCCAGCATATTAATATACAGTGCCATACCAGAAGTCGTATAAACAGGAGTAATTCTTTATAAAAATCTGGAGTATGATTGGTTTAACTCAGGGGTGTAGAAGATCCAGCTTGAGGGCCATATATTGTTGTCATTATGTGTTTTTAGTTGGTTGAGACTCATAGCAGCACTGTATAGGGTTTCTGAGGAGTACATGGTGGGTTTGAAATGCCAATATTTTGGTTCGCAGTCCAGTGTGAACAGCACCACACCAGCTCATATAAGGTGTGTAAAATCATTTGATCTTGCCCTGTTATCTCACTGTTGTCATTAAGTGCTGTTGAGTCAGTTCTGACTCTTAGTGACTCTGTATAGGATTTCAGAGGAGTGCCTGGTGATTTTGAACCCCGACCTTGCAGTTCAAACCGACCTTGTGGTCCAGTGCATTATCCCACAGAGCATTAGGGATGAATTGCTTAAATGTTTGAACAAATATAGCAGAAAATAGAGCAGACTAATTTTTCAGTTGAAAATTTTGTATGGCTCAGGAATGATATAAATTTTGGTATAAAAATATTTCCCACTCTTGACTTAACTGAAGAAAAACTGATGTAAACTTTGTAAAACATAAATACAAAAGAAATATAATTTTTACTCATATAGAATCTTCCATCATATCATTTCTTCTGCTTCCTATTTTACTCATTACCCTAAGAATATTCCTTTTCATAAGAAAGTGATAGCTAATTTCCCTAAAGAAATAGATTCTTAAAAACAAAATATGCACAAATAAGTTAATAATAAAAACCAGAACAACTGCTTTTGTGGTAAAAGATGAATAACACAGCTTCTATATTTAAATTCACTTTTTCTTTTTAACCGTGGAGTACTTCAGAGAAATGTAATTCTTTGTTTTAAATATAAACACAAACATATTTCATTATTAATAATTCGAATTACTCTTCTGAAGCAAAAGAAGTTAAAATAAATCACAAATATAGTCTTAAATGCTGCAGCTGGATACTTGGATCACCACCAAATTCTGTCAGCTTTCACTAATGAGTGTGTCATCACTTTCTGTTTATTATGGTAATAACCTACTTTAAATATACCATAGAATAATAGAGCCAAGATTTTTTGACACATGAAAATGCTTCACTATCCATCTCTTTCTTCCTCTCCTAACTGTGTTTTATCCTTCACTATGTCTTTGTTCATTTCTCACTGTTTCTACCACAATGTTCTCAAAACAATATTTTTGTCCTATTTGATTTGATGTCAGGTGTCGTCAAGTTGGTTCCAACTCACAGCCAGCCTATGTTGAACTGAATGAAATGCTGCTTGGTCCTGAGCCATCCTCACACATTTTAGTATGTTTGAGAACATTGTTTCAGGCAGTTAAATTACTAAGCTTCTATTTCACCAAGGATGATGACCAAAGATGTAAGGACTGATAACATATCAAAATTATAAGAGAAAAAGTCTCATCATCTGTTCTTCTAAAGAGCAGAATTTATTGCAGAATTTCAAAAGCAATTATTAAAAGTATTTATTCTCTGAATTTTACCATATATATTTCCACCACTCATTTCATCTCCTTTCTGATATTCATTTTACCTCCTTACTGATACAGTATTAATTCCAATATTTCTTACCTCTTGGATCTTTAAACTCATCTCAAACATATTACTGTTTCCTGTTCAGACTTTCACATCAAACATTCTTTCTTAGTGTCCCAAATGCACCTCTTAATTCAAATTCCTTAATTATTATTTATTCATGCATTATTATTTATTCATGCCACAGTGAAAGAAATAATAGGAAACTGTTTATATTGTTGTTAGAAGCCTTCTAGTCAGTTCAGGTGCATAGAAACCCTATGTACAACAGAACCAAACACTGCCTGATCCTGCACCATCCTCACAATTGTTCTGTTTGAGTACACTGTTTTAGCAACAGTGTCAATTTATCTTGTTTAGCCTCTTCCACTTTTTTTCTGACCTTCCACTTTACCAAGGATGATGTTCTATTCCAGAGACTGGATCCTCCTTATAACATGTCCAAAATATGAGAGATTATGTGTCACCATTGCAACTACCAAGGAGAAATTTGGCTGTACATCTCTGGTATATTCATTATTCACCAATACCATAATTCAACTGCACCAGTTCTTGTTTTCTTTATTCATTTTCCAACTTTTGAATGCATAGGATACGATTGAAAAAGCCATGTTTGAGTTAAGCACACCTTAGTTCTTCAAAAAAGTCTTATATCTTTGTGACTGATTTTAGAGGTGGGTGAGTAAATTTGATTAATAACCATATTAACTGGTCTTACTTGGAGTTCAAAGATGAGAAGAGTTGTGGGATGGCATCATGAACATCATACAGGAAGAAAGCAAAAAGTCATTAAGAAGACAAGAAAGAAGGAAAAGATCAAAATGGATGTCCTAAGAGACTCTGAAACTTGTTCTCCAGTATAGAGATGCTAAAGCAAATGGAAGAAATGAGGAGGTCCAAGAGCTGAACAGAAAATTTCAAAGATCAGCTTGAGTGAACAAAGTTAAATACTATA
>NW_006408840.1:453632-458909 GCF_000296735.1 Chrysochloris asiatica | reverse complement strand
GATTCGTAACCACTACGCTACCAGAGCTCCTTATTTGTGCTCATGAGGAACCTGAAAATAGACCTAAGGGCATTTGTTTCAACAGAATGTGGGAATATTGAATGGCTTAAAATTAGGAAAGGTGTGATACAGGGTTGCATTCTTTCACCATGTTTATTCCACCTGTGTGCTGAGTAAATAATCTGAGAAGCTGTGTTATATGAAGAAAAACATGGCATCAGGTTTGGAGGAAGACACATTAAGAACCTGCAATATGCAGATGATGCAACCTTGCTTGCTGAAAGTGAAGAGGACTTAAAATACTTACTGATGAAGATGTAAGACCACAGTATAGATTACATCTCAAAGCAAAAATCTCACCACTATACCAATAAACAACATTTTTATCAATGGTGAAAATATTGAAGCTGTCAAAGACTTCTTTTAGCTTGGATCAACCATCAAGACTCATGGAAGCAGCAGTCAAGAAATCAAATGACACATTGGATTATGCAAATATATTGCACAAGACCTTTTTCAACTGTTGAAGAGCAAAGATGTCAGCTTGAGGACTAATGTGCACCTGACCCAAGCCATGGTATTTTCAATAACCTCATATGCATGCCAAAGTTGCACACTGAATAAGGAAGATAATAGAACAATTTATGCATTTGAGTTATAGTATTGGAGGAGAATACTGGAAGTACCATTGGCTGCCAAAAGAACAAACAGATCTGTCTTGGAAGAAGTGCAACCAGAGTGCTTCTTGGAGGCCAGGATGGCCAAACTTCATCTCTCATACTTTGGACATATTGTCAGGAGGGACCAGTCACTGGAGAAGGATATCATATTTGGTAAGGTAGAGGGTCAGAGAAAAAGAGGAAGACACCCAGCAAGCTGGATTAGAAAAGTGGCAGCATCAATGGGCTCAAGCATCACAACAATTTTGAAGATAGCCGAGGACCAGGCAGTGTTTAGTTTTGTTGTGCATATGGTGTCTATGATTCGGCATTGACTCAATGACATCTAATAACAATAACAACAACTTGTAGACATATAGATATTCTATTTCAAACAGCATTGAACTTCAATATATGTTTTGAAATGTTCTTTTTTTAATTATTGTGATGGTCTTAATCTTCAGTTTTTCATTATTGACATAATGACTGTCAGATTAACAACATTCAGTACCAATCCATTATACTCAAGTGTGTTGCTCTAAGATCAGCACTAGGCTATGAATCACAATGTCAGCAGTTCAAACCCACCAGCTGATCCTTGGACACCCTAAAGACGGTCATTATGAGTTGGAACCAACTCAATGGCACTTAGAAACAACAACAAAAAAATGCATTTTAGCTCATTAATGACTAAAGTATCTAGCCTTATGTATTCCATTTCATTTTTAATAACTCAGTTTTCCTAGATTCATCCATCTTCATACATTCTAGCTTCTGATTTTTAGTGGATGTTTACATCAGTGTCTTCTGATTTTTAGTCATGCCACATTAGCAAATGAAAGTATCAAAAGCTTTACTCCAGTCTAGTTTAAGGAGGCAGCTCTTCCCCAAATTAAAGTCCATTTCAATAGGAAGACCTTGTCTTCTAGCAGTATATCAGGCAATTCATAAGGATTTTTGTGGTTTACATATCATAAATGGCCTAACTCTCCTTCTTCCTAGTCTGTTTTAGTCAAGAGTTCCTCTGAAACCTGCCCACTCTAAGTGATGTTGTTGGAATCTGAATTATTTGTGGCATAGATTCCAATATCACAGCAACACACAAGCCAGCACATTATGACAAACTGACAGATGAGTGTTAAAAATAGAATACTAGTGACTCCTAATATTTAGGAAGAATATTCAGTTGTTCTCATCATATAATTTAAATCAGCATTCATTCTTTATGGAAACAAAGCATACAATAAAGATAAATGCTGTTAAAATTTGGGTAATTTTTAAGTATTTTTCTTCAAGTTGAATACAATATATTTAGTGTTTATAGTGCTGAATATGGGGTGGGCACATAATCTGACCTCCTCTGATTTCACAAACAGGAAGGAAATCACACTTAACATCAGCCCTAAGCTGCTTCTAACCTCCAATCTTCCTTACCAATTCTGAGACTATAACTGCCTCTTCCAAAGCATTATCTATTTTTCAGTTGAGTTCATAATTCATTGCAATTTACACATAGAACTCAGTAAATAGTCACAATAATGGGGATTATTAGGGAAGATAGCAGTTTCTATCAAGAATTAGAAATATTCAGGATGCAGTTCTTTGTTCTGGATAGCTTTTTCTCTCCTGTGCCTGCAGGGTGACAGCTCTCTAGCTTTGATCCTATGACCTGACTTGTGCTCTATTTGATCAATATTACAAAGCTCTTTCAGCACTGGAGATAAATGAGCAAATAGTACTTCACCTTACTAAAACTCTTAACTGGAAAATGCTTACCTCTACTTCAATGTGTTCAGCAAAACTAACTCCCCAGCTAAATGTCTGGAGGCACCACACTCTGCAAGCAACCCTCTTGAAGAAAGGCACACAGCTTTACTTGCTCTGTGAGCCAGAAAGCCACTAAATGCTCTGTCTCCTGCTCTGGCTCTTGGTTCTGTTGTTGTCACTCTTCTGCCACTTCTCTGGATGTTACAGCATTTTATCCCTGGATCAGGATGTTCAAAGAATAGACATATTGGGTCTAAAGTAGACAATGTACTCCTGGTTCTACTTTTATTGATAGTCGTGAGATTCCTTTTCCTGCTTACAAAATAGTGAATTTTATACACACAATGATGGCAAAATTGGCAATCCCCAAGTTAGAGTTTCAAGTTGTTGCAATCACAATCAACTTTGTTTGCAATGACTTACAGTTGAATCACATCATTGTCCTCCCCAATTTTCTTACCCAAAATCATCTGAAAAAAAGGGATTTTTGTGGGACTTACAAAGACTATGAGTAGAAGAGCCAAACTAAATAAATCACTGCACTGCACATAATTTATCTTGAAAATATTAATATAGATTGCCTGTTTTTTCTAAATATTGAGTTCTTCTTTTCTTCTTTCTTTTTTTTTCCTTCATTTTCTTGTCTATGTACACATACCAAAAGGAAATATTTGGATTAGATATGTTTACAGATAATACTTATTCCTCAAATTGTTCTTTAACACTTTAAGGAGGTCTTGTGCAGCAAATTTGCCTAATGCAATACGTCATTTAATTACTTGACTGTTGCTTCCAGGAATGTTGAGGTTGATCTGAACAAAATCAAGTATTTGACAACTTCAATCTTTCTTCCATTTATATGGATGTTATTTATTGGTCCAGTGGTGAGTTATTTTGTTTCCTTTATATTGAAGTGCAATCCACATTGAAGGCTGTGGTCTTTTGTCTTCATCAGTAAGTGTATTAAGTCCTGTTTGCTTTCAGCTAGCAAGGCGTATCGTTTGCTTATTGAAACTTGATGATGAGCCTTCTTCAAATGTTTATGCCATGTTTTCCTTCATATAATTCAGGTTCTCGGATTGTTTTCTCACTATACAGGTTGAATAAATATGATGCAAGAATATAACCATGGAAAACACCTTTCCTAATTTTAAACAATTTGGTGTTTTCTTGTTCTGTTTGAACAACTGGCTTGGTCTATATACAGGTTTTTCATGAGCACAATTAAGAGTTCTGGAATGTTGTCTACAATATCTCCACAATGTTGTCCATAGCTTGCTATTATCCACAGATCTGAAAGACTTTGTGTAGTCAATAAAGCATAGGTTAATAAAAACTTTTATGCATACCCTGCTTTAAGCCAAGATCCATCTGATGTCAGCAATGATATCCTTTGTTCCATGTCCTGTATGAATCTGGCTTGATTCTCTGTACAGTTGCAGTGTTTTTTAAATTATTGTTAGCAAAATTTTACTTGAAAGCAATACTAATGATATTGTCTGATGATGTCTGCATTCCCCTGGATCACCTCTTTTCAGAATGAACACAGATATGAATCTCTTTCCCTAAGCTGTCCAGGAAGTTGTGTTCCAAATTACTTGTTATACATGAGTGAGTGCCTCCAGTACTGCATTAATTTGTTGAAATATTTCCATTTGTATTCAATCAATTTCCAGAATCTTGTTCTTTGCCAATGCCTTCAATGCATCTTGGACTTCTTCTTTCAGTATCATTAGCTCTTCATCATATGCTACCTATTGAAATTGTTGAACACCAATCAATTATTTTTGGTAGTTACTCTGTGCATTTCTTTCATCTTCTTTTGATGCTTTCTACATCAAACATCAAGGAGCTTTGGTAGCGTAGTGGTTACGAATAGGGCTGCTATCATCAGGGTCAGCAGTTCAAAACCACCAGCTGCTCCGTGGGAGAAAGATGAAGCTTTCTGTTCCCGTAAAGATTTATAGCCTCGTAAACTCTATACAGGGTCGCTATGAGTCGGAACAGACTCCACAGCACATAACAACAACAACAACATCAAGTATTACTTTTTCTATTTTGTTGTTGTTGTTAGGTGCTATCTAGTTGGTACCAACTCATAGTGACCCTATGCACAACAGAATGAAATATATTATTCCTGAGCCAACCTCATAATCGTTGCTACACCTGAGCCCATTGTTGCTGCCACTGCATCAATCCAGCTATTTAGGGGTCTTTTTCATTTTCTCTAACCTTCCACTTTACTAAACATGATATCCTTCTCCAGGTACTAGTCTCTTTTGATAATACGTTCAAATTATGAAAGATGCAGTCTCGCCATCCTGGTTCCAAGGAGCACTCTGGCTGTACTTTTCAAACACAGATCTGTTGGTTCTTTTGGCCATCCATGGTACTTTCAATATTCTCCTCCAACACCATAACTCAAATGCATCAATACTACGGTCTTCCTTATTCACCAATTTTTACATGCATATGAGGACATTGAAAATACCATGGTTTGGATCAGATGCACCTGAGTCCTCAAATGGACATCTTTGCTCTTTAACACTTTACATAGGACTTTTACAGCAGATTTGCCTAATGCAATACGTCATTTGAGTTCTTGACTGCTGCTTCCATGAATGTTGATGATTGATCTGAGAAAAATGAAGTCTTGAGCATCTTAAATCTTTTCTCATGAAAATGGATGTTGTTTATTGGTCCAGTGGTGAGGATTTTTGTTTTCTTTACATTGACATGCAATCCATATTGATATTCATCAGTATTTTAAGTCCTCTTAGCTTTCAGCAAGCAAGGTTGTATCATCTGAATATCACAGGTTGTTAATGTGTCTTTCTCCAATCCTGATGCC
>NW_006408840.1:448313-452302 GCF_000296735.1 Chrysochloris asiatica | reverse complement strand
TTTTTTTCTCTCTTTTAGTTTTCTAACTCCAGTTTTTTGCACATTTTGTTATAATGTTTGACTTTGTCTTCTCATGTTGGCCTTTGAAATTTTCTATTAGGTCTTGTACCTCCACATTTCTTCCAGTTGCTTTAACAACTCTCTGCTGGAAAACAAGTTTCAGAGTTTCTGACATCAATTTTTGTATTTTCTTTCTTCTTTGTCTTGTTAATGACATTTTGCTTTCTTCCTGTATGATGTTCTTGATGTCATCCTACAACTCTTCAAGTCTTCGTTCTTTAGTACCTAATGCATCAAACATGTTCTTTAGATGATCTCTAAATTCAGTTGGTATATATTCAATGTCATATTTTGGGTATTTATGACTTATTTCAATTTTCTTTAACTTCAACATGAATTTGCATGTGAGCAATTGATGGTCTGTTCCACAGTATGCCCATTGCCTTGTTTTGATTGATGATATGCAGCGTTTCCACCTTCTCTTTCCACAGATGTAGTCAATTTGATTTCTGTTTATTCCATCTGGAGAGATCCAGATGTATAATTGTCTTTTATGTCATTTAAAAGGTGTTTGCAGTGAAAAAATGATTGGCCTTGCAAAATTCCATCATGTGATCTCCATCATATTTCTATCACCAAGGCCATTTTTTTCCAATGAATGATCCTTCCTTTTTATTTCAACCTTTTACATTTCAAACACCAGCAATTATCAATATATCTATATTGCATTGTGGATCAATTTCAGACTGAAGAAGTTGGTAGAGTTCTTCAATTTCATCATCACGGGCTTTAGCAGTTGGTGAGCAAAATTGGATAAAAGTGGTATTGACTCATCTTTCTTATATGTGTGTGGATATTATCCTCTCACAGACATTGTTGTACTTCAAGACAGATCCTGATATGTTATTTTTTATGATGAATGGGACACCGTTCATCTTCATTTCCAATGTCCGTCCACTTTGGCTCAGTAATGCTCAGGATATAGGTGTTTATGCATTCCAATCTGTTTTTGACAATTTCCAATTTTCCTACATTCATTTTTTGTACATTCCATATTCTGATTTTTACAGCAGTCTCTCTTCATTCTGAGTAGTGCCTCGTCAGTAAACATAGGACCAGAAGGCTTTACTCCATTCATGTCCTCAAGGTAAACTCTATTTTCAGGAGGCATCTCTTCTTAAGTTATGTTTGAGTGCCTTCCAACCTGAGTGGCTCATCTAGAGGCTTTATGGTATTTGTGTTTGTATTCCACTGAGTTGTTCCATATATATCCTACAATATTATGGTGCTTGCATCATGTTTCAATATTCAATATTCTGGTGCTGACAATGTTCCACTGCTATTCATAAGGTTTTCAGTGACTAAATAATTGGAAGCAGCCTGTCTCTCCTTCTTCCTCTTTTGTATTTGTCTGGAGCTCAGCTGAGTCAAACATGGGCAACTCTGCTTAAATTTGAAATACCAGTAGCATAGCTTCCAGAATCACAGCATCATGCAGCCACCACAGTAAAACAAACTGACGGATGAATAATTAGCCACTTAGAATAGGCCTGTGGAAGAGCTGCCACCTCAAAGTAGAGTTAACAGTGATGATGTGGATGAAGCAAAGCTTTGGGGACTTTCATTTACTGATGAGGTGCAATTCAAAATGTAGAGAAAAAGCTGCAAACATTCATTAATATTGTAACATGTGATGAATAAAATATGAACCTAGAAAAATTAGAAGTTGTCAAAAATGAAATGGAAAGCATTAAGATTGATATCCTAGGCATTTGTAACATGAAATAGACTCATATTGATCATTTTGAATAAGAAAACCACATGGCTTATATGCCAGAAACAACAAATTGAAAAAGAATGGCATCACATTCCATTCCAAAAAGAATATTTCAAGAACTATCTTGAAGTAAAATGCTGTATGTAATAGAATAATATCCATATATCTAAAAGGAGACTTGTTAATTTCATTATTACTCAAATTTACAAATCAACTGCTAAAGGCATTGATGATGAAATTGAAGAATTCTACCATGTTCTTCAGTCAGAAATTATTCAAGCATGCAACCAAGATGCATCGATAATTACTAGAAATTGGAATGAGAAAGTTGGTGATGGAAATTATGCTGGAGATCGCATGTTAGAATTTTGCAAGACCAGTCACTTAGTCACTACAAATATGCTTTTAAAATGGCACAAAAGGCATACCCAGAGAGCTAACCATATGGAATACATAAGAATCAAATTGACTATATCTGTGGGAAGAGATGGTATAGATGTTCAGTATCAACAGCCAGAATGAGACCAAGTGCAACAGTGCAACAGACCAACTGCTTATATATATGCAAGTTCAGGCTGAAGCTGAAGAAAATGAAGTCCATGATAGCCAAAATATAACTTTGAACATATCTCACCTGAATTTAGAGGCCATCTCAAGAATATATTTGAAGCATTAGATACTAATGACTGAAAGCCAGAAGAGTTGTGGAATGACATTATTATATAGTAAGAAAGCAACAAGGTCATTTAAAAGATAAGAAACAAAGAAAAGACCAAAATGAAACTTGCTCTTGAGAAGAGAGAAGCTACAGCAAATGGAAGAACTGAGTAAGTAAAAAGTTGAACAGAAAATTTCACAGGGTGACACATGAAGACAAAGTGAAGTATTATATTGAAATATACAGAGACCTGAAATCAGAAAACCAAAAGGGAAGAAAATGCTCAGCATTTCTCAAGCTGAAAGAACTGAAGAAAAAATTAAAGTCTCATTTTGAAATATTGATGGATTCTATGGGCAAAATACAGAAAACATCAAAAGACAATGAGAGAATACATAGAGTCATTGTACCAAGAAGAAATGGTCAAGTCCTGATAGTACTGAAGGAAGACTCTACGAATGGATGGAATAAATTAAATGTATCAACAAATTGATGCAGCACTTGAGGCATTGCTTATCTATGACAAGAAATTTGGAAAGCAGCTACCTGACTAACTGGAGCAGATACAGTTATGCCCATTTTGAAGAGAGATGATGAAACAGAATGCGGAAATCATTGGACAATATCATTAATAATATCTCAGGCAAGTACAATTTTGCTAATGATAATTAAAAATGATTACAAAAGAACACTGAGTGAATCTGTCAGAAATTTAAGACAGATTCAGAAGAGGAATGGATATATGGGTATCATTACGGACATCAGATGAATCTTGGCTGAAAACAGAGAATACAAGAAATAGGTTTATTTGTGCTTTATTGAATATTCAAAGGTTTTTGATTGTATGGCTCATGAGGAACTATGAATAACATTTCAAAGAATGTGTATCCCTGAACATGTTATTGTGCTCATGAGGAACCTGTACGTAGACCTAGATCCAGCTATTAGAATAGAACTTAGAGACACTGAATGTTTTAAATCTGGAAATGTGTACTCTGGATTTCATCCTTTCACCATACTCATTCAATCTGCATGCTGAACAAGTAATTCTAGAAACTGAAGTAAACAAAGAAGAAAGTTTCACCAGAATTGGAGGATGACTCACTAGCAACTGAGATATGTAGATAATAAGACCTTCTTGCTGGAAGAAAAGAGGAACTAAAAACTTACTTATATAGAACAAAGATTACAACTGTCAGTTTGGATTGCAGCTCAAAGTAAGGGAACTGCATTCTAATCTGTTTTTGACAATTTCCAATTTTTAAAATCCTCACAACTTGACCAATAAATAGCATCATGGTAAATGGAGAAAAGACTGGAATGACCAAAGACTTCATTTTGCTTTCATCTGCAATAAATTCTCATTGAAGCAGCAGTCAACAAAAGGATGCATTGCATTAAGCAAATCTGCTGCAAAATACCTCTTTAAATCAGTGTAAAGATCAAAGACATCTGAGGACTAAGGAATACCATAGAAGAGTTGCTGCTTTTGAATTATGGTAATGGAGGAGAATATGGAAAGTGCTATGGGCTGCCAATAGAACCAACAGATCT
>NW_006408840.1:444848-447713 GCF_000296735.1 Chrysochloris asiatica | reverse complement strand
TCAATGTCAGGAAAATAAAAATCCTCACAATTGGACCAATAAATAACAACATGATAAAAAGAAAAAAGCTTGAAGTTTTCAAATATTTCATTTTGCTTAGATCCAAAATTAACACTAATAGAAGCAACAGTCAAGAAATAAATGACAAATAACTTCAGCCAAAACCCCTTTAAAGTGTTCAAGCATAAAGATGTCAGTTTGAGGACTAATGTACGCCTAACCAAAACCATGGTATTTTCAATTGCCTCATATGCACGTGAAAGTTGTACAGTGAATAAGGAAGACTGTAGAAAAATCTATGCAATTGAATTATGATCTTGGAGAAGAATTCTAAAAGCACCATTGATTGTCAGAGACAAACAAATCTGGTTGGAAGAATTACGTTCAGAATACCCCATAGAAGCTTTGTCCATCATACTTTGGATATGTAATTAGGAAGGACCAGTCCCTGGAGAAGAACATCATGCTTGGTAACATGGATGGTCAGGAAAAAAGAGAAAAACTTCCAATGAGATTAATTAAGAAGATGACAGCAACAATGAGCTAAAATGAGACAATGTTTGTGAGGATGGCACAAGGTAGTGCAGAATTTCATTCTGTTGTGCATAGGTTTATTATGAGTCTGAATTTACTCATTGGCACCTAACAAAAATAATGTATTCAAGGACAGGCTGCTTAGAAAGTATTTTGGAGGAAAATCATCAAGAAAATACCTTCGTTTTGTATTCTAAGACACAGTCGATATCTAAAGTTTGTTGAGAACTAAATTGAAAAGATATCCAAGGTGCTTAAAGAGAATAATTTATTTTTTTTCCATTGCCATTATTTCAGAACTTTACTCCACCTGGAAATCTATGGTCTTATAAGTTTTGTTGTTATGAGCCTTGCCTTTTCCACTCTGTTTTTGCAATTTTTATGTCAGTAAGGGCACTTCTCTGCATAGGAATGAATCATTTTGACCTTTTGTCTGTATAAGTGAATTGCTTTCAATGATATTAATATACACTTTAGAATTGGAAAAGTCAAGGTTGTTCTGAGTTGTAGATTGTTTGGATTTTTCTTCTTCTTCTTTAAATATAAGCACTAGTATAGATGGACTCCTGTTGTGGTTCTATAGAATCAGAATTGGACTACAAGGTTAAATTCAAAATGGCCAATATCAGTCCTTTTCTGCTTATTAATACCTAGGATACTGATGTTTATGCATTGCATTTCATTTTTGACAATTTCCAATTTTCTTAGAGTCATATTTAGTCCATTCCATGTTAATGCATGTTTACAAATGTTTCTTGGCGTCCTGTGTGGCGCTGCTGGCTAATGCAGTAGATTGCAAAGTTGATTTGAACCGCAAAGTCAGTGTTTCAAGTTCACCAGTAGCTCCTTGGAAACACTATATGGGTCACTATGGGCCGGAACCAACTTGATGACACTTAATTACAAAACAACTATTTCTCTTCATTTTGAATTAATGTTGTCAGAAGAATCCTTCCATATTTCAAATTGAGGCATTACTTTTTTTTGTTTGTTTTCAGTTCCCTCAGCTTGACAAATCCTGAGCTATGTCTTCCCTTTTTGATTTTCTAGCTCCAGATCTTTGCACATTTCATTATAATATTTGACTGTCTTCTTGAGCTGCCTTTTGAAATTTTCTGTTCAGCCCTTCTACCTCCTCATTTCTTCCATTTATTTTAGTATCTATATACTCACATATATTTTGGTCTTTTCCTTCTTTCTTGTTTTCTTAACAACCTTTTGCTTTCTTTCTGTGTGGTGTTCTTGATGTCATCACACAACTATTCTGTTCTTATTCTAATGCATCAAATCTTTTCTTAAGATGATCACTAAATTCAGGTCGTATATATTTAAGGTAATATTTTGCCTTTCATCGACTTGTTTTCATTTCTTATGTTCCATCCTTGACTTGCATATGAGCAACTGATGGTGAGTTCTACAGTCTACCTCTGACTTTGTTTTGCCTGATGATATGGCGCTTTTTCACCGTCTCCTTCCACAGCTGAGAAACAGTTGATTTCTGTGTGTTTCATCTGGTAAAGTTCGTGTGTATAGTCATCTTTCATGTTGTTTAAAAAAGGTATTTGCAATGAAGAAGTTATTGGTCTTACACAATTCTATCATGTGATCTCTATCATTCTTTCTATCACCAAGGCCATATTTTGCAACTGCTAATCCTTCCTCATTGTTTTCAATCCTTCCTTCCAATCATCAGTAATTATTATTATATCATTAGTGCATTGTCAATCAATTTCTGACTGAATAAATTGGTTGTTGTTGTTATTAGGTGACATTTTGTCTGTACCGTCTCATAGCAATCATATGTACAGCAGAACGAATCACTGCCCGATCCTGGGTCGACTTCACTATTGTTGCCACACTTGAGCCCATTGATGCTGCCACTTTGCAAACCCATCTGGCTAGGGGGCCTCCTCCTTTTCTCTGACACTCCACCTTACCAAACATGGCATCCTTCTCTAGTGACTGGTCCCTTCTAACAATATGTCCGAAGTATGAGAGATGAAGCTTGGCCATCATGGCCTCCAAGGAGCACTCTGGCTGTACTTCTTCCTAAACGGCCCTATTGGTTCTTTTAGCAGCCCATGGCACTTCCAATATTCTCCTCCCACACCATAATTCAAAAGCATCAATTCTACTATGGTCTTCCTTATTCACTATTCAGCTTTAGCATGCATATGAGGTCACTGAAAATACCATGGCTTGGATCAGGTGTACCTTAGTCCTCAAGCTGACATCTTTGCTCTTCAACACTTTCAAAAGGTCTTGTGCAACAGATTTATCTAATGCAACATGTCGTTTGATTTCTTGACTGCTGTTTCTGTTAGTGTTGAT
>NW_006408840.1:428032-443343 GCF_000296735.1 Chrysochloris asiatica | reverse complement strand
TGGAAGCAGTAGCTCAAAGGAGGGAACAAGTCCTTACAGCAAGAATCATTCCCACCCTCTCCACACACAGAGTAGACAGGGATGGGCAACTTGGACACTGGCTACCAAAAATGGGGGCAGTGCAGGGGGCTACAAAGGCAAGAAGTGACTTGGCTTACAAGCTTTCAAGAGGGAACCTAGATCCAGAGGGACTGGAGGAAGGTAGAATCTCCAGTGAATAGTGTTCAATCTGTCCAGGTGGGGCTGATGCAATGAAATGCAGACGGGTCTCTTGTGATACAATAGTGAATAATTGTTATCAGGACTGATTTTGATGGTTGGAAATGTAAAGGTAGATGTTTTATAGCAAGGAGGGGAGTGATTAACTTTTTAGTCTAGGAGTGGAGGTCCCTAGGACCATCAAGGGAGAAGAGCAGAGAGTGGGACCCTACCCAGAGAAGCAGTGATACCTGAAATGGAGGCAAAGATGATGACATGGAGCGATGGAGCAGCTGGAGACTTTAGATCCAGAGAGGGAGAGCGATTGTGTGCTGAAGACCTGCGGGGTGCGGGGGAAGGATTGCAGGGTATACCCTTTGGTTGGTTGATGATGCATGGAGGGGATTGTAGGGATGGCAATGAGACGATATACAATAGAATGAATGTAAAACTAATGTTCGCCCATGTAAACTATCACATAATTCACAATAAAACATTTAAGGAAAAAAAAAAAATCTTCCCATCCTTACCTCCAAGAACATTTTGGCTATATTTCTTCGAGTAGAGACTTGTTGCTCTTCTTGCAGTCCATTATACTTTTAATATTCTTCTCCAGCATGGTAGTTCAAATGCTGTGGTCTTCCTGATTTACTGCCCAAACCAAACCTTGGTTTGAGTCAGGCACATCTTAGTGCTCAAACGAATATCTTTCTGCAGATACACTTTTAGGAGGTCATGTGCAGTAGATTTGCCTAATGCAATCTATTGTTTATTTATTTATTTATGACTGCAGCTTCTATGAGTGTTGATTATGAATTCAAGCAAAATGACGTTTTTGACAAATTCAGTCTTTTCTCCATTTTCATGATGTTATGTATTTGTCAAGTGGTAAGGATTTTTGTTTTCTTTACATTGATAGGGAATCCATATAGAAGGTTGTTGTCTTTGATCATCATCAGCAAGCATTTTTAATCCTCTTCACGTTCAGCAAACAAGGTTATATCGTGTGAATATTGTAGGTTGTTAAGGAGTCTTCCTCCAATTCTCATATCATGTTCTTCTTCATATAACCAGTCCTTGGATTATTTGTTCAACATGCAGTTTGAATGAGTATAATGAAAGGATCCAATCCTGACACACACATTTCTTGACTTTAAGACATTCAGGTTCCCCTTGTTTTATTCTAACACTTAACTCTGGTACAATGTACAGGTTCCTCAGTAATACAATTAAGTGTTCTCAAATATCTATTCTTCACAATGTTTTGCATAGTTTGTCATTATCCAGAGTAGACAATCTTTACAAAGTCAATAAAGTACAAAGAAATATCTTTCTGGAAGTCTTTTTTTTTTTCAGCCATGATCCATTTGAGAATCATGAAGTCAGCAATTAAACTGGCTACCTTTTTACTCTCCTTATTGTTGTTGTTGGTGTTGTGCCCTGGAATTGCTGACTTACACCAACTTTGTAATGGATTTTCTGAGCCTGTAAATCTTTAAGAGAGCAAAAAGTCTTATATTTCTCCTGTGGAGAGAAAAGTGGATTTGAACTGCTGATCCTGAAATTAGCAGCTCAACACATAAACATCTATGTTACCAAGGTTTCTTTTACTCTTCTTAGATATGGCATACTAAGGTGCTTTTATATGAGTTAACCTATTCAATTCCTATAACTCAGTGAGTTAGCTCCTTAATAGTTGGAACTGAGGCAGAGAAAGATAAATTTGTCCAAAGTTTCTAAGTTATAACAATTTTGCTTATTTTATTGATTTTGCTTGCTTTATTAATTTGCTGCACAATACCTTTTTAAAGTGTTGAAGAGCAAAGATGTCAGTTTGAGGACTAAGGTTTGTCTGATGCAAGCTATGATATTCTCATATGCATGCAAAAGTTGGACAGTGAATAAGGAAGACAATAGAAGAATTGAATGTATTTGTGTTATTATATTAGAGGAGAATACTGAAAGTACCATGGACTGCCCAAAGAACAAACAATTCTGTGTTGGAAGAAGTACAGTCAGAATGCTCCTTGGACTACAAGATGGTCAAACTTCGTGTCTCATACTTAGGACACATTATTAGGAGGGACCAGTCACTGGAGAAGGATATCATGTTTGGTAAGTGGAGGGTAGGAGAAGAAGAAGGAAACCCCTACATGATGGATTGGCACAATAGAGGCAGCGATGAGCTCAGACTTAGCAATGATTGTGAGGTTGGCCCAGGACGGGCTAGAGTTTTGTTCTGTTGTGCATAGCCTCGCTATGAATCGGTACCAACTCACTGATACCCAACAACAACAACAATAATCATTGTGATCACTGTTCTATATCATTTTGTTTATTTTATTAATAACTAATCATTGTGGTCACAATTCTATATTGTTTCTTAAATCAAATTGTATGTGTGTACATATATAACACACAATGTACATGTTATTTTTTCCCTTGATATTACCATTTCATGCATTCTTGTGCTCCCTTTCTTGCATGTGGCACTGTTGTATTTGCATGAAATTTAGACTTTTTCCTTTTATAAAGGGTTTGCCTGTAGTTGTCCTATATAATTTTGAATGTCACTCTCCATACTATTGAGTGTATGGAGCCTAATATATATGCAGGTCATGTAAGCAAGTTAATCAACTTAAGGTATTGTAATGGAGACTATGCAAATAAAAGATGTCCAAATCAGAGTTCCATTTACACAAGCAACCAAGAAGAAAACCTCGTTGTATAATTCATGATTCTCAATTAAGCAGATGTCAGAACAATTTATAATTGGTCTTGTTATCAAAACCAGAGAATTTTATAAATCATTCAGTAATATTTGAGTATTAGTATTTTGGTCTAAGCACTGTTCAGGTACTGGATAAGCATAGGTGAATAAGAAAAAAAAAATTCACCAAAACAGCTCACTGTTAAGTGGGGTATACACACGTTTAAACATAAAATTACAGTGCTTTATAAGCATTTTCTACACTGGAAGAATGAATAAGTGCTATGTAAATATAAATATTTTCTTTATGAGTGGAATGGTCTGCTCTGGAAGGTTTTAATACTCCCTTCAACAAATAATATCCTGATATTGTAGTGTATTTTATGTTGGACCGAGAACCACAAGTTCAGCAGTTCAAATCCACCAGTTACTGTGTGGGAGAAAGATGAGGTTTTTCAATTTCCATAAAGATTTATATCCTTGGAATCCCTATACAGAATCGCTATGAGTTGGAACGGACTAGATGGCAAACAACCATCACCACCTACTTATGTGACAAACAGTGTCTTTCTTGGTATATAAAAGTAAACAAAGCAAATTCCCTGCACTTTAAAAGCTCATAGGCCACAATTTAAGAAGAATAAGTAAATGATTATGTAGAAAATGTGAGTGTTAATACAAGTTAATGAAGTCTTCTGAAGATAAACGTGAATATTGAAATAGCAATTTGACACAATAAATTGTGTGAAAACAAAACAAGTTTCAACAGAATGCAATACTCAAAAGTTTTCTGTCAAACTGGACACATAGGCAAAGTCAGATTTTTGTTAAGTTCCATTAAGTCGGTTTTGACCCATAGCGATCCTGTATAGGGTTTCCAAGGAGCGGCTGGTGATTTTGAACTACTGATCTGTGGTTTAAACTGGTTTGCAGTCCAGCACATTAACCCACAGTGCCACAACAGGATGGCAAAATCAAATTAGGAAGACAGAAATTATCATTAAGAAACTTAGACTATTTCCATTAGATACTAATTTTTCATATGACATGGATTTTAAAACGTTCCTCTACCTAAGAAACAAAGATTCTGATTTTTTTCTTTGTGTTATAACTTTGAGAAAACATTTTAAGTGATGTTATGAAATAAAATGAGAAGATTACTACAGAATTCAAAATAACAAAAGATGGAAACCAGGGCCATGACAATAGTCAGCAGCATCAAATTCATGGAGTTAGTTGTAGTGTTGATTGAAATATTTTCCTAGTAATTATGAATAGATTAATGTTCTTGTTTTTAAGGGCCATTGAGCCAGTTCCGACACAGCGACCCAGTACAGGGTCTCCTAGGAGCCGCTGGTGCAGTTTAAACCGACCTTGGGGGCCCAGCACATTAACCCACAGACCCACACCTATGATTAAATCACACTATCTGACCTACTTTGTGACTCATGTTTGTGCACTTTGGCTCTGTACGATAAGCACTGGATTGTAAACCAGAAAGGCAGCAGTTTGAGACCACCAGTTGCTCTTCCGGAGAAAGATAAGACTTCCTTATTCCAGCTTTGGAAAGTTTGTACAGGGTCTCTATGGGTCAGAACTGTCTATATGGCACTTATCAACAACAACAACAATGTGCCCAATGTTAGAGAATTTTTTATATGGAAAAAAGTTCTTTATGACTTTTAATCAATATCATTAAACTACTGCTTTGTTTAGTAGTTGCAAAAATTACTTTTTCAACAATTGTCTTGACCTTAAGTTAGAACAAAAGTCTTTGAAATATATGTGTAGTATTTTTGCCACATAGAAAAAATCTATAGCTAACTGATGTGTGGTGCTGTGGAGTAATGCGCTAGACTGTAAAGTCGATTTGAACCTTGGGTTCAAACTCACCAGATGCTCCTTGGAAACCCTATGTAGGATCACTATTGGTCGGAACTGACTAGAAGGCACTTAACAGCAACAACAACTGCTGTATTTGTAGTGTATCTCCCAAAGTGGCTATGGAGCGTGGCGCTGTGAGTTAATGCACTGGACTGCAAAGTCCGTTTGCAAGGTCGGAGGTTCAGCTCACCACTTGTTCCTTGGAAACTCTACATCGTTCGGAACTGACTCGACAACAGCAACAACAGAGGTTATAATTGGATAGAATTACCATCAATGTCACTCAAAAGATGAAATTTATAGTCTCCATGAAAAAGAAAAAAAAAAAAAAAGTTTTTTCTAAACCGACTTCCGGGCACATAACAACAACCTCTCCCGGTGCCATTTTTATACTTATTTTCAAACTGAGAGCAATCTGAAAATATATTATGTAGTTTAAAATTTTCAGGCTCAAGAGCATGGATAAACTAATTAAAATAGAAAAATCTATTAATTATTTCACTCAGTTAATGTAAGTTTCAACAGTTTATTTGAAAATTAATTTGGAATTTGGAATACTCTCCAAAGGTGACATTCCTGCTCTAATATTTGTATATGATTTATATACTTGTTTTCTACCCTCATTGCTTTTTTAAGCATGTTGTTATTGTCAACTGTCCATGAGTCAGTTTCCAACTCACTGCCATCCTTTGCCATCAACTCAATTTTGACTCATAGTGACCTCAAATACAGTTTCTAAGGTTGCAAATCTTCTGAGAATAGAAAGCCTCATTTTTCTCCCGTGAAGCAGCTGATGGGTTTGAACTGCCAATCATATAGTTAGGAGCTCAGTGTTTATCCTACAGTGTCACCAGGGTTTTTAATTCTATGCACAAAAAGAATGAAAAGCTGCTCCATCCTGTGCTATCTCCATGATAACTTACTGAAAGAAGACACAGATGAATAAAACTCAGAGTAGAAACCAAGTCTCTGTGATTTTAAAAATAAAAAATCATGTATTTTGAATAATGTTTGACTTGTAGAGTCAGAACTAAACTTTTAGATTAAAATGGTTCCTGTTTATTTCTTTTTTCCCAAAATGTTTGGTTTATATTAAAATTTGACATTTTAATCATGCTGACTCTGAGTGAACTCCAACCAAAATCTGTACCCAGTGCATTTAAGCAATGAGATAGGAGAAATGTCACACTTTCTTCTTTTCATATTTCAGAAATTCTTTGTACTCTTTGTCCTGAGTATAAAACTACTTGAATGCATTAAATTGAAATCATACATTATTTAAAACAATTTAAGCAGTTTTGTGTGATGGGATTTTAAACAATATATTTGCTTTATTTAGTTACATTTTTAAGCAAAACTGAATAGCACAACTTACAAAAAGTACACTAATTAATGTATGGACTCCTCAGTACAAAAAAATTAAAATTCAACTGTACCACATAAGTAAATGTGTAAGGTTTTATTTTGTGTTGCTTTGTTTTCCCCAACTACTTCACTGTGTTTAGGCTATGTTCTAGCTGAAATTCACTAATATTCTCTTGTAAGTGCCTAGAAATTTTTGTCTCCACATTTTCATTTATATTATTTCCGCTGATTGCCATGTTTATTTCCATCCACAGCAATGCCTTCATTCTACCCCATTTCCTCATGATTGAATTAGAGACAATTATTAGCTATCTAGGACTCCTGGTGTGGCACTGTGGGATTAGCACTGGACTGTGAACCCCCAGGTCGGCAGTTCAAACCCACCAGCTCTTCCTCGGAAACCCTAGAGAGGGTGGCTATGAGTCAGAGCCAACTAGACAACACTTAACAATAACAACAATAGTTTTCTGGAATCCTGGTGTGGCGCTGTAATATAAGCACTGGACTACTAACCACAGGTCATCAGTTCACATCCGCCAGCCTTGGAAACCCTACACAGTTGTTAAATGTCACACTAAGTTGATGGCCCTTGACAACAACAAGAGCATTACTAATCACCTGCAACCAAGTTTTTCAATTCTTCTTTAACAACCATAATATGATGTATTGTTAAATTATGTGCTATTATAATTGTTATATAATTACTTGTTTGCAGAATCACATTGTCAGTCTCCTCTTTTAGACTATAAGATTTCCAATGATGATGATATGCTACACTTCTTTTAATTCACTGTAGCAGTTAACCCAGTAGAATTGTTGTTGCAATGCTGTTGAATCAGTTTGTACTCACAAACCCACTGTATAGGGTTTTCAAGGAATGCTTGGTGGCTTTGAACTACCAACCTTGCTGTTAGAAGTCCAGTGCTGTTCCTCCAGAAACACCGTAGGACTCCCAGTAGGGGAAAAGGCAAAGAAAACATCCATGCATAAATATTTACAGAATCTACTTCTTCTTCCTTGAAATTTTAATCCATTGTCCTTTATTTTTGTTATTTGGCTTTTCTATACTTCTTAAATGTATTATTGAGCACATTTGATCTACTTCTATACACTGTTCTTAGTAAACTTTCTGAAAGGAGTCCTGGTGGTACAATGGTTGATGATTTGGCTGCTAACCAAAAGGGCATGTCGTTTAAACCCACCAGTGTTTTGTGGGAGAAAGATGTAGCATGATGTGCTTTTGTAAAGATTACAAAAATTCCTTGGAAATTAAAAAGCTACCTTGGAAATCTTTTGGGTATTCTAGGATATAAACCAAAACAAATAAAATTCAAACATATTTTATAGAGATGTAAAATATCCCTTTATAAAGTCTTCAACAGGACAAAGATAAGACAAAGTAGAATCATCCAGATGAGAGAAACTCTCAGCATGGGGACATAATGGTGTCCAAAAGATTCAGAGCTAATTATAGGCAAAAGAAACCAAAGGAAATAGTCACAAAATCATAATTGGCTTACAGTCTTAAGTGGGACGACAGAAGCAGAGTGGATGGGAAGCATGACTGAGATATTGACACAATTGTAGATTGTTTAAGAATTATCGATTCTGGGACTTTTTGACAACCTGGCTACTTGATGGTCAGGATATGACTCATGACTATAAAATCCTATCTCATATCTGCTGGAATCCCAATTTACAGGTAAAATGCATGTGTAAATAATTAAATGCATACTCCCTTCCCCCCACCCCCACAACAGGGCTGGTTGAGGAGTTTATGTTATCTACTTGGTAAAGTGCAGGATCACCAAAAAAGAGGAAGACCCCCCCCAATGAGATGGATTGTCACAGTGGCAGCAGCAGTGGGTTCAAGCATAACAATGATGGTGAGGATGATGCAGAACCAGGCAGTGTTTTGCTCTGTTGTGTGTAGGGTCACTCTGAGTTGGTACCAGCTTGATGGCACCTAACAGCAATGACAACACTTTCAGATACACTGTGGCTGAGAGGAAAACTGCCCCACTGCTGGTTACAACGAATTAACTCCACTCGGGGCTGAATTTATGTCAACACTCAAAATGGAGTTACGTTTCCCACTCTAAACAGCAGTCGTCCACAAATGAAGTATTCTAGAATTTAAGCTCTAATACATAGGACCCAGTTCCCCTCCATCCAGTAAAATCTATATGCATCAGAATTGACAGGAATACATACTACAAACAAACAACAGAATTTTCTGAAACTGGAGAATATGCTTTACATATTTTGGATCCACTCCGATGCATAGCACATTACTGAGCTTATAGCAGATGCCCAATCAAATCTTTTGGATTATTAGATCAAATTTCTCCAATCATTATAATTTTATTTATAAGACAAAGTACCCACTTAATGCAAAGTCAAATTTCCCCTCAGTAATTTTAGAGATGCATTCTTGTGAAGATGGAAGATCTTTGAATAATGCAAAACAAATTATAGTCACATAAGTTAAACCAAAAGAAAAAATAGAAATTATGCAAAAAACACATTTATATTATCATTAATACAATCTGTTTAACTTATTATGGGTAGAAATATGATATACATATTTACAAAAAAAAAATAATAATAACCTAACACATTGTAGGAAAGAATCAGAGTTTGTGCTCTGTAAACCGTCACTCAATTAACAATAATAAGTTATAATAATAATAAAAAATCTACATCATCCAAACAACTAATTTAAAATACTAATGTTCCTGTTTTAGCATTTGCACTGAGTAACAAAATGCAACTCATTTGCTTGACCACTATTATTTTTACTTTGCTACAATAAAGTGAAAGAGTCAATAACATTAATTGATTTTTCTTGTGAGAAATAGAAAGTAAGTAAACTATGAATTTGAATAGTTTCTGGGAGCATCAGGTTTATAACTATGTCCTCGCTGTATGTTGAACTGTTTATTTCTTTGTCTTTTTAAAAAAGCAGTTTTTACCTACAGCTTGCCAGCCTCAAAGCAACAAACCTTTTATTCTTCTTTAACCTACAGTGGCCTCACTTCCACGGCATTATGACTTCATTCACCAGCAGGCTTTTTTAAGACTACAATGAGTCCAACTTCCTGCTCAGAAAATGTGCTAAAGCTTCTGGCTGAGCCTTAAGACATTTTAGAAGCTCTACCTCACACGAGAGAAAAGGCACCAAGCCAGTTACTATGCACATGCATAAATCTGTCAATTATCTAGAGTCTGGCATGAAATTCATGTCACTTAAGGGGAAAAATATGCTGAGATAGTGCAGTTCCAGCACAGAAATTGCTATTTGTTTTTTTTTTTGTTGTTGTTTTTTGTGAATAAGGTTTTGCAGTTTGATCTCTTAAAATGGACAGGGAGAAAAAAAGAAATAGGCAAGCATGAAAAACACTTACAGAATGTTAATGCTCTTTCTTTTCAAGGACAGATAATTATCTCTTGACCACAGTTAATAAGAGAAATGTTTAATTTTTGAAATGTGAATATCAATGAAAGCAACAGTTGGGTGAATTTTACCTCCATTCTTCTAAACATTGATTGTACTTATTTTCTTCTTTGGTGGCAATTTTCACTGAATAGACTCACAGGAGAATTAGTTCATTTAAGTAGAGAATGGGTATGAAGGTAGAGGATAATGTAAGGAATGTATGGGAGTTAAAGCTGAAGACATCAGCGAGAATATGTATGAAAGAGTTAATGTGATGCTTTATTGGTACTACTTAACTAAAATTGAAGGTGCTCACATCCTAATTTAGTCACATGCTTGAGGTACTTAACTTGATAGCAAGTAAAGTGTATGTACTGTGCAAGACCTCAACACACTTCTCACTTCCATTTCCATGGGAGCTATTGTTGTTAAGTGCCTTCAAGTCAATTCAGACTCACAGGGAGCCTGTATAGGGTTTTCCAGGAGCAGCTGGTGGGTTTGAACCATAGACTTGGTTGTTCAAAATCCAGTGCTTATCCTACAGCACCATACCAGAAGTCCACATTGCAATTATTTGCCTTTGTGCCTTGTTGCATATGTGCATTCCAAGTTTAGAGTGAAGATTTTATGTAAATGAAGCTCCTGGGAGTATTGAGAGACAGAGGCAAGCCAAGCTGTCCAAATGGAGAAAAAATAAAATGTTAAGACAATTAAGCAAAATGTGTTGTTTTTGTGTGTGCTTGAGAGCAGGTACTAACTTATAGGGACTCTGTACAGTATCCTAAAGTGACTGGTGGGTTTGAACTATTTACCTTGCGGTAAGAGCTGTTAGCAGTCCAGAGCTGATTTTACAGCAACACACCAGGGCTCGAACTAAATATGTTGCTATCCTGCTAAGTGCCATTCAAGTTGAGATCCAACTCATAACGACCTTGTACAGGATTTCAAAGGAACAGCTGGTGAGTTGGAACTGCTGGCCCTAAGGGCCCAAACCGATGTTGCAGTTTACCACATAAACCGGCAAAATCACACCAGAAGTCCTAGTGAGCATGTAATATTCAAGATAGGTTTCTCAAAGTCTTTATGTATAAATCAAACTACCTTACAGAGTAGCCTTTCAAATAATTCAATATTTTACTTAGAAGAATGTATTCCTAAAGCCAAAATTTAACACATTTCTTTTTCAGACTTTTAAATGATTTTATCTAACTTGCTAGACAGTTGATGATTCATTCTTGGATGTTTGTTCTTAGCAAGACTAACTTTACTGCAATTGCAGATATAAGAATAAAAACACTATTTTAATAATTACTTATCAAGTTCACTACCTAACCACATTTCATTAAAGATAGTCCAAAGTAAAATTTAGTCCTTACTTCCTAACAAACTTAGCAAATTAAGGCAAAGATGTCAATTCCCTGGAACTTCTACCAATATTTTTTTACATTATTCGCTAATCAAATGAATGTTTCAAAAATGTTTTGCTAAAAAAGCCTTAGGATTTTATTAAAATTTTGATCAATTTAATGAAACCAAATAAGGCTTGAATTATTAATGTCAGCACAAAAATATATACTTTTTTTCAAAATAAAATGGGATATTTAAAAACTATCTAACTAATGCATTTTCTTTTATTTTGAGATAATAGTTGATTTGCATGCACTTTTGTTTTCTAACATTATTTTGTGCTTTCAGTGAAAATTTGCACAGCATAGTTTTCCATTTAATAATGTATATATAGTTTTCCATTTAACAATTTATAGTTCTGGTGTGGGGTTGTTGTGTTAATGTGCTGGATTGCAAATTTGATTTGAACCATAAGGTCAGCAGTTCAAGCTCAACAGTTGCTCCTCAGAAACCCTATACAGGGTCACTATGGGTCAGAACAGACTTGACAGCATTTAACAACAACAGCACACACATTGCTCATTGACATTGGTTGCTATGCTTCCAATGCTGCAGTGTATCAGCAATCTCTGAATTCCCACCATGCTTTCCCTGTTTCTATCCCTAGTCTTCTCAACATTGCTTGTGGTACATTCTTCATGGCAATCATTACTTATTGTATAGGCCTATTGTTTGACCTATATGTAAGTGACCTCCAAGAGTGGCTTCAATTCTAGTTTAAATGGGTGGCTTAGGGTATTAGTCTCTATCAGTCCAGTAAATTTGGTCTTATTTTACAAATTTGAGTTTTGTTCTACATTTGTATCCTCTTCTCTCTGGGACTCTATTTATGTCATTGGTAACAGCAGTTAGGTAGCCAGGCCACCAGCTCATTCTTCTGTTCTAATATGTAGTTTAAAGACATATAACTTTCCCAATAAGAGAGACCATAGAGAGTTTTCATTTACTCTTTACACAATTTCTTTAGTGCTGATAACATCTTGTAAACTTATCGTACAATGCTACAAACAGAATATTGATTGTGATATAGTCAGGATGTAGAAAATTTCAATTACAATATGGATGCCTCATCTTATCTTCTTACAGCCACACCAAATCATCTCCTCCTTTATACTTATTAATATGTTCTTGATATCTTTAACTTTGTCATTTCATGAATTTTACAAACTTATATACATGTATCAAAGAATACTTGGAAAGAACATGTTTTTTCTGTTGTTGGATGGAGTATTCTATAAAATGTTAATTAGAACCCATAGACCAATAATCTTGTGCAGAAATTATATAATTCTTGTTGATTTTCTATCTTATTGTTCTACCATGGTTAAGAAAGAGATGTTGATATCCACAGCTATAAATGTAGACTTGTTAATTTTTCCTTTCAATTCTGTCAATGTATGCTTCATATACGTTGTTATTATTAGGTGCCTTCAAGTCAGTTCTGACTAATAATGACCCTGCATAAAATAGAAAAAAGTACTGCCCATTCCTGGGCCATTTTCACAATTGTTATATTTAAGCACAAGGCTGCAGTGGATGTATTGTAGAGTGTATATTGTTGTTAAGTGCCATCAAGTAAATTTGACTCATAGTGACCCTGTATAGAGTTTCCAAGGATCAGTTAGTGTTTCTGAACCACCAACTTGTGATTTGCAGTCTGGTGCTTAGCCTACAGTGCCACACCCAGAGTGTAGAAGGAAACTACATATGGTTGGTATATTTTTTAAGCCACCTGTGTGAGCCCATCTTGTTGTGGCTCTTTTTTTTTTTCCAATGGTCTTCCATTTTATCAAGCATGATGTCCTTTATAAGTGATTTGTCTCTTCTGATAATATGTCCAAACTCACCATCTTGGCTTTTCAGAAACATTCTTACAGTGCTTCTTGTAACACAAATTTGTTTATTATTTTGACAGTCCACATTAATTTTAATACTCTTCCCCAACTCCACATTTCAAAGGCATCAATTCCTCTCCAGTTTTGCTTATTGACTGCCCAGCTTTCACATATCTGAGACAATTGACAATACCATGGCTTGGGTCAAGCACATCTTAGTCCTCAAAGTTACATCTTATCGTAATTATTTTGAACTTTATAGAGGTCCTGTAGAACAGATTTGCCCAATGTACTATATTGTTTGATTTCTTGACTGTTGCTTCCATGAAAATTAATTGTGGCTCCAAGTAAAATTCAATCCTTGACAACTCCAATGTTTTCTCTATTTATCATTTTATCTCTATTTCTTTCTTGATCCAGTTTTGGAATTTTGTTTTCTTTACATTGAGTTGTTATCCATACTGAGTGCTCTGGTCTTTGATCTTCACAGACAAGTACTTCAAGTCCTCTTTACTTTCAGCAAGCAAGATTGTGTCATCTACATATAGATGATTGCTAACGAGACTTCTTCCAATTTTGATGCTGTGTTCCTTACATAGTCTAGTTTCTCAAATTATTTGCTCAAAATACAGATTGAAAAAGTATGGTGAAAGATACAACCCTAGTGCACACCTACTCTGATTTTAAGCCATTCAGCTTCTCCTTGTTTTATTAGAATGACTGCTTCTTGGTCTTTGTACAGGTTCCTCATGAACACAACTAAGTGTTCTGGAATTTCCATTGTTTGCAATCTTTTCCCATAGTTTATTATGATCAACATAGTTGAATGTCTTTGCATAGTTAATGAAGCACAAGTAAATATCTTTCTGGTATCTGTGCTCTCAATCAAGATCCATCTGACTTCAGCAGTGATATTCCTGATTCCATATCCTCTTCTAACTCAAGCTTGAATTTCTGACAGCTCCCTGTCAATGTATGTCTGTAACAATTTTTTGCTTATGTTTGTTATAGAGAAGAAAGGAGACCCCCATCTTCAGAGTTACAAGAGTTGTGTTGTTTTTAATGTTAATTGAGTCTGACTCATATTGATCCTGTTTATAGTTTTCAAGGCTGTAAATCTTTGCAGGAGCAGAAAGCTTAATTTTTCTCCTGATAAGCATCTGATGGACTAGAACCACCAAACTTGTCGTTTGCAGTTTAATGTTTATCCTATACAGCCAGTGTGCCCTTAAACGAGAGTAAACACAAGACAAAGACAAGTATAAATCGGATGGGTGAGGGAACTCATAGACACCACAATTAGTTTTTCAAGGTTCTGTGTCAACTAGAGGATCTTATATAGTGAACAGGGTATCAAAGCAATCTTCTTCCACAATCATGACTGACAGGAACATCCATGAATCATGTATGCTCATCAAACTTACTGAAAACAGGAAAGGGACTATTGTCAATATGAAAATTTACAGTCTGAGGCTCTCAGCGTATAGCATCACAATTTTTGTTGTTGTTGCTAAGTGCTGCCAAGTAGGTTTCAATTTATAGCAACCCTGTATAGGGTTTCTAAGAAGTGGCCAATGAGTCAAACTGCCTACCTTGTGGTTCAAACTGACCTTGCAGTCTAGTGCTTTATCCCGCAGTTCCACACCATGACTCCAACATCACAACAAGACGACCATTAAGGGATATGTCCAGCAATGTTCCTTCCAGGGATGTCTGGAGAAAGTTGCCTCAAAACCTACTAGCTTCTAACTCTGGCAGTTCAGCTGTCAGAGTTGCATGAAGCATTCAAGAAAAAATAGGCATCTGAAAACTTAAATCAAGGCACAAATTAGAATTAAGCTCTGTAACACTGGAGTCATTCACAGGCAAAATGCCTTCAAACTTTATGCTCTACAGCATGTTTCATGTGTGAAAGTGCTTTGAAAAGTTCTTAGAAATATGGAGTTAAAAGATAATAAATAGGCGGGGCTTGATGGTGGCTAGGGTGGAGGGAGGTACAGTGAAGTTAGTCATCAGAGATACCACAGAATATCAGGCAAAGAACATTCAGGGCACAGCTCCAAAACTCAGAACCAAAGAAATAGGCATATTTAAAAGTTTTGAAGGCTTATAGCTAGTGGAACTTGTAGCAAAAGTAAGAAATCACCTACTTTTGAATCTGCCGGGCTCAGCAACCCCAAACCAACAACTTGGGTGAAACCAAACGGCAAGACCTAGCAGGGGAGCAGACACACCATGGAAAATGCTGCAGGAACCTCGGAGCAAAAGTGGACAACACACTTTGTCGGTTTTGCATTGTTTTGATTTTCTTTTTCTTTTTTTTTTCTTGGTATTTGTTCATTGATACCCACTGTTTGCACAGCTCTATTCTGGTGACTAGAGGGGGTGCCTGAGTGAGTGGACACCACCCATCCTCACCACTGGTGGGTTCTTTTGCCACGCATGACACAGATACTCTCAGCCCAAGAGCTGG
>NW_006408840.1:414032-420751 GCF_000296735.1 Chrysochloris asiatica | reverse complement strand
AGACTGATTGTGAGGGTTGGATATGTAAAGGTAGATATTTGTAGCAAGGAGGAAAGTGATTAACTTTGCAGTCTAGGAATAGAGGTCCTTGGGATCATCAATGGAGAAGACCCAAAGAAGTGACACCAGAAATGGAGGTAGAGACGATGACGTGGAGCGATGGAATGACTGGGGACTTTAGACCCAGAAAGGGAGAGGGGCTGTCTGCTGAGGACCGGGGATGGGGGAGCCAGGGGTGCAGGCTTGCAGTGTATACCCTGTGGTTGGTTGATGATCCATGGATGGGATTGTAACCATGGCAATGAAATGATATATGATAGGGTGAATGTAAAACTAATGTTCTCCCATGTAAACCTATCACATAATTCACAATAAAACACGCACACACACACACAAAACATTGTTACCATGCAGTGATATTACCAAAAACAAACAAACAAACAAAAAGATAACAGAATTTTTCCATTAATTTTTTGAACCTCCTTGTATTATGCAGCTCTATTATATGGTACATTGTTATATACACATTTAGAGTTGCTATGTATTCTGGGTAGATTTATCCTTTTATCATAATATATCATTTTCCTGTTGTTTGTAATTTTATTTATTCTGGTTTGTTTTATTGACAAAAATATTGCATCTCAATTATTCTATATCTTCACTTTCACTGTACTTGTATCTTAATATTAGAAATGGATTTCTTATAGACTGTATATGTTTTTGTTATTGTTAAGTACCATTGAGTTGGTTCCAACTCATATTGAAGCTATATAAGGTTTCCAAGGAGTGGCTAGTGAATTTGAACTGCCAGTTTTGTGGGTCGAACTGATCTTTTGGTCCAGTGTTTCACAGGATTTCACAGACTGTATATTGTTGGTATACATTTCAGTACATTTTGCTAACTGTTGCTTTGTATTTGACATATTTAAAGTTAATTCAAAAGTAATTAATATGTTAAGGTTTAATCCTTTCATTTCAATTTTTTTGTTTGGTGTGGATTTCATTTTTATGTTTTCTTTTTTTATGTATCTGTAGGCTACTTGATCATATTTTAAAATCCTTTTTTATTTACCTATATGTATTTGAATTTCTGAATACATTTTTCAGTAATTGTTCTAGGTTTTATAATAAATATATATAATTCCATTTGTGTTAACACTTAACTACTTTAAGCTAAGTACAGAATCATTGCCTACTTTTACCTTTCTTCACTAATTCCAATTTATATTAGAATTTTCTAAAATATTGCCTCTATCTACATTTAGAAGTATGTGAGAATTTTAAAAATAATTTTTGTTTCCATTATCAAAAAAAATGACAAACACATGTGGAAAAAAATTGTAGTTTCCCATAGTTTTCCTTTTTTCATTGTTCCTCTTTTGTTTCTGGTATGTCACAATCCCTTCTTTTATAAATTCATTTCTACCTAGTAAACTTCCCTTAGTCATTTTTGTGAGCATGTCTGCTGGCAATGATTTCCCTTTTTCTGTTTTGTTATTCCATTCTATTTAAAGAATAATTTTACTTTATTATAATTCTTAGTCGACAGTCCTTTTGTATGAGCACTTGAAAATTATTGTGCCATTTTCTCTGGCCTCCATGATATTTGATAAGAAATCTGATGTCATTTGAATTGTTTCCCCTTGTAAGAAAGGTTTCAGTTTTTCTTCCTTCATTTCCACAACTTTTTCCTTGACTTTAGTTCACAGAAATTTGACTGTTATATGCCTTATGGATGACTTTAGATTTATTCTTCTTGGGGTACTCTCAACTTCATTAATCTGTAGTTTTATGATATTTGACAAATATGTTTAAGTTTTCAGTCATTATTTATTCAATTATTTTTCAGTCTCTTTAGCTATGCAATCTTGAACAAGTTTTTCTATCCTCTGGGACTCAAGTTAGTTTCCAAATGTTCCTGAAATATTTTTTATTACTTATCTATTAACTTATTTTTCTTTTAGTTTTTTATTGTCTATTATTTAGATTGGTATTTCTATTATTATAGCTTCAACCTGGCTTATTCTTTTCTCTCAGTTCTTCATTGAGCCTATCCATTACATTTATTTTAATTATGTCTTTAGCATTAAAATTTCTGTTTGTTTCTTATATGTATCTCCTATTCTTTGCTGACACTTCTCCCCACCCCAAATTTTTTCAGGTGTAATGTATTATTGCTCATTAATGCATTTTTAAGATTCTTGCATATACATAGTTTTCACATTACTCTAACACTTCTGCCACTTTTAGTATGTTCTATAAAGTTGTTTTATCTCTGGTTGAAATTTCCATTTTTTATTAATACATTGGGAGATTTCAATGGATAAATCAGTCATTTTCTGTATTACTTTGTTAGTCTCTGACCTAATTAAAGCTCTGTTAAAAATATAAGTTTCTGTGACACTGATATGGTTGAGAAAATGTAGCATTTCCTCATTAGGAAGGAGTAGAATCCCAGATAGGAGTAGAAGGCCAGGTTTACCACTGACTTCTATAGATTACTGATAGTTAGTCATTATTGCTGGTCAGGAATGAGAGTTTTGGCTCCTACATATGCTTCCCTATTTGTTAGATGTAGAAGCATCTTGTTACTGCTCCCGTATCACTCTGACACCACAAATTACTGACTTTGTTATGACTGTTGTTGTTGTCAGGTGCCATCGAGGCGGAACCGACTCATAGCGACCCCATGCACAGCAGAATGAAACAATGTTCGATCCTGGGCCAACCTCACTACCGCTGCCACACTTGAGTCCATCAGTCAGACTGCAATTATTGTTTTGTATTTTTCTTGTTGGTGTTTCTTTCAGGAAATGTCTTCTATTCTTCTAACTACTCCAGGGTGGTCTGCTTTTCTTTTCAAGTGGAAATTTCAACCTGAGTGGGGTTCAGGATTCCATCTATGGTATTATATAATGCTGAGGCTCCACAGGAAGCCTCCTTCACTTGGAACATTGAAGGCCCGTTTTAGGTATTCCAATCAGTTATAGGCAAAAGACAGACTACAAGTTTTCTATGGTGATATTTCTGGCTATTCCTTTCTCTCCTTCTTGTGGGTAAATACCAAGTAGAGGAATTGATGGATCATAGGGTATTTCTATTTCCAACGTTCTGAGGAAGCACCATATTGCATTCCAGAGAGATTGGACCATTTTGCTGTCTCACCAGCAATGCAAGATAGTCCCAGTCACTCCACATCCACTCAAGCATTTATTGTCTTCTACTTTTTTTTTTTTTTATCTTTGCTGTTATTGATGGTGTGATATGATGTCTCATTGTTAGTTTGATTTGAATCTCTCTAAGGAGCTCTTGTGTGGCGCTGTGGGGCAAATGCGTCAGACTGCAAAGTCGTTTGAACTGCAACGTCAGTGGTTCAAGCTCACCAGCTGCTCCTTGGAAACCCTATACAGGGTGGCTATGGGTCGGAATCGACTCAACGGCACTTAACAACAACAACAAAGAGCTCTGATAGCATAGTCATTATGAATCAGGCTGTGAACCTTAAGGTAAGCAGTTCGAAACTACCAGCTGCTTCGCAGGAGAAAGATGAGGCTTTCTACTCCTGTCAAGATTTACAGTCTTGGAAACCCTGTACATGGTCGCTATGGGTCAGAATTGACTTGATGGCACTTAACAACAACAACAACAACAACAATGGATGACTTAAAATATTTACTGTTGAAGATCAAACAACACAGTCTTCGGTATGGATTATGTCTCAATGTAAAGAAAACAAAAATCCTCTCTGCTGGACCGATAAACAACATTTTTATCAATGGAGAAAAGATTGAAGTTGTCAAGGACTTCATTCTTCTTGGATCAACTATCAAACTCATGGAAGCAGTAGTCAAGAAATCAGATGACGTATGGCATTAGGCAAAACTGCTGCACAAGACCTTTTAAAAATGATGACGAACAAAGATGTCAGCTTGAGGACTAAGGTTCACCTGACTCAAGCCATGGTATTTTCAATAACCTCATATGCATTCGAAAGCTGGACAGTAAATAAAGAAGACCGTAGAAGAATTGATGCTTTTGAGTTCTGGTGTTGGAGGAGACTATTGAAAGTGCCATGGCCTGCCAAAAGAGCCAATAGATCCTTTTTGTAAGAAGTGCAGCCAGAGTGCTCCTTGGAGGCCAAGATGGCCGAACTTCATCTCTCATACTTTGGACATATTGTCAGGAGGGACCAGTCGCTGGAGAAGGATATCATGTTTGGTAAGGTGGATGGTCAGAGAAAAAGAGGAAGACCCCCAACGAGATGGATTGGCCAAATGGCAGCATCGATGAACTCAAATGTGGCAACAGTAGTGAGATTGGCCCAGGATGGGCAGTGGTTCGCTCTGCTGTCCACAAGGTCTCTATGAGTCAGTACAGACTCAATGCCACCTAACAGCAACAACAATGGATGATTATCATGAACATTTCTTGATATGTTTGTTGACTGCCGGATCTCCTCCTTAGTGAAGTGTGTGTTCATGTACTGTGTCCATTTTTTAATTGGCTTATTTGTCTTTTACTTATAGAGGTTTTGTAGTTCCCTATATATTTTAGAAATTGGTCCCTTTTCTGATGTGTCGTTGAAAAAGATTTTTCCCATTCTGTGGGTTCCCTTTGAACTCTTCTGGTGAAGTCTTTTGTGTTTTTAATTTTTAGTATGTCCCAATTATCTATTTTGTCTATTTTTGTTTGTGTACTTTTCAAAATGTTTGGTAGTCTGTGTATTCCTTGAATTGATACCCTCACATTTGTCTCTGTGTTTTCATTGATGGCCTTTATAATTTTGGGATTCACATTTAGGTCTTTAATCCATGTCAAGTTGGTTTTTGTATAAGGCATGTGGTTAAGGTCTTGTTTCAATCTTTTGGGTGTCGCTTTCCTATTCTGCCAGCACCATCAGTTGAAGAGACTCTCAATTCCCCATGTTAATATATTTTGGTACTTTGTAAAAAATCAGTTGGCTGTATGTGGCTGGGTTAATTTCTGAATTCTCAATTCTGTTCCATTGATCATTGTATCTTTCATTGTATCAGTACCAGACTGTTTTGATCGTGGTATCTGTGTAATAAATTTTTAATTCCGGGAGTGAGAGGTTTCCAACCTTATTATTCTTAAGTAGTGCTGTGGTTATCCGGGGTCCCTTTCAATTTCATATAAAGTTTGTAATTACTTTTTCCACCTCTTTGAAAAATGTCATTGGATTCTGGATTGAGATTGCATTATATGTGCAGTATTGACATTTTCACAATATTAAATCTTCCTATTCAGGAGCTTGGTACAGTCTTCCATTTTTGTAGGGCTTCTTTGGTTTCTTGTTAGTAGTGTTTTGTATTTTCTTTGTATAAGTCCATTTTTTCTCTGGTTACATTTATTCCTAGATATTTCATCCTTCGGGTGGCTATTGTAAATGGTATTGCTTTCCTAATGTCCATTTCAGTGCTGTCATTTTTGGTATGGAGGAACACAATTTGTATGTTGTTCTTATATCTTGCCACTTTGCTAAATCTTCCAATGAGGTCTAGTAGCTTTTTTACTAAGTTTTTTGGGTTTTCTATGTATAGGATCATGTTGTCTGCAAATAGTAAGATTTTTACTTCCTTTTTGCAAATTTGGATGCCTTTAATTTCCCTGTCTTGCCATATAGCTGTTGCTAAGACTTTCATCACAATGTCTGGTTCCTGTTTGCAGAGGGAAGGCTTTCAGTTTCTCTCCATTGAGAATAAGTAGGCTGTTGGTTTTGTATATATGCTCTTAATTATGTTGAGGAATTTCCCTTCATTTCCTACTTTGTTGAGTGTTTTTATCAGGAGTAGATGTTGGATTTTGTCAAATGCCTTTTCTGCATATGATCATGTGGTTCTTTTCTTTTTTCTCATTTATATGGTGGATTAAGTTGATCATTTTTCTAAGGTTAAACCATCTTTGCATATCTGATTTGAACCCCATTTGGTCATGATGTACTATATTTTTGATGTGCTAATGGATTCTGCTGGGTAGGATTTTGTTGAGAATTTTTGCATCTATATTCATGATGTTTATTGGTCTGTAATTGTCTTCTTAGGTATGAGGGTTATGCTTGCTTCATATAATGCATTAGGAAGTTTTACATCCTCCTCTATATTTTGAAATCATTTGAGAAGAATTGATAACTGACATCCCTGAATGCCAGGTGGAACTTACCAGTGAGTTCATGGACTTCTTTTGGTTGGTAGTTTTTTGATGACCTGATCATTTCTTCTTTTGTTATGGGTGTGTTCAGGTTTTCTACTTCACTCTGTGTAAGTTTAGGTATGTTATGCTTTTCTAAAAATATATCTATCATATTTTCAAATTTGTTGGTTTACAACTTTTCATAGTATTTTGTTATTATCCTTTTGATTTCCTTTGGTTCTGTTGTAACATTGCCCATGTGGTTTCTAATGCGTGTTATTTGTGTCTTCTCCCTCTTTTCTTATATTACGCTTGCCAATGGTCTGTCAATTTTGTTAGTCCTTTCAAAGAACCAACTTCTTGTCCTGTTGATTCTTTCTATAGTTTTTCTGTTTTCTATATGATTTATTTTTGCTCTAATCATTACAATTTCTTTTCATTTGGTAGCTGTAAGTTCCCTCTGTTGGTCTATTTCTAATTGTTACAGATGCTGTGTTAATGTGTTAATTTTGGTTCTTTCTTCTTTTTGGATGTGTGCATTTATTGCAATAAACTGTCCTCTCATCACA
>NW_006408840.1:411773-413169 GCF_000296735.1 Chrysochloris asiatica | reverse complement strand
TATAAGTATGGATTAATTGCTGCCATTATGTTTGTTTTTTGTGGTGTTGCTGATTTCTTTGTTCTGTTTGTCTTCCTTTTGAGTTCATTATTTTTTTGTTCTTTCTTGTGAGTTTCCTCATAGTTTTAATGTTTCCATGTTCTTCTTGGATTTTCATTCTCTTGGTATGTTTGTGAAGTGTTAATTTACTTTGAGGTTACTTTGTATTCCATTACTTTCCCCCTCCGTTTAGTGCAGTCTATTTTATCCTATAATCTACCTGGCTGATTCACCATCTGGATCTCTGTTCCTATCTGCTTATTTTCTTTTACATTGTAATTGTTTTGATCATAGTCTGACCACCCAGATTCTCTAAGTTTGTTATTATACTTTTTCTGTTCTTAACTCTTCCTTCTGTCAAGTATATGCTTGTCTGTTACACAGTCAATCCCTGCCTCCATTTTAACTGACAATACTGAGCTTCTTCATCCTCTTTCCATACATGTGTTGTCAATTTGATTCCTGTTTATAACATACATTGAGGCCCATGTGTATAGTTGCCTTTTATGTTGTTTAAAAGATATTTGCAATGAATAAGTCAATGGTCTTGCAGAATTCTATCATGCAATCTCCAGCTTTATTTCTATCACTAAGGCCACATTTTCCAATTACTGATCCTTCTGCTTTGTTTTAAACTTTTGCATTCCAATCTTCAGTAAATATCAATGCATCTTGATTGTGTATTTGATCAATTTGAGAATGCAGAATTGATAGAATTCTTCAATTTCACCATCACTGGTTTTAATGTTTGATGCATAAATATGAATAAAATGGGCATTAACTGGTCTTCCTTGTAAGGCATATAGATATTTTCCTATCTCGTGTGGGACCTTACTGGTCTTTGAAATATAGGTTGCCTAACTTCCAAAATCACAGAAATATGCAAACCACCACAGTATGGCAAACTTATAGATGATTGGTGGATATTATAGATTATATAAAATATATTGCATTATGAATCCCTGGTGTCATAGCGTGCTATGCCTTGGACTGTTAACCAGTTCAATCCACTGACCACACTCTGTTGGAGAATGATGAAGAATTCTGATCTTGTAGATATTATAGCTTCTGAAATTCTATACAGTGCTCCTGAGTTGGAACCAACTAGAAAACACACAACAATAGCATGTTATGTTATGTATATACATGTTGCCCTTCCAACAAATTGGTTTTGACTCATAGCAATCCTGTGCAGTGTTTCCAAGGCTGCTGAGTGTGAACTCTGGGTCTTGTGTTTCAAATCAACCTCTTTGCCCAATGCTTTTTCCTACAGTACCACACCAGGACTTCCACAAATACACATATATACATATATATAAGGAGCAATGGTTCAGTAATGGATTATGAGCTGGGCTAC
>NW_006408840.1:395664-410795 GCF_000296735.1 Chrysochloris asiatica | reverse complement strand
CACTTAACAATAACTAAAAACAAAAAAAAATATATATATAATACTTATCATAATTATTATATATGAGGAAGCTTCAAAAATTCATGGAATTTTGAAGTTGAAAGATGATGGAATAGTCCCATGAACTTTTTGAAGTTCACTCATGTAATTTATAGTAAAATACAAATTGCATAATATATATTATATATTGTGGCACTATGGGTTAATGCGCCAGACTGCAAAGTCGTTTGAACTGCAAAGTTGGCGGTTCAAGCTCACCAGCTGCTCCTCAGCAACCCTATACAGGGTCGCTATGGGTCGTAATCATTTTGACGGCACTTAACAGCAACAACAGCATAATGTATTTTCACTGTGCTTATTAAATATGTTTGCTGAGAAAATAATCTAAGAAGATTGAGTATATGAACACTAGGATTAAGAGCTGAAGATGAGTCATTAACAATCTGTGACATGCAGATGATATAGACTTGCTTATGGAATATGCAGAGGACTTATAATACTTGTGATAAAAATGGAAGACTGTAGTCTACAGTATGGATTACACCTCAAAATAAAGAAAACAAAAATTCTCACAGCTCTGCTCATAGTCTACATCCTACTAAACAGAGAAAATACTGAATTTTGTAAGGACTTAATCTTATTTAGGTCTATACTCAACACCCATGGAAGTAACAGTAAGTAAATCAAATGACATATTATTGCATTGGTTAAATATGTTGCAAAAGATCTCTTTAATCTGTTAAAAATGAAAGATGTCACTTTGAATACTAAGGTGTTCCAGGACTAAGTCTAGTATTGTCAGTAACCTCATATGCATGTGAAGGTTGAACAATGAGTAAGAGGGACTGAAGAAGAATTGATGTATTTGAATTATGGTGCTGATGAAAAATATTGAATATATAAAGGACTGACAGAAAAAAAAAATTATGTTGGTAAATATACATCCAGTTACTTATAAGCAAGGATAGCAAGAAAACATATGTACTTTGGACATATTATTAAGAGGGACCACTCCCTGGAGAATGATATCATGTTCGGTAAAATTGGAAGGTCAGCAAAAGACAGTCTTGGTACCACCATGGTTCATATCATGAATAGAAGAATCGATTATTTAAAACCAATCCAGAAATGTTAATATTGTTACAAGACAAGAGATTAATGTAGTTATTTTAATTATATTTCATGTGTTTGAGAAGCTAGATAACACATGAACATATTAAGCATGGTGGCTCAATCCCAACAGTTGGTTTGCTGGAGAAAGATGTGGCAATCTCTTTCTGTAAAGATTTATTACCTTTGTAACCCTATGGGGAAGTTTTACTCTGACTTAACAACAACAACTTCATAGAGTTCCTATGAGTCAGAATCGATTCAGCAGCAATGCACTTGTTTTTTGCTTCTCCTCATTAAGGGGCTTATTTTCTTGTTCATATAGTTGCAATATGTATATATATATATATATTTTCATACAGTACACTGCACAATTTCCCTTGGTATATATTAAATAGTTTTTCATTCCTATAAATAGCCTTGAACCTTGTTTCAGGACAAAGTTAATGATGTGGAAATAGTTTGACCATTTCAGCCTTTTAATTTAACTTTGTTAGGTTGCAACAGGACAGCATAGAGTTCAGGACAAAATACTTCTCAGGCCTGGAATATAATCCTTTTGAGTTCTCTACCCAAATCCTATAAATTTGAAGGTTTTTTGACAGAAGGCTCAAAAGAAATCTTGTGACAGTTTCAGAGATGTTGCCAGGTCAGTGGTTCAAATTTACCAGCTGCTCCTCAGAAACCCTACACAAGGTTGCTATGAGTTGGAACTGACTTGACAGAAAATCTTGAATTTCTCAGTGACTTTGTATCTATAAAGTGTGTATATGTCCTTTTTTTTAAAATCATTTTATATTTTTAACTTTAGTTATTTCGGCTTGTTGTATTTCAATACAAATTATCATGAACAACAACCAATTTTTAGATAACTGAAATAGATTTTAATTTATGCTGAAACATATATTTTTTTAGATGAGAGTGATAAAATGTATTTAAATACATATAATATGTCAATATACATATAAAATATCAATATATGTTTAATAATTTTTGTCATAGTATGTTCTTGAGTCTCAAAAAGATGAACCATCAGTGCATTGCATAGGTTTCTATATATATTTAAAATTTTACTAATGTTAACTGTAACATATAAAGGGAAATTCAACTCCTGAGTACTAACACAGGCAAGAAAATTTGTTGCTGAACAGTGACCATCTGTCACTGTATGTAGTACAGTTTCACAAATGAAACTGTACTAAAGTAGTGTGTGGTGTCCACATGATAGGATCTCAATTACTGAAATTGAACTGGGAACAGCACATGCATTTCACATGAGATAGGGCCTCAATTTGGCAATGGAGAGACATATAAAAGGAAAAAAATACAAAAAAAAACTCTCTCTTCTTGCAGATGCATTACTTGTATTGTCTTCATTATTTTATCAAGATATTTAATAATAAAGAAAGGAGAGAGAGGTAGGAAATCTTACCTATGATTCTTACTATATGTTAACACATTTTCATATTTATATATTAGCCCTAGTGAAATACTTTTTATGCACTAAGCTGGAAAATACAAATGTTAGTCAGGTTAACATATACATTAAATTTAAGAATTAAAGAATTTTTCAAAATCCATAAAATACCAGCAAATTTTTCCAATTTGATAATGGAAAATCTAGAGTGATTTTTTTACTGCTTCAGTTTTCTGCTCAGATTTTATCAGCAGAATGATTTAGATGCATTCTGTGCCCTCTGTATGGCAAATCTATTTTGGTCCCATTGCTATTTAACAGTGTCATCCTGCAAAGAAAGTGTTTGAAGTCTTGAAGCTTTTTTTCAGTTTTGTACACAAAAATATAATTCATTTTGTTTCTCTTGTAAACAAACTTAGCAATAGTTAAGTTATTTTCTTCTTTCAAAATTAAAGTTACATAAACAAAGTTATCAAAATTGGTTATGGATCAAGCTGAGTAGAAGTAAATTAAAAACAAAGTATTTACTATAGCAAGTATCTTATATAATATTTTCCATAACTTCTGTATCTAACCTCAATTCTAACCCTTTATCTTATATATTATCTCTTATTGAGAATTAATGACTATTTTATTAATAGAATTTTTATTGCAAAAGAATGAAATAATGTTTGATTTCATTCCTCTGACATTATGTTTAACCTGAACACAAAAAGACCACCCATTCTTCTATATTTCTGGCAGTAGCATTTACATTTCAATCTTCCAGAAGTTTTTTAGTATCTTCTGTCTAATCAGAATGCTAAGTTTGGTATTATTAATGATAGTCATAATGTGAACGCACTAAAAAAGGAAAAGTTTGAAACTTGCTCTTGAATGTAGAGAAACTAAAGTGACTAGATGAAATGAAGAATAGAGCTTAGCAGAAAACTTAAAAGGGTATCTCCAAAAGAAAAGTCAAATATCATACTGAAATGTGACTATACTTGCACTTAGAAAACTAAAAGGGAAGAACATACTTAACATTTCTCACATTGAAATGATTGAAGAATAATTAGACGCTAAGGGCAAAATCCACCACTCGTCAGTCACTTTGTTATACTGTGGTGGCTTGTGAGTTGCTGTGATTATGGAATTTATGCCACTGGTATGTTTAAATACTTGCAGGGTTACCCATGATGGACAGATTTCAGATAAGCTTTCAGACGAAAACAGACTAGGAAGAAGGAGTGACAGACTACTTCCAAATATTTAGTCACTGAAAATGTTATGAATAGAAGAGAAGTACTGTCAGATATAGTGCAGGAAAATGAGCCCCACGGGTTGAAAGGCACTCAAAATGCAACTGGGGAACAGCTGCCTCCTCAGGGTAGAGTTGACCTTGATGACAGGAATGAAGTAAAGCATGAGAGATAAAAACCCTTGGGACCTTCATTTGCTGATGGGACACAATTCAAAATGAAGAGTAACAGCTGCAAACATCCATTAATAATCAGAACATGGAATATACAATGTATAAATCTAGGAAATTTAGATATTGTCAAAAATGAAATGGAATGCATAACCATCGATATTTTAGGCATTAGAGAACTGAAATGGACTGGTATTTGCCATTTTGAATCTGACAACAACATGGTTTACTATGCTGGGAATGACAAATTGAAGAGGAATGGAGTTGCACTTATTGTCAAAAAGAACCTATCCAGATCAGTCATGTGGCCCAACACTGTATGTGATAGGATAATATCCATGAGCCTACAGGAAAGACCAATTAATACCACGATTATTCAAATTTACACACCAACTACTAAAGGCAGTGAAGATGAAATAGAAGAATTCTACCAACTTCTTCAATCTGAAATTGAACAAACATACAATAAAGATTTATTGATCATTAGTGGTAATTGGAATACAAATGTTGGGAGCAAAGAGGAAGGATAAGTTAGTTGGAATATGACCTTGGTGATATAAATGATGCTGGAGAGCACATGAAAGAGTTCTGCAAAACCAATGATTTGTTCATTTCAAATGCCTTCGTTAGACAGCATAAGAGACGACTATACACATGGGCTTTGCCCAATAGAATACATAGAAATCAAATTGACTACATCTACAGAAAGAGACAATGGAAAATGTCCATATCATAGTCAAAACAAGGCCAGGGACAAATTGTGGATGAGACCATCAATTGCTCATATGTAAATTAAAAGTAAAGCTGAAGAAAATGAAAACAAGTTCAAGAGAGCCAAAATATGACCTTGAATATATCCCACCTGAATTTAGAGATCAGCTGAAGAACAAATTTGATACATTAAACACTAAAGACCGAAGACAAGAAGAGTTGTGGCATGACATTAAAAATATCATACAGAAAGTTAGGAAAAAGTCATTAAGAAGACAAGAAACAAGGAAAAGATTAAAATGGATGTCAGCAGAGACACTGAAACTTGCTCTCCAGTGTAGAGACGCTACTGGAACAAACAAAACAACTGGAAGAAATGAAGAGGTACAGGCGCTGAAAAGAAAAATTCAAAGATCATCTTGAGAAAATAAAGCCAAATATTATATAAAAATGTGCAAAGATCTGGAGTCAGAAAACCAAAAGAAAGAACACGCTCAGCATTTCTCAAGCTGGGGGAACTGAAGAAAACAATTCAAGCCTTGATGTTCATTATTGAAGGGTTCTCTAGGCAAATTATTGAATAATTCAGAAAGCATCAAAAGAATATGGAATGAATTCAGAGTAACTGTACCAAAGGGAAATGGTTGAAGTCAAACCATTTCAAGAGGTAGCATATGACCAAGAGCCAATGATACTGAAAGAAGAAGTCCAAGGTGCTCTGAAAGAATTGGCAAACAATAAGCACCAGGAATTGATGGAATGAAAATTGAAATCTTTCAAGAAAGTGAGGTGGCACAGGAGGCATTCACTCATCTATGCCAAGAAATTTGGAAGACAACTATCTGGCCGACTGATTGGAAGAGACCTGTATTTGTGCCCATTCCAAAGTGAGGTGACCCAAGGGAATTCAGAAAGCATTGGTCAATGTCTTTGAAATCCCATGTGAATAAAGTTTTACCAAAGGTAATACAAAAATGGCTGCAAGTATATATTGACAAATAACTTCCAGAGGTTCAAGCCATATTCCAAAGAGGTCATGGAACGAGGGATATCATTGGTGATGTCCGATGGATCTTGGCTGAAAGCAGTGAATATCAGAAAATGTTTACCTGTGTTTTATTGACTACGCAAATGTTTTGACTGTGTGGATCATGACATGCTATGGACAACACTGTGAAGTTTGAGTATTCCAGAACTCTTAGTTGTGCTCATGAGGAATCTGTACCTAAACCTACAAGCAGTTGTTTGAAATTAAGAAAGATATGGGACAGGGTTGTATGCTTTCACCATACTTATTTAATCTGTATGCTGAGCAAATAATGTATGAAGCTGGGGTATATGAAGAAAAATGTGACATCAGGATTGGAGGAAGACTCATTTACAACCTGATATATGCACATGATACAACCTTTCTTGCTGAAAGTAAAGAAGACTTAAAATATTTACTGATGAAGATCAAAGAGCACAGCCTTCAGTATGGATTGCATCAAAATGTAAAGTAAAAAAAAATCCTCACCACTGGACCAATAAACAACATTCTTATCAACGGAGAAATGATTGAAGTTGTCAAGGACTTCATTCTTCTTGAATCAACTATCAACACTCATGGAAGCAGCAATAAAAAAAAATCATGCAACGTATTGCATTAGGCAAATGTGCTGCACAGGCCCTTTTTAAAGTGTTGAAGAGCAAAGATATCAGCTTGAAGACTAAGGTGCACTTGACCCAAGCATTGACAGTTTCAATAGTCTTGTATTCATGTGAAAGCTGGACAATTAATAAGGCAGACCATAGAAGAATTTATGCTTTTGAGTTATGGTTTTGGAGGAGAATCGTGTAAGTGCCATGGGCTGCCAAAAGAACAAACAGATCTTTGTTGGAAGAAGTGCAGCCATAGTGCTCTTTGGAGGCCAGGATGGCCAAACTTCTTCTCTCATGTTGCTGTTGTTGTTGTTGTTGTCAAGTGCCATCAAGTCAGAACCAACTCATAGCAACCCCATGCACAGCAGAATGAAACAGTTTCCGATCCTGGGCCAACCTCACTACCTCTGCTACACTTGACGCCATCAATGATGCCACCTGGCTGATCCATCTCGTTGGGAGTCTTCCTTTTTTTCTCTGCTCCTCCATCTTACCCAGCATGACATCCTTCTCCAGAAACTGTTCCTTCCTGACAATATGTCCAAAGAATGAGAGACGAAACTTAGCCATCCTGGTCTCCAAGGAGCACTTCTTCCGAAACAGATCTATTAGTTGTTTTGACAGTCCATGGCACTTTTAGTATTCTCCTCCAACATCACAACTCAAAGGCATCAATTCTTCTATGATTTTCCTTATTCACTGTCCAGCTTTCACATCCATATGAGATTATTGAAAATATCATGGCTTGGGTCATACTTCATACTTCTCATACTTCAGACATATTGTTGGGAGGGAGCAGTTGCTGGACAAGGATATCATGTTTAGTAACGTGAAGGGTCAGAGAAAAAGAATACCTCTAGTGAGATGGATTGGCAAAGTGGCAGCATCAATGGGCTTAAGCGTGGCAACAATAGTGAGGGTGGCCCAAGAATGGGCAGTGTTTAGTTCTGCTGTTCATAAGGTTGTTATGAGTTGGTATTGACATGATGGCATCTAAGAATAACCACATTGGGGAAATACTGAATATCACAAGAAGCATCAGAAGACAATGGAAGGAACACATACAATCACTGTACCATAAAAATTGGTAGAACCATTTCAAGAGTTACCATAGAAACAAAAACAGATAGCATTGAAACAAAAATTCCAATATATCCATTTATGGTGTTGCCAAAAACAAGCCTTCAGGAAATGATGGAGTAGAAAGTGAAATGTTTCATAAATTGTTGCAGTGCTGGAGCTCACTCCCCTTCCTTCCCGTATCCCAACCTCATTTGTGCCAAGAAATTTGGAAGACTGCTTTCTGGCTGACTGATTTGAGGAGAATCATACCTGTGTCCATTACAAAGAAAAGTGAGCCAGAATTTCTGCCAGGATTCAACTCAGATTGAGAAGTGGACATTGAAAGAAAGACATCATTGTTGATATCAGATGGGTCTTGCCTAAAAGCAGCGGGTACCAGAAATATGTTTACTTTTGATTTATTGACTATTCAAAGGCTTTTGACTGTGTGTATCTTGACAAGATATGGAAACATTGTGGGGAATTGGAATTACAGAATACTTAATTGTGGTCATTAGATACTTATACATAGACCTATAAGTAGTTATTAGAACAGAAAATGGGACAGTAAGTAGTTTCAAATAAGGAAAGATGTTTGTCAGTGTTTTATCCTCTAGCCATAATTACAAAATCAATATGCTGAGTAAATAATCTAAAAAAATATTATATGAAGAAGAACATGGCATCAGAATTGAAGGGAGAATCATTAACATCCTGACATGTGCATATGACACAAACTTGCTTGTTGAAAGAGATGAGGACTTGAAATACTCACTGATGAAGCTCAAAGACTACAGTCTTCAGTATCAACTGAAATTTAATGTAAAGAAAACAGAAAGCTTCACACTTAAAACAATAGCAATATGATGAAAGGAGAAAATATTGAAGTTTTCAATGATTTCATTTTGTTTCAACAATCATGAAAGCAACTGTCAAGAAATCTGTTTGAGCTAAGATGTCACTTTGAGGCCCAAGATACAATCTGACAATGATATTTTTAATTGCCTCATATGGATATGAAACTTATGCAATAAATAAGGAAGACAATAGAAGCATTTGTACATTTTTTCAAAGACGATGTAGGAGTTATGTCTGACTTCCTCTGCTTTTATAAGGAAGAAATAGAATCAAACCAGCCCAAGGCTATTTGATTCTATGAAGCAGAAGTCAGACATGCCTCCACCTACAACCACCTTTATTCTATTCTGACACCAAACATCCTTCCCACAGGACACTCAGCTGCACATCTGAGTCCAATAATCTGTTGTAATTGCCTCACTGAACTCATAAAAATACTCATGATTATGGGATTATTAAATGATTGAACAGGGTACCCATAAGGATAAGAAACAATTTTAAGATGTAGCAGTTTTCCAATCAGTAACACCTCTTCTCTGCCATACTATAGGTGACCCAGTAAAATGCAGAAATAATTGGACAATATCATTCAAATCACATACAATTAAAATTTCTTGAAGACAATTAAAAAATGTTTGTAGCAGTACACTGGAAGGAAGCTTCTAGAAATTCAAGCTGTATTCAACAGGGGCATAGAATGATGGATACCATTGCTGATGTCAGGTAGATCGTGGCTAATAGAGAATATCAGACATATATTTGTTTGAGCTTTGCTTTATTGGCTATTCAAAAGGCATTTGACTGATGTTTCCCATGTCACTGTTATCAAAAAATTTTGGTGATCACAGACTCTATCTTGGCAAGATGGCAGAATATGACTTGACTACTCACATAGCACATTTTATGGATTGGCATTTAGTCTCTTATCTGTTTTAGTTTCTCTCAGTAAAGGAAATATCTAATGAAAAAAATATATATATCACAAGGGAAATTGGATCTTCTTAGTGATATCAACATTGTATGTAGACTTTTCTATGGATGTAAACAAGAATCTTTATTCTGATGATATTCTTCATGTTCTGAAAGAAAAAAGAAGCACCTTCGTTGCACAAGTAAAACAACTTCAGGCAGAAACAGAGACAATTGTGAAGATATTTGAAGATCCAGAAACTACAAGGCAAATACAATCAACCAGGGATGGCTGAATGTTATTTAACTACCTGGTAGACAAACATGGATTTAGGCAGGAATATTTAGACACTCTCTAAAGATGTGCAAAATTCCAATATGAATGTGGGAATTACTCAGGAGCAGATGAATGTTTTTATGTTTGTAGAGTGCTGGTTCCAACAATGCACAGAAATGCTCTGAGTTCACTCTGGGGGAAACTGGCCTCTGAAATCTTAATGCAGAATTGGCATGCAGCAATGGAAGACCTTACATGGTTAAAAGATACCATTGATAATAATTCTGTGAGTTCTCCACTCCAGTCTCTTCAGCAGCGAATATGGCTCATTCACTGGTTTCTGTTTGTTTTCTTCAACCACCTCAAAAGCCACATTAATATTATTGATCTCTTCCTTTACTCGTCACAGTATCTTAATGCAGTTCAGACAATGTGTCCACATATTCTCCACTATTTAACTACAACAGTCATAACAAATAGAGGTGTTCTAAAATGCTGGCACACACTCAAAGACCTGGTCAAGTTTATTCAACAGGAATCTTACACATATAAAGACCCAATTACAGAATTTGTTGAACCAATGCTTAGACATTAACTGTGACTTTGATGAGGCTCAGAAAAAGCTAAGGGAATGTGAATCAGTGCTTGTGACAGACTTCTTGGTGGTTTGTCTGGAGGATTTCATTGAAAATTCCTGTATCTTCATATTTGAGACTTTCTGTCGCATCAATCAATGGTATCTTTTAACCATGTAAGGTCTTCCATTGCTGCATGCCAATTCTGCATTAAGATTTCAGAGGCCAGTTTCCCCCAGCATTAACATGTTGCAGAAACATTGAACATGATTCCAGAAGAAGCTGAAAGGTTGATTGCAAATTTGATTAGAAATGCAAGGCTGGATGCCAAGGTTGATTCTAAATTAGGTTATGTGGTTATGGGTACAATGTAGCCTCACCCAATCAGCTAGTGGCTGAAAAGACCAAAAGCCTTTCTTTTAGAAGCCAGATGTTGGCCATGAATATTGAGAAGAAACCTAATCAGAATAGTAGGTCAGAGGCATATAACTGGGTAACTCAAGACTCAGGCTTCTATTGAAGAACTGTTTTTAAAAGGATTAAAAAACCTAAATGAAAGATGTAAAAAGAAAACCATTGTGTAAAGTGTGACATATATTTTAGAAACAACCAAGTAAGTATACATTTTGAAGAATTTGAATAAAATTGACTGTGTCTCATTTAAAAAAACAAACACATTTGACTGAGTGGATTATAACAAGATAACATTTCTAAGAACGATAATTACAGAGTACTTAATTGTGCTCATGAAGAACCTGAACATAGACTAAGAGTCAGTTGTTGGAAGAGAGCAAGGGAATACTGAATGGTTTATAATCTGTAATTTTTTTTTTTTTTTTTAAGTCAGGATTGTATTTTGTCATGATACTTATTCAGTCTTTTAACTCCTGGTATGATGGTGTAGGATGAATACTGGATTACAGACAAAAATCAGTAGTTCAAACTTATCAGCTGTTCCTCAGAAAACCTATAGAGGATCACTATGATTAGAAACAAATTTGACAGGACTTTACAACATCAAATTCAATCTTTAAGCTATGCAAATAATCTGAGAAATTAGTTTATATGAAGAAGAATATGGCATTAACCTCCTACTAGTTTATATGAAGAAGAATATGGCAAATTACACAACCTTGTTTGCTGAAGTTGAAAACAATTTGAAATACCAATGAAGATAAAGAATCATAGCCTTCAGTATGGATTACACCTCAATGTAAAGAAAATGAAAATTTTGGCAACTGAACCATTCAATCAATAACATCAGGATAAATATAGAAAAGATTGAAGTTGTCAAAGACTTCAGTTGTATTTGAATCCACAATCAATGTTCATGGAAAGTAAAGAATGTTCATTGTAAAGTAAAGAAATCCAAAAACATATAGCATTGCACAAATCTGCTGCAAAAGAACTCTTTAAAATATTTAAGAACAAAATGTCAGTTTGAGGACTAAGTTGTGACTGACTCAGTCAAAGTTTTTTCAGTTACCTCATATTGATGTAAAAGGTGAACAATGAGTAAGGAAGACTGTAGAAGAAGAGCTGTACATTTGAATTATGGTTGGTGAAGAATATTGAAATTACCATACACCCCTAAATAGCAAATAAATCTGTCTTAAAAGAACAACCAGTGTCTCCTTAGAAATGAAGATGGTGAGATGCCTTCCTTCAAACTTTGGACATAATATCATGAGAGACCAGAACCTGAAATATGACATCATGCTCAGAAAAGTGGAGGGCCAGCAAAAAAGAAGAAGACCAACATCAAGATAGATTAATATATTAGGAGCAATCATGGTATCAAACATAAGAACACTTGTGAGTATGACACAGACTAGGCAGTCATTTAATTTGTCTGTTGTGACTAGGGTTCATATGAGTCAGAATCAAATCAACAGCATGTTACAATAGAAATAAGACTGAGTAGAAGTGTCCCATGGGATTACCTAGACTGTAATGCTTACAGGAGCAGTCTGTCTTATCTTTTTTTCATGGAGCAGCTTTTTAGTTTGAACTGTCATCCTTTTAATGATCAGCTGAGCGCTTAACCACTGGGTCATTTGGACTCATTTCACACAGGGATTAGGGTTAGGATTTAAATCATATATTTGGTGATGATACAATTCAATCCATAATAGCATGTGTACCTCTTATCTTTGAACTACTTGCTGTCAGTGAAGGTATACATTTATATGGTAAAAGTAGAAGAGAAATTCAATTTCCTGGTGTGAGAAAGACCACGGTTTTCACTGAGCCCTGTGACTGCTAAGGTATACTGTCTACATTAATGGATTTATTTTCCTCTTCTCCCGTGGCTACTCTCACGGCTATAAGCATTTGCTATTTTTCTCCAATAAGGAAACTTTCTGTCTCCTTGATTCTGAGTTCAATCAAGACATTAAATGACATAGAGCAAAGGAATTTTTATCTAATATAATTCATGTAGATATTTGGGAAAGTGTGCATTTCTTCTTTCACTATTTCTTATTATACCAGCATGATCACAGGATTGGTTTAATGCTATGGGATTAGAGAGAGGCAGAAGAGTGTTCACTGATGTCCCAGTTAAAAGTCTACTAAATTCCAAAAAGGTGAATTAACCTAAATAAGGCTAGAAAAGTCACACCAGGTTAATGCTGAATTAAAGGTTCATGGGAAAGATGAACGCTCATTGTCTTACACCATTCAATGTTGCACATTATTGTATGCCAATAGATAACTCAAGTGTAAATTGATTACAAGATTGATAAGAATTGTATAATAATAGAAAACTAAATTATGTGGGGTAAAGTTCACAGCCTTAGAGTCTTATACAGGGGGTGTTGGTAGGGTGCTGAAGGATAAGCACTGTACTGCAAATCACATGGTCAGCAATTTAAATGCACCTGTCTCTCTTGGAAAACCAATACAGGGTAGCTATGAGTTAGAATCAACTCAATGGCACTTAACAATAACATTTTTTTTTTAATGACAGGATTGCAAAAGAAAGGAAACTATATGACTGTTGATCCTGTTGTTGTTAAGCGCCATCAAGTCAGTGACTGTATTGGGTTAAGAGAAGTGGTTGGTGAGTTTGAACTGACCTTGAGGCCGAGTTCTTATTTTATGACATCACATCCCTCAGGAGTCCATACTGCTGTTATATGCTTTAAAATCAGTGCTGACTCATAGCAACCAGGTATAGGGTTTCTGAGGAGTAGCTGGTGGGTTTGAACTGCTAACCTTGATGTTCCCTCTTGAGTGCTGATACTACCACATCATATGAGGAGTCCAGAAACTATATTATTGTTGTTATTGTTAAGTGCCATCAAGTTGGTATCAACTCATACCAACCCTATGCACAACAGAAGGAAACACAGCCTAGTACTGAGCCAAGCTCACAATCATTGCTATGCCTGAGCCCATTGCAGCCACCACTGAATCCATTTTACTGGGTGACTTCCTCTTTTTCTCTGATCCAACACTTTACCAAATATAATATCCTTCTTCAGGGACTAGTCAATCCTGATAATATGTCCAAAGTATGAGAAATGAAGTTTGGACATCCTTACTTACAAGAATCACTCTGGCTGTACTTCTTCCAACATAGATTTGTTATGTTCAATATTCTCCTCCAACATCATTACTCAAATGCATCAATTATTTTACTGTCTTCCTTATTCATTGTCCAACTTTCACATGCATATTAAGTTATTGGAAGTATCATGGCTTGAGTCAGGCAAGAAAGTTGTGCTACAGGGTTGTATACTTATTCAACCTGTATGCTGATCAAATAATCCAAGAAGCTGGGTTATATGAAGAAAAACATGGCCTCAGGATTGGAAGAAGACTCATTAACAATCTGTGATATGCAGATAATACAACCTTGCTTGCTGAAAGTGAAAAGGACTTAAAATTCATACTGACAAAGATCAAAGACCACAGCCTTCGGTATGGAATGTAAAGAAAACAAAAATCCTCACCACTGCCCCCACCCCCCCCAAAAAAAGAAAAATGAAATCCTTGACAACTTCAATCTTTTCTCCATGGAGATATTTGGGAAAGATATTTTCTCCGTGGAGAAAAGATTAAAGTTGTCAAGGACTTCACTTTTCTTGGATCAACTATGAACATTCATGGAAGCAGCACTCAAGAAATCAAATGACATATCACATTAGGAAAATCTGCTGCACAAGACCTTTTTAAAGTGTTTAAGAACAAAGATGTCAGCTTGAGGACTAAGGTGCACCTGACCCAAACCACAGTATTTTCAATAACTTCATATGCATGTGAAAGCTGGACAGTGAATAAGGAAGACCATAGAAGAATTGAGGCATTTGAGTCATGGTCTTGAAGGAGAATATTCAAAGTGCCATGAGCTACCAAAAGAACAACGAGATCTGTTTTGGAAGAAGAGCAGCAAGAGTGCTCATTGGAGGACAGGATGCCAAACTTCATCTCTCATACTTTGGGCCATAGTGTCAGGAGGGGCCAGTCTCTGGAGAAGGATATCATGTTTGGTAAGGTGAAGGGTCAAAGAAAAAGAAGACCCTTACCCTCATCTGAAAGGATTGGCAAAATGGCAGCATCAACGGGCTCAAGTGTGGGAAAAACTCTGAGGTTGGCCCAGGACTGAGCAGCTAGCATTTCATTCTGTTGTGCATAGAGTCACTATGAATCACTACCAACTCGATGGCACCTAACAATAACCACATCTACCCTTATACAGACGGTATAGCATAGATACCAGATGTGAAGTCTCCTTCCTTCTCTGTTGCTATTTAGAGCTACTACCTCCATGAATATCTCTCTATTCTTTACATCTTTTGATGCTTTCTGATTCATTCAATAATTTGCCCAGAGTATCCTTCAATAATGAAAGTCCAGACTTGAAATTTGTCTTCAGTTCCCTCAGCTTGAGAAATGCTGAGCCTGTTCTTCCCTTTAGGTTTTCTGAACCCAGATCTTTACACATTTCATTATTATATTTGACTTTGTCTTCTCGAGGTGACCTTTGAAATTTTCTGTTCTGCTCTTGAATCTCCTCATTTCTTCCATTTGCTTTAGCATCTCTACACTGGAGAGCAAGTTTCAGAATCTCTTCTGACATCCATTTTGATCTTTTCCTTCTTTCTTGTCTTCTTAATGACTTTTGCTCTCTTCACTTATGATGTTCTTGATGTC
>NW_006408840.1:394512-394998 GCF_000296735.1 Chrysochloris asiatica | reverse complement strand
CTCTGCTCTTCTCCACTGATGATCCCAGAGACCTCCGCTCCTAGACTGCAAAGCCAATCACTCCCCTCCTTTTTATACAAAACGTCTACTTTTACATTTCCAAACCTCACAATCAGTCCTAATAACAATTATTCACTGTCATATCACAAGAGACCTATGTGCATCTCCTTTCATCAGGTCCACCAAGGCAGATTGGATGCTACTCAGTGGAGATTCTACCTTCCTCCATGCCCTCTGGATCTAGATTCTGTCTTGAAAGCTTATAAGCCAGTCACTTCTTGCCTTAGTAGCCTCACATTTTGGTTAGCCAATGTCCAAGTTGCCCATCCCTGTCTACTCTCTGTATAGAGGGGGGACTGATCCTCGCTATAAAGATTTGTTTCCTCTTTTAGCTAATGCATCCATAGGTGTAAGTCAAGTTCATCAAATTGTATCAGATTATTATTTTTTCCTCTTCTTTCTTCTTCTAGCTGAGCTCTGATCATC
>NW_006408840.1:385245-385816 GCF_000296735.1 Chrysochloris asiatica | reverse complement strand
TTCTTGTGGGTAAATACCAAGTAGAGGAATTGCTGGATCATAAGGTAATTCTATTTTCAACCTTCTGAGGAAGCGTCATATTGCTTTCCAGAGAGGTTGGACCATTTTGCAATCCCACCAGCAATGCAGGAGTGTCCCGGTCTCTATACATCCCCATAAGCATTTATTGTCCTCTATTTGTTTTAGTTTTGCTGTTATTGCTGGTGTGAGATGATATCCCATTGTTGTTTTGATTTGCATCTCTCCAATGGTTAGTGATAGTGACCGTGTATTTATGTGTTTGTTGGCTGCCCAGATCTCCTTGGTGATTTGTCTGTTAATGTCCTTTGCCCATTTTTAAATTGGTTTATTTGGCTTTTTCTTGTAGACGTGTTGTAGGTTTCCTATATATTTTAGGAATGAGTACCGTGTCTGATGTGTCATTGCAAAATATTTTTTCCCATTCTGTGGGTTTTCCTTTTACTCTTCTGGTGAAGTCTTTTGATGCACATAAGTTTTTAATTTGTAATATGTCCCAATCATTTATTTTGTCTACTTTTGTTTGTGTATTTTTCAAAATGTTTGGTAGTCT
>NW_006408840.1:381953-383293 GCF_000296735.1 Chrysochloris asiatica | reverse complement strand
GCGTGCGACAGGGTTGTATTCTTTCACCATACTTATTCAAACTCTATACTGATCAAATAATCTGAGAAACTGTGTTATATGAAGAAAAATGTAGCACCAGGATCAGAGGAAGACTCACAAACAACCTACGATATTTAGATGATATAACCTAGCTTGCTGAATGTGAAAAGAAATAAATATAGTTACTGATGAAGATCAAAGAGCACAGCCTTCAGTATGGATTGCATCTCAATGTAAAGAAGACAAAAATCCTCACCACTTGGCTAATAAATAACATTCTTATCAATGGAGAAGAGATTGAAGTTCTAAAGGACTTCATTTTTTTTAGATCAACTATGAACACTTATAGAAGTTGTTGTTATCTGCTGAGGAGTCGGTTCTGACTCTTAGTGATGCTGTACAGGATTTCCGAGGCTGTAAATCTTTACAGGAGCAGAAAGCCTCACCTTTCTCCCACAGAACAGCTGGTAGTTTCGAACTGCTGACTCTGAGGTTCGCAGTCTGATTCGTAACCACTACACTACCAGAGATCCTTATGGAAGTAGCAGTCAAGAAATCAAACAATATATTGCATTGGGCAAGTCTGCTGCATAAGACATTTTTAAAGTGTTGAAAAGTAAAGATTTCAGCTTGAAGACTAAGGTGTACCTGACCCAAGCCATGGTATTTTCAATAACCTCCTATGTATACAAAAGCTGGACGGTGAATAAGGAAGATCGTAGAAGAATTGATGATTTTGAATTATGATGTTGGAGGAGAATATTGAAAGTGCTGTGGGCTGTCAAAAGAATAAACAGATCTGTGTTGGAAGAAGTGCAGCCAGAGTGCTCCTTGGAGGCCAAGATGGCCTAACTTCATCTCTCATATTTTGGACATATTTTCAGGATGGACCATTTTCTGGAAAAGTATACCATGTCTGGTAAGTGGAGAGTCAGAGAAAGAGAGGAAATCCCCCAGAGAGGTGGATTTACAAGATGGCAGCATCAATGATATCAAGTGGGCAAACATTGTGTGGTTGGTCCAAGACCAGATAGTGTTTCATTCTGTTTGCATAGGGTCCCTGTGAGTCATTACTAACTCAATGGCACCAAACTACAATAACAATACCTCCATGAGTACAGTTCAAGATTTCAATTTGTAGTAATTAACCCTCATTTCCTTTATCAATTAAAAAAAATTCTCTAATTGTATTCTGGTTATCAAGCCATTGAGGCTAGGTCAAAAGTTATCTGCAAGTTTTGATGTTCTTTTGCATCATCCCTCACTTCACATCAGCTGTATCCTTCACTCTCAGCTCTACCTCTCTGTGGCTATGTCCTTGTCCATGGGCTCAGGTGTCT
>NW_006408840.1:379540-381800 GCF_000296735.1 Chrysochloris asiatica | reverse complement strand
GTCCATGGAATGTGATCAAACTCTGAATATATCTTCATTTCTGCCTTTCCCCCATCTTCCACTCACTAGTAACCAATGTGTTTGTCAGCAAGCTTACATGCCTGCTCATGTGTTCCTGTTGAGTTTCAGTCTTTGAGGGTGGTTTGTCCTGAGGGAACTTGATTGCTTGCCTTGATGGCATCCCAGAAAATAGCTTGCTTATTCTTTTAGTAGCCAGTCATATTGTCATTTTTGTTTGGAAGCATATACTCTCTTAAAACTGAAATATCAACTCAAAAAAGATGGATTGGAATTGTACAGAACAGTTATTTTAAGACATAATGAAAATGGTAGAACAACTTAAGAAATGTAACCAATATCACTGAATTGTAAATGTTGAAAAATGTACACTATTTTAACAATATCCATAGGTAACAATATCCATAGGTGACAATGCAATCCATGGTTGCATTGCTCAAAGAAAATGATAGCACAACTTGAAGAATGTACCCAATCTCACTAAATTATACTTAAATGATATTTGAAAATGGTGTGTCTTTTGGCTGTGTATATTTTCACAGTGCTTATTTATCTATAGGTGGATCAAGAACATGTGTTTAAACTTGTATATAACCTTGTGCTCTAGGATAAGCACTGGGCTGCAAATTCAGTTTGAGCAATAACAACAACAAAACCCATGAAAGGATCGCGCCTCTGTAGGAGAACCACTGGACTGAAAAACACAAGGTTTCAGATTTAATCCCACTAGACAGTCTGTCAGAGAAAGATGAAGCTTTCTGGTCCCATAAAGATTTACTGCCTCAAAATTTATATAGGATCAACATGACTTGGAATTGACTGGAAAATACTAAACAACATGGAACCCATACATAGATCAAGAGGCAGTCATTCAAATAGAATAAAGGGATACTGCATGGTTTAACTATGAAGACCACTCATTCAAAATTCTACCTTCTCCAACACCCCTAGAACTAGGTTCCCTCTTGAAAGCTTATAAGCCAGTCACTGCTTGCCTTTTAATGTCCCCCACCCCCTTATGGAAGCCCTGGTGTGGCGCTATGGGTTAATGTGCCAGACTGCAGAGCTGTTTGAACTGCAAGTTCAGCAGTTCAAGCTCACCATCTGCTCCTCAGAAACCCTATACGGGGTCAAGAAATTGGTCGGAAATGACTCAAGGGCACTTAACAACAACAACAACAACCCCCTTTTGGGTAGTCAATGTCTAAGTTGCCCATCTCTGTCAACAATGCATAAAGAGGGGGTGGGAATGATCCTCGCTGTAAAGAGTTGTTCCCTTTTTTGAGCTACTACATCCATAAGTATAGGTCAACTTCATCAAACTGAAGCAGATTACTCATTTTTTTCTTCTTCTTTCTTCTTCTAGTCAACTTGTGATCATCCAGCCATTGAAGCCAGGTCAAGTGGGTACCATCTGCAAGTATGGATGTTCTTGTGCATCTCTCCTCACTTCATATCAGCTGTATGCTTCACTCTCCACTCTAATCCTCTGTGGCTATGTCACTGTCTATGGTCCCAGGAGTCCCCAGGTCTTGCCACACTGGTGGCCAACCAGATCTCAATCCAGGTTCACAGGAGTCTATTGAACGTGGTTCCACTTATTGGTGACCAACACAGTCACTAGCTGGGCCACATGCCTGCTTGTGTATTCCCCTTGAGTCTGAGTCTTGGAAAGGGGTTTTCCCTGAGTGGACCCGACCACTTGCCTTAATGGCTCCTGGGTGAACAACTTGTTTGTTCTTGTAGTAGTCAATTAGACTGCCATTAATGGTTTTGATTTTTCCTGCTGGTCGTTCTTTCAAAAAAATATCTTCTGTTCTTTTAGCCGCTCCAGGCTGGTCTGCTTGTTCTTTGAAGTGGAAATTTCCCATCTCAGAAGAGACTGGATGGTGTTCAGTATTCCACATATGGTTTTATGCAATGCAAAGGCCCTGCAGGAAGCCTCTTTCACTGGGCAAGTTCTAGCCCCATTTTAAGTATTCCAATTAGTAATAGGCTGAAGACAGACTGACAAGCTTTCTATGGTGATATTCTGCTATTCCTTTCTCTTCCCCCTCATGTGTCTATTTTACAATGGTTGCTGTTGGTTGTGGTGGTGCTAGGTGACATTGAGTTGGTACTGACTCATAGCAACCTTATGCACAACAGAAAGAAACACTGCCTGATCCTGGGCAAACCTCACTATCATTGCCACAGAGTCCACTTATGTTGCCACTTTGCCAATCCATCTCACTGGAGGTTT
>NW_006408840.1:375783-378805 GCF_000296735.1 Chrysochloris asiatica | reverse complement strand
AGCCCATTTCAGCTCACTAATACCTAAGATATCAATGTTTATGCATTCCATTTCAATTTTGACAACTTCCAATTTTCCCAGATTCATATTTCATACATTTCATGGTTCAATTTTCAATGAATGCTTACAACTGTTTATCTTCATTTTGAGTTGTGCCCCATCAGCAAATGAAGGTCCCATGGGCTTTTCTCCCATGGGCTTCACTGAATTCGCATCATCACAGTCAACTCTACTTTGAGGAGACAGCTCTTCTCCAACAGAATGTGATCCTACATTTATCTAAATACCAGTTTCATCGCTTCCTGCCTCACAACAATGCACATCACAGTATAAGAAAATGACAGATGCATTATATCACCCAGTTTTAGAGGTGGGTAAGTCTGAAGGCATTTTGTCAAATATCAGGCTGGAGACTTCTGACTCACTTAGCTGTGTAGGGTTATTAATCCAAGGTTGGCTAGTGAAGCTGGTAAAATGGCCAGATGCTCTTGACTTCCCAGATCAGTAATCAATAGTGTTGGCCACTGGTTCAAGTCCAAATGACTTAATACCAGATGACGATCCAAATGCAGAATCCAGACCCAGTATAAAATCCAGCAAACTTTGTATGGCTGCTAAATATATTAGAAGTAGACTGCAACCCTCGGAAAACTTCCTGTGAATTGATTGGCTGTTCATAGAAGATCTTATCATAGGGGATTACTACATCTTAATTGCCAAATATCTTAGAATCCTTGTCTGGTCAAGGTGACCCAAACTTGAACTATCACAGTACTGTGTATAGATGTTGATTTGCTTTAGCATTTTTACTAAGAGATTTTTGAAAATATGCAGTGAAATAAGAAATTTGACACTTTGGAAACAAAATTGTAATGGTATGTAGATATCAAAAGTTACTATGCTAAAAGATAAAGCTGTTTCTAATAATCCAAAGACAGTGTTAGACTAAAAATAATATTAATACCGTGGTTATGAAAACCACTTTTAAAGTCACTGAAAGAATTGAGTTGGCACATTGTAGATTTGAAGTCCTTGTAGTGTTGTGAATTATGAATGGTGCTGTTAACTGCAAGGTCAGTAGTTTCAATTTACCAGCCACAGCATGGAAGAAAGATGAGACTCTCCGTTCCCCTAAATATTTACAGCCTCATAAACCCTATAAATGGTCACTATGAGTCTGAATTGACTCTACAGCATACAACTACCCTCACCAAACATAGTAGATACACTTAACTGGATAAAAGTGTTTCAAAGGACAAGAAAGTTATGACTTTTATTAAGTCTTAACAAGCCTGTTAGTGAGGAGTATGTATCCAAATAAATAAAAATAAATTCAAGTTTGAGTTTTCTATCATTGAGTAAATTGCAACAATACACTTGTTATTGGAGTTTTAGGTGCTGTCTAGTCAGGATGTTCTATGCTATTTGTTTTGTTTGAGTCCATTGTTGCAGCCACTATGTCAATTTATCTAGTTAGGAGTCTTCCTCTTTTTTGTTGACCTATTACTTTACCAAACACAATGTCCTACAGGCATTGATTTCTGTTAATAACATATCTAAACTAGACACACAGGGTTGGTATCTCCTGACAGCATACCAAAACCAGATACACAGAAATTTCTTAAATATTTTAGGGAAATTTCTGCCTGCATGGGATTGTTGTTGTTGTTAAGTGCCTTCGAGTCGGAGCCGACCCATAGCGACCCTGTACAGGGTTTCCGAGGGTGTAAATCCTTACGGGAGTAGAAAGCCTCATCTTTCTACCTCGGAGCGGCTGGTAGTTTCGAACCACTGACCTTAAGGTTCGCAGCCCGATTCGTAACCACTATGCTACCAGAGCTCGTTAAAATAGTGAAATTACCTATGATTCTTCAGTTTTCTTTGTGAGGGAAATTAGAATGAGAATGCTACTTTTAGGGAAAATATTGCAATGTTTAATGTGTTGCTCCACTTAAACACATTAAAATGACAATAAATCAATATAATTTGTTTTTACAAAATAAGGATTCATAGTTTTCTTTGGAGTCATTCAATATTTGTGTGTTTTGTGTTAATTTTTAGCAAAGCTAAAGAATTGGATGTAGCATTCTTGCAGTGCATTTAAGTACAATGGCTTTTATGAGAGCCAGCATCTTTTCTGTTAAAGGTCAGACAGTAAATATTTTAGGTTTGTAGGGCATAATCATTATTCAACTGTGCTAAAATAGTCATAAATATAGCAAATTGTCTGTATTTGAGTTATTTACAAAAACTGGAAACATGCAAAATTTGGCCTGTGGAATGTAGTGTTTTGAACTCTGACATATCCCAAAATTTAGAGATTGAGGGAAAAACTCACATATGTCACTTAATGAAATGTTAATTATTTGAAATAAATGTCTCAGGTACATTCTATACAGATAAATATGGATTACATAGCAATCTTATATTGGAGAATATAAAGTATTTATGGTATTTTCAGTTTTTTAATTGATAAAAGATTGATATCTATAACCCATAACATAATAAGATTTATAAAGATTGCATCTTGTTTAGTTCTGATAGAATATTAAGGAAACTATAGTCCACCCACATACATACTGATCCATGTTCTTTCTGCAACATTTTGATTTAATATTTTCTGTCTTTCTAAATAAAATCTAATCCTGAGTGTAAGCTATATAAGTATATATTAGAGGAATTTAAATCCCGAAAAGTATGCTGTTGAACACACTGACCAAGAAAAATCCCATGTCTACTTTAAGAAATATTATGTATGTATAAAAAGCTATTCAATTTTAAGATGATGGTAATTCTAATTCTTCCAATAATAAAGTACTTTGTTTTAAATAGAAAAACAAGTAATCTGTCAAATGTAGTTCTCATCAATACTTCATTAATATTTCAATAAGAGGAAACTACATATAGTTATTAAATATATATTGTTGACTCCCTTGATTATAGGTATGAATATTAATCGAATATTTTTCTATATTTTCGTTTTAGTAAACATTTTTACAAAGATAAAAAGTGTGTTAAAAAC
>NW_006408840.1:359118-372660 GCF_000296735.1 Chrysochloris asiatica | reverse complement strand
ATTGGCCCGGTGGCATCATTGATGGACTCAGGGGTGGCAGCGGTGGTGAGGTTGGCCCAGGATCGAGCATTGTTTCGTTCTGTTGTGCATGGGGTCGCTATGAGTTGGTTCCGACTCGATGGCACCTGACAACAACAACAATGTATATTTAATACATATTTAAAATTACTTTATTGTTAAGTTGGAAAAACAAACAAATAAAGATTTTTCAACAGCCATTAAGTAATAAATCATATCAGATCCCAGTATGGATTAATAGAGGAGAGTTTTAAATTCAAGGTTATATATCTTCCACGACCAGATGGCAATTTTCCACTTATTTAGCATTCTATTACTCATCTTGATTAATTGTATTATTCAATTAAATAATGAATATTAGTTTAGTGACTATTGTTGTTATTAAGTGCCAAGAAGTCTGTTTCAACTCAGTTTCCAAGGTGTGATGGGTGAGCTTAAACTGTGGACCTTGAAGTTCAAACTGACTATGCCACCCAGCACATTAACCACAGTGTTATATCAGTTTAAATACTGGACTTCCCTCAGAGGATGTCAACATATAATAAGTAAAACCCAAGAAAAAATATAACAGTTTGTAGATAATACTTAGAAATGGAATTAAGTAACTGAAATAAAAGCAAAGTTTTAAAGTTAGAAGTCTTTGAAGACAGAATTAATAATGAGAAATTTGGATTCAAAATATGTTGTTTTTAATTGAGACTCATAGAATCATTTAACATTTAGCAATATATACATGCAATGTTTAAAAAACAAATTCATGTAATTTAGCAATAATTTGTTGCTGTTATGTGCTGTTGAGTTAGTTCTGGCCCATAACAACTCAGTGTGGATTTTTCCTGGCTGAATATCTTTATGGATTTGAACTGCTGATTTTTTATTTAGCAGATCATTGTGTAGTCACTATGTTCCCAGGGTTCTTAACATTGTTTTTCTGATTTATATAACTCTGAGAAAGAGGTTTGTCATTTTGTTCTGGTGAGCTTGCCCAGTAATTTATGTTTTGTTGCTTATTACTTAAATATGAGTTTTAAGACTAAATTAAATTCAGTGAAGATGATATATCTGAGTTCTACTTAAAATTGAATTCTACAATATTTTTTAGCATATGCAAGGTCATATACTATTCAATTTTGTCAATTTATATACTTATCTCTGCATTGTGACTTTATTGTGCTTGCATTCTAGAGTTAATCCACATTTTGAAAAGAATATTGTGACATTTCAAAAGCAAATTCTGGATTTTGGTATTAGTGGTCCTTTTGTTTCACTTAATATGGTTTAGATTATCTCTCTTTTCATGTTCAGAAAATTGTTAATATTTTTAGGTGCCCTTGAGTCAGTTCTAACTCATAGTAATCCTATTGTTGTTGTTGTTGTTAAGTGCCGTCGAGTCGGTTTCGACCCATAGCGACCCTGAATAGGGTTTCCGAGGCTGTAAATCTTTACGGGAGCAGAACGCCTCATCTTTCTCCCGCGGAGCAGCTGGTAGTTTCGAACTGCTGACCTTCCGGTTCGCAGCCCAATTCGTAACCACTACGCTACCAGAGCTACCAGTAATCCTATAGTCAGCCAGAAAAAAAAAAAGACACTACTCAATCGTGCCATCCTCACAACTGTTAAGTTTTAGACCATTGTTGAAGACACTGTGTGAATCCATCTTGTTGAAGGTGTTCCTCTTTTTAGTTGACCCTCCACTTTACCAAGAATGAAGAAAAATTATATACTTTTGCTTGCTACACTATGAATATACCTTGATAACATTATATTGAGAGAAGTAAGAAAATCACAAAGACAAATATTGTAAGAGCTCACTTATATTAAATAACTTGTTGTTATGTGCCTCGGAGTCGGTTCTGACTCATAGCGACCCTATACAGCGTTTCTGAGGCTGTATATCTTTACGAGATCAGAAAGCGTCATCTTTCTCTTGCCAAACAACTGGTAGTTTCAAACTGCTGACCTTAAGGTTCGCAACCTGATTCGTAACTACTACACTACCAGAGCTCCTTATTAAATATGTAGACATAGAAAATTTATTGAAATCAAAGTTTGATAGAGCTTACCTCGAGTTAGAGAGAAGTGGGAAAGGGAAAGCAATGTGTAGGAAACATGGGAGTTTCTATTTATAATGGTGGGAAGTATATTGGTGATAGTTACCCAGCATGATTGATGTATTTGTATCTTGTACACATGCAAGATGTTGAAAAGGCAAATAGTGTGTTATCTATATTTTTACAACAATGAAAAAATTGTATGCCACTGTAGGATAACCACTTGACAGCAAGATCTATTTGAACCTAAAGACCAGTAGTTCAAAGTTACCAGCTGCTCCTCTAAAACCCTGCTTAGGGTTGCTATAAATCTGGATTGACTTTATGGCACTTAACAACAATAAAAACATGATCAAAAATGTTTATCTTAAGGAAGATGATCTAAATAATGAGAGTTTCCTTACTTTTGGGGTTGGAAAGGCATGGATGCTATTACTACTGCTACTACTTCAGTAGTACTGATGACCAAAGAACACAGCCTTCGGTATGGATTACATCTCAATGTAAAGAAAACAGAAATCCTCACCACTGGATCAATTAAACAACATTCTTATCAATGGAGAAAAGATTGAAGTTGTCAAGGACTTCATTCTTCTTGGATCAGCTATCAACACTCATGGAAGCAGCAGTCAAGAAATCAAACAATGTATTGCATTAGGCAACTCTGCTGCACAAGACCTTTTTAAAGTGTTGAAGAGCAAAGATATCAGCTTGAGGACTAAGATGAGCCTGATCCAAGCCATGGTATTTTCAGTAACCTCTTATGCAAGCAAAAGCTGGACAGTAAATAAGGAAGACCGTAGAAGAATTGATGCTTTTGAGTTATGGTGTTGGAGGAGAATATTGAAATGCCATGGGCTGCCAAAAGAACCAATAGATCTGTTTTGGAAGAAGTGTAGCAAGAGTGCTCTTTTGAGGCCAAGATGTCCAAACTTTGTCTCTCATACTTTGGACATATTTTCAGGAGGGACCAGTCACTGGAGAAGGATATCATGTTTGGTAAGGTGGAGGGTCAGAGAAAAAGAGGAAGACCCCCAACGAGATGGATTGGCCAAGTGGCAGCATCGATAGTCTCAAGCATGGCAACAGTAGTGAGGTTGGCCCAGGATCATGCAGTGTTTTGTGCTGCTGTGCATAGGGTCGCTATGAGTCGGTACTGACTCGATGGCACCTAACAACAACAATAACCAAAGTTACTACTACTATTGCTTTCTATCCTCTCAAATCAGTAATTTTCAGTTTAACTATAATAGGTGGTTTGAAGAGACATGAAATGTATTTATTTCCCTGCTTATTGTAATTTTTGTAAGTAACTCTGACTTAATGCATTACTTCTTCATTTCATACCACCTGAGAAGCTAAATCTTTCTAAACATTCTGTTATTAAAATGAGTATGGAAGAATTGAATAAAAAGGGTATATTTTGATTATAATTGATTTATCTATTTGCAATAGATCATGGTATAAATTTCTGGAAGTCAGGATAATTAAATGTTAGAACATTTGGATTGCACATTGGTTAGCAGTTGCTTTAGTTTAATTTGAATAAATCTTATTCATGATACCAAGAGACTTAGAAATAAGGTTAACTAAGGTCAAAAAACAAACAAACAAACAAAAACAAAACCTGCTGATAGATGTAGAGCTGATGATCATAATATTAAGGTATTAGTGTTCCAGAATAAATTGCAATCCCTGTGTGTTTCAGTGGTCAACAGATCAATACTTGTTAACATTTTCAGTGGGAAAAAGACTTTGCTACTATTCATCTGTAAGCACATATTTTACAATCATCAGTCATAGAACTTCATCATAATATATGCATGCTGGAGGTTCATCTCTGTATCTGTAGCTTTGAATTAATCCCAGCATGACAGAAAACCATTATTGCAATTTGGGAGTAAAAAGCAAAGAAAATGGAGTTAGAATAAAATTCTAGCTATTTATTATTTCAATTGGAGTGAAAAATATATGTATCTCCACTCTGTACTGATAAGGGAATCTTCACCAAGTATTTTAAGTGCACTATAAACTTACCTACTGTAGTTATTTTTCTCTTTAAGATCTATTGAGTAATGTGGGTGAGCAACGGAACCTGTAGCTGCATAGGCATTTCAGTCCTCACAGCTGTCAGTAAAGCCTACATTAATGTGTACTGAAAGAGTGATTAATGTGTTTTGACAATATCATTGCATTGCATATTTAATAAGATTATACATCTGTTAGAAATGGTTTGCTTCCCACATCTGCAGTCAAAATCCACAATTGGCATTCTGATCATTGTCTTAACAAAAGCTTGAAACTACTATCTATGTTCGTCTTACTGTTGACAAGTTAAGACTCTGTGTCAGATATGGATGAATCTTGACATTGTCTTGATTCATTTACATTTTTTTCAGAATTTACTAGATATTTACTTGTGACTAACTTAATGTTCATTAGCATGAAAGAATATATATATATATATATATATACATATATAAAAGTAAGTTATGCTCCCAAGAAAGATATGCAAAGTGGTTCGATGCTATCCTAAAGTTGGTATAATTTGGTTACAATTTGAAAAATATGTTTCAAATAATAATCATAGTATAATAAGATAAATATAATGAGAGATTCTTGTATCATAAAATTCAATAACAACTTTAATTTTTATGTGGTTAAGTATTATGTAAGTGTGGAAGAATGAAATGTATTCAAAATTGAGAAAGTAAGACTTAGAATTAAGTCATTTTTTTCTTCTCAACATATACTCATATCCCACATGTAAATAGAAAGCATTTCTTTTAACCAAGACACCTTGCCAGCACTAGCCTTTTTCACTGTAATTCAAATAGAAATTCTGCCATAAAATCGGGTCCTCCTCCATCTTTCATAACCCTATCTCCAGCATTACACTCATAGCCAAATCAAATAATCTTTCTATATCCATTCTTCACAACCAGCCATCTTTGAGTTAAATGCAATAAAGTAGCCCTTGCCAAAATCATCAATGATAACAATTACAAACACTAATGGTCACTATCTATAATTTATCTCACTTTAGTTCACTGTACTATTTAGTGGATTCCTCACGAGCAAAATTAAGTGTTCAGGAATACTCATACTTCACAATAAGCATGATGCAAGAATACAAGCCTGTCACACACCTTTCTTTATTTTAAACCATTCGGTGTTCCCATGTTCTGTTCAAACAACTGCCTCTTGGTCCATGTACAGATTCCTCATGAGCTCAATTAAGTGCTCAGTAATACTCAAACTTCACGATGTTTTCCATAGCTTGTCATGATCCACATAATCGAAAGCCTTTGCATAGTCAATAAAGCACAGGTAAACATCTTTCTGACATTCTCTACTTTCAGCCAAGATCCATTGGACATCAGCAGTGATATCCCTCATTCCATGGATATCATTCCGAATCCGGCTTAAACCTGTGGAAGTTCTCTGTCAATGTATGTTTGCAGCCATTTCTGTATTACCTTTAGAAAAACTTGACTCACATGGGATATCAAAGATATTGTCTGATGATTTCCCCATTCTGTTGGGTCACCTCTCTTTGGAATAGGCACAAATACAGAGCTATTCCAAACAATCAGCCAGATAGTTGTCTTCCAAATTTCTTGGCATAGATAAGTGAGTGCCTCCTGTGCTGCCTAACTTTCTTGAAAGATTTCAGTTTTTATTCCATCAATTTCTGGTGCCTTGTTCTTTGCCAATTCCTTCAGTGAACTGTTGTGCATAGCGTCGCTATGAGTCGATACCGACTCCATGACACCTAACAACAACAAATTGGCAATGCTACATACTTCTTGTTGTTGTTAAGTACCTTCCAGTTGATACCAACTCATAGCCACCCTCTATAGGGATCCCTAGGTGTGGCTGGTGAGTTTGAGTTGTTAATTTTTGGGTTCAAACAGACTTTGAGGTTGACACTACATACTAGAAACACTGTTGGGTTTTTTTCTCTTACCTATACACTACCCATTTTCCCTTAATACCTCTGGGTATTTTTTTCTTAATTTTCTCTTTATCTTCTGCTTTATCATTTTGACATTCTGAGTAATTTAATTATCTTTTTTTCTACTATAAACAAATCTGCTATAAAAATGTCAATATTTATGAATACATGTGGTTGGATCTGTTGGTTCATAGTAAGTTTATTTATTTATTTATTTATTTATTTTTTTTATCAAAAACAAACCAAACAGGAACATACCAAATAACTTTCAAGGATGGTTGAACCATCTTACCTTCCCAATAGAAATGTAGGACAGTTCCAATAACACCATGATCTCACCAACATTAATATTTCAATTTTTTAAACCGTGATTTCAATCTTTCCAGATTGTGTGCTATTAACCCATTTTTTAACCACTTCTAATAAACCATTTTAAGCTACAACTTTCCTCTTAGGTACTGCTTTATATGTAAAACACAAATTTGAGTATGTTGTGGCAGTTAAGGTTGTTTTTTTTTTTTTACATTCAATAGCAAATATTTTCTAATGTTTCTTCTTAGTTTTTGAACCATGTCTTATTTAGGTTTTAAAAAATTTCTATGTGTTTGGAAATTTTCTCAATTAATATCATTTAGTTGAGAGAAAAACCTCTAAATACTTTTATCACTTAAAATATGTTGACACTTATTTATTGGCCTAGCAAACATCTGCTTTATTGAATGCTCCATTTGCACCTGGATATAATGTATTGATAGATGGTGTATTCTATGAATGTCATTTGTGGTGCTGTAGGATAAGCACTCGAATGCAAAGTTGACTTGAATTGCAATGTAGGAGTTCAAATCCACCAGCCACTGCTCAGAAACCCTATACAGGGTTGTTAAGAGTCAGAACCCACTCTATGTCACTTAACAACAATAACATATTTCAATAACTATCAAACTGGTTTTCTAATAAAAACTGTAAAAGAAATATTGAAGTCAACACAGGAATTGTAGATTTATCTATTTGTGTCAGTTGTATATTATTATTGATTTTATTATTGAATGAAACCTTGGATTAAACCTTGGTTTTGCAGTTGGTTAAGCATCAGTCTCTCCTGGACGGACTCAATATATGTTTCTTTTCAATGTTCTGTAAATTTGGAAGCAAAATGAAGCTTAAAGGGACAAATTCAGGCCTGTTGAGTCGATGTGGTAAGGTTTCCCAAAAAATTATCAGGCACATTGTCATAATGGAAAAAAACACAAAACAAAACAAAAAAATTCCTCCAATGCAGCTTTCTTGGCTATTTTCTCACCAATAAAATTTTATTTTTCAAAAAATCTTCTTAATAATCTCCAATGACATTCTATGTTCTTAGAGTTCATATTGTGTCCCTCCTCTAGATCCCTTTTGGGATTCCAAACAGCAGTCTCTATAACTTTCTGAGCTAATTTCTGAGCTTTGAATTCAACTGGCCTGGCAGATACTCTTGGAAGCCACTGTTTTTATTGCACATTGTATTTAAACGAGGCTTAATTAGATTAATTGAAATTGATTACCAAAGGAATTTGTTTGTACCCATTCACTAATCTCAAAGTTAAAATGTGTTTTGCTTTTAATAAACTTGTGTGAAACTCTTGTAGCAATACTTTTTTTTTTTTTTTTTACTTACTCTCATATATTATAAATCTTTGTCTCTTAAAAGATAATTTTTAAAGGGCATATTAGTCTTTTATTCACTCCTTATTTTCCATTCCCAATGCTCTTTATACTCCTGTGTACACCCGACTTTCTACCTGGTTTGTCATCCTACCTGAAGAATTATGTTTACTATTTCTTTTATTGCACATCTGCTGGCAATGAATTCCCTCAGATTTTACTGTCTGAAAAATATATATCTTAGTTATCTACTGTAGCTATAAGAGAAATACTGCAGATAACTATAACAAACAAATTTGTTCACTCGCAGTTTAGGAGGTTTGAAGTCCAATTTTAGGATGTAAGCTCTAGGAGAATGATTTATATCTCTGTCAACTATAGGGAGAGGTTCTTGTCTCCTTCCAACATTTGTAAGCCTGATGTTACTGGAAGACCTACATGTTTCTTGGCATAAATCTTTGACTTGGTCTACGTGGTTCATAGTGCAGGGACACTGGGTCCAAAGAATGAACTCTGCTCATGAGTTTTATTTTTTATGGTATTCATGTCCCTCTGATCTCTGCTTAGTTGTTCAACCTTTTTTATCTTAATAAGGGACCGATTCAAGAAACAACATAATCCTGTATATTGTCTTCCTCACTAAGGTAACTTCCTGTAATTCTGCTTCATTAGCAACAATTTAGGAATTACAGGATTGGGATAATTACAGGAGATAACAAAATGGATGTTACAAAAATATTGAGAATTATGGCCCTATAAAAGGTCACTATAAGTCAGAACCAACTCAATGGCACTTACCAACTACCAATACATTAAAGAGAGGTTCACATCAAGGAAATACCTCACACAGTGCTGGTGGTGGTGGTTATGTGCTGTGGAGTCGGTTTTGACTCATAGCAACCCTGTGTGGTAGAGGTAGTCAATTACAATTCTGTGGTTAGACTGGAGGCTTCTATCTCATGGATTTGCAGGGCTGGTGAGACAAGATTGGCAGGCAGACAGCTGACAAACAGGCAGGTCTGACAGGTGAGAAGGAAGACTGCTGGTAACTCCCAGGATATGAAATTGTCAGGTAACATGGCCGGTTCCTGGTTGAAGTCCAAAGAAACAGAGGTTGGAGGATGAGCCAGATGCAAGATAGAGACCCAGCAAAGAGCAAGCACACTTTGGCTGATTGACTAATATATTGAAAACAGACCACATTCCAAGGTGACTTCCTTTCAATTGACTGGCTTCTCTTAGCAGACCTTACCATAGAGTTGATTATATTGTATTAAATCTTATCTCAAATGCTAAACTACTGATCATGATGGAAATGATTTTTAGAATTACATCTGCTGATATCTTTTCAAATATCAGTTAAAGCTGGAGTTTTCAAGTAAGAGCAGGGTATTGAAAACTCTCTTTTACTATAAAATTTAATTTATCTATGAGAATTAGAATCAATACTTAGAGATAAACTAGCATTTCTGATAAATGTAGAAATTATAAAATTAGGACTATTTCAACTAATATTTCACATCGAACAAAGATGGAGGAACTTTAAATGTGCAAAGAGAAAATGTAACACCCAATCCATGATCCTTTTCAGTAGAAAACTTTTAGGAAAAACAGTCATTGAATTGTTGTTTGGTGCTATCCAGTCAGTTCCAACTCATTGAATTAATGTAACTTTAAATGTTAGGTATCCACATGGAAAACAACTGGAAAATGGTTGTATTAAGTATAGTGATGTATTTGCATGTATAGAATAACTCATTTTTTTAAAAAAGGATTTCACACTTCAATTTGCCTCAATTTAGCTTAGAATCTGATTGAACTATTAAATCTACAAAGAGTAGCATGAAATATAAAATTAATTTGATTGAAATTAATTATACTTGTACTGTGATAAAAATGATAATTATTTTTCTTATACAATTATTTTGTTAGATATTCTACATAAAGTATGCTATTGTTAGGTGCTGTTGAGTTGGTTCCAACTCATAGCAACCCTATTTACAAAAGGACAAAATTACGTACCATGCTGATAATTGTTGATATGTCTGAGCCCAATATTGTAGCCATTATGTTAATACATGTCACTAAGCTTCTTTCTTTGTTCTTCTGATATTCTACTTTACCACTCATAATGTCATTCTAAAGGTACATGTGAATTTCCAAAGTACATGAGACAAAATCTTACCATTCTTCCTTCAAAGGAGGATTCTAGCTCTACTTCTTTCAAGAGATATTTGTTTCTTCTTTTGGCAGACAGTATTATATTTAATATTCTTCTCCAATGCCCAAATTCAAAGGCATCAATTTTTCTTTGGTCTTTCTTATTTATTGCCAACTTTTACATGCATATGAGACTACTGAAAATACTTAGAGAGAGATAATGTGTACACGAGTCATGTGTACCCAAATCTTCAAAATGGCCTGTTTGTTTTTCACACTTTAAAGAGATATTCTGCGTATTTGTTAACACAACAAATTATTTGATCTCTTGATGACTGCTTCCATGGATGTTGATTGTGGATCCAAGTAAAATAAAATCCTTGACAACTTCAGTCATTTCTGTTTACCATGACGTTGTATAATTGTGAGGATTTCTGTTTTGTTTATATGGGGGGTATAATTCATACTAAAGACTATAGTATTTTATTTTCATCAGTAAGTAAGCCAAATCTTCCTTTCAGCAAACAAGGCCGTCTCATCTACATGTTGCAGGTAGTTAATAAATTTTCCTCCAATTTTGATGTTGCATTTCAAACCGACCTTGCACTACAATGTTTATCCTTAAAAAACACAATGAAAGGATACAACTCTGATTCATACCTTTCTTCATTTTAAAGCATACAATATGCCCTTTTGCTTTCATAACTATTGATTATGTATAGCTACTTCACGAACACAAATAAATGTTCTGGATTTCCCATTTCTCAAAAGGTATTCATATATTTTTTATGATCACAGAAACTTAATGCCTTTGTACAGTCATTGCAATTCAGGTAGTTATCTTACTAGTACTCTTTCTTTCAACCAAGATCTAACTGTTATCAGCAGTGGATGTTATCTTCTGCTCCACAACCTCTTCTTAATCCAATTCAATTTCTAGCAGTTCCATTTGATGAACTGCTGTAGACTGTTTTGAATTATCTTCAGCAAAATTTTACTTGTAGTGACATTAATTAAGGAGCTCTGGTAGCGTAGTGGTTACGAATCGGGCTGCGAACCGCAAGGTCAGCAGTTTGAAACTACCAGCCGCTTAGCGGGAGAAAGACGAAGCGTTCTGCTCCGGTAAAGATTAACAGCCTCAGAAACCCTGTGCAGGGTCACTATGAGTCGGAACCGACTCCACGGCACATAACAACAAAACAACAAGTGACATTAATTACTTGGTTGGTTGGTTGGTTGGTTATGTGTAGTGGAGTTGGTCCCAACTTATAGAGAACCTGTATAGGGTTTCTGAGGCTGTAAATCTTTATTTACTAGTGTAGAAAGACTCATTTTTTTCACATGAATGACTGGCATTTTCAAACTGCTGACCTTGAGGCTATCAGCCCACAACTGTTGGATAATTTCTATATTCTGGAAGGTCACCCTTCTTTGAAATGAGAACAGAAATGATCTCTTCCAGTCAACTGGCCAACTAGTTGTCTTCCAAATTTCATTGCATAGAGAGTGGAGCAACACCTGTGCTGCATATTAAAACATTTCATTTGGTATTTCATAAATTATTGGAGTGTTGGTTCTAACCAATGCCTTCAGGGGAACTTAAACTTCTTCTTTCTATAAAATTGACTCTTGAGCATATGCTACCTCCTGAAATAGTTGAACCTAAATTAATTTTTGGTACAGTGATTCTATTGATTTCTTCCACCTTACTTTGATGCTTCACTCACTGGGCAATAGTTTTCTCTTAACATCATTCATGATTGTAATAAGTTGACACTTGAATGTTTTCTTCAGTTCTTTCAACTTGAGAAATGCTGTTTCTCCTTTTGGTTTTCTAAACCCAAGTCTTTGCACATTTTGTTATGATACTTTGCATTTTTGAACCTTTTGAATGTTCCCTGTCTATGTACTGTTATAGCTGTTTTTGAATTATCTTTGGTAAAATTTTACTTGCATGTGGTATTAATGATATTGTTTTCTGATTTCCATATTCCCTTGGAAGACTCTCTTTGCAATGGGCACAAATATAAGTCTCTTCTAATTAATTGACCAGTAGCTGTGTTCCAAATTTATTGGCATAAATGAGTGAGCATCAGTGCTGCATCAGTTTGTTGAAGGATTTCAATTTGTAGCCCATCAATTCCTGAAACCTTGTTTTTTATGCATACCTTCAGTACAGCTTGCAATCCTTTCTTCAATATCATTGGTTCTTTTTGATATATGACCTCTTGAAATGTTTGAACATCAACCATTTCTTTTTGGTATCGTGACTGTGTATCTCTTCAATATTCTTTTGATGCTTTCTGCATCAATGAGTATTTTTCCCATGAGATCTTTCAATATTGCAAATCAAGGTTTGATTTTTTTTCAATTCTTTAAGCTTGAAAAATGCTGAGCATGTCCTTCCTTTTTGTTTTCTAACTCCAAGTCTTTGTACATTGCTTTACTTTGTCATCTTGAGCTGTGCTTTAATATTTTTGTTCAACTTTTTTTATTTCCTCATTTCTAGATTCACCATAGCATCTCTACATATAACACAAGTTTCAGAGTCTTTTCTGATATCATTTTTCATGTTTTATTTCCTCTCTTTTTGATGACTTTTTGTTTTCTTCCTGTATGATATTATTCTTGATGTCTTTCCATAGCTTTTCTGGTCTTGGGTGTTGTTGTTGTCGTTGTTAGGTGCCATTGAGTTGGTACCAACTCATTGTGACCATACACATAGCAGAACAAAACATTGCCCATTTCTGAGCAAACCTCACTATGGTTGCCATGCTTGAGTTCATTGATGCTGCCACTTGGCCAATCTATCTCGTTGGGGGTCTTCCTCTTTTTCTCTGACACTCCACATTACCAAACATGATATACTTCTCCAGCGACTGGTCCCTCCTGACAATATGTCCAAAGTATGACAGATGAAGTTTGACTATCTTGGTTTCCAAGGAGCATTCTGGCTGCACTTCTTCCAAAATGGATCTATTGGTTCTTTTGGCAGCCCATGGCACTTTGAATGTTCTTCTCCAACACCATAACTGAAAAACATCAATTATTTTATGGTCTTCCTTATTTACTGTCCAGCTTTCACATGCATATAAGGTTATTGAAAATGCCATGGCTTTGGCCAGGCACACTTTAGTCCTCAAGCTGACATCTTTGCTCTTAAATACTTTAAAAAGGTCTTGTGCAGCAGATTTGTCTAATGCAAAATCTGTTATGTGATTTCTTAACTGCTGCTTCAATGAGTGTTGATACTTGATCCAAGAAGAATGAAGTCCTTGACAACTTCAACTTCAATGGATAGTGGTGAAGATTTTTGTTTTCTTTACATTGAGATGTAATAGACTTAGTTGTTGTTTTTAGGTGACATTGAGTCAGTACTAACCCAAAGTGACCTTATGCATAGCAAAATGAAACACTACCTAATCCTGGGCCAACCTCACTACTGTTGACACACTTGAGTCCATCAATGCTGCCACTTGGCCAATCCATCTCTTTGGGGGGTCTTCTTTTTCCCTGATATTCCACCTTACCAAACATGATATCCTTCTCCAGTGACAGGTCCCTCCTGACAATATGTCCAAAGTATGAGAGACAAAGTTTGGCCAACTTGACCTCCAAGGAGCACTCTGGCTGCACTTGATCCAAAACAGATCTATTGGTTCTTTTGGCAGCCCATGGCACTTTCAATATTCTCCTCCAACACAATAAATA
>NW_006408840.1:349020-355043 GCF_000296735.1 Chrysochloris asiatica | reverse complement strand
GTGGCATCATTGATGGCGTCAAGTGTGGCAATAGTGGTGGGGTTTGCACAGGATCGGACATTGTTTCATTCTGCTGTGCATGGGGTCACTGTGAGTCAGTTCCAACTTGATGGCAGCTGACAACAGCAACAACAGCATCAAAATTAAGCATTTACTAGGTTTGTCTGTGAACAGAAGCCAAAAAGTTTTGAACATAGACTGAATATGTCATCATATTGGGTAGATACACACTGGAAGCATTTCCTAATTGCTGGGCTATATTTCACTGCTATGTATACATATGTTACTGCAGTTGTTAAGTGCCATCAAGTTGATACTGAATCACAGGATTCATGTATAGGGTTTCCAAGGAGGAGCTGTTGGGCTTGAACCACTGTTCCTGTGGTTGGAAGTCCAGTGCTGATCCTACAGAGCCACACCAGGAGATCATAAGAACATATAGAAAATTTTAAATTATAAGTAGTTATAATAGGAAAAATATGAGGGAAATAGTGAAATAACTCTATAAATATTTATGAAAATAATTATCCTTCAAATATACAATTATATTTAACTCTACGAAAATCTACAAACATTATTAAGAAGACAATAGAATTTTTATCATTAAGCAGCATGAGGTTTATTAAGAATAGGAATGCCACAGAAGCTTAATTAATAGTTTCTTTTGATTCATTGTTAATTACAAAATTTAGGCAAGCTGTGAATAGACTTTATCTTCAATATTTGGACTTTATTAAATATTTTTAACTGATGGTTTTAAAGTATACTTTGATTTTACAATTTCAAATAATTTATTGTCATGAAACATGATTAAAGATTGATGATATTATCATTATCCCATTCTACTAAAGTTTACGCAACATTGTTTGAGATTGTCCAACAATTTATTTAGGGCTGGCACTAACAGATTTAAGTACATATAAGATTTTAATTAGATTACTACATACTACTAATGTTGTTGTTATGGTTAGGTACCATAGAGTTGTCATAGTGACTCTATGCACAACAGAACCAAACACTGCCCAATTCTGGGCCAACCTCACCATTATTTTCCCACTTGAGCTCATTGATGCTGCCATTTTTCCAGTCCATCTCCCTGGGGGACTTCCTCTCCTTGTCTGATCCTCTGCCTTACCAAACATGATATCCTTCTCCAATGACTTGTACCTCCTGAAAATATGTTCAAATTATGAGAGACGAAGTTTGGCCATTCTGGCCTCCAAGGAATACTCGGCTGCACTTCTTCCAATATAGATCTGTTGGTTCTTTTGGCAGCCCATGATTCTTTCAATATGCTCCTCCAATACCATAACTCAAATACATCAATTCTTCTAAGTTCTTTCTTATTAACTGTCCAGCTTCCACTTGCATATGAGATTATTGAAAATTCCCTGGCTTGGGTCAGGTGTACCTTAGTCCTCAAGCTGACGTCTTTACTATTTAATGCTTTAGAAAGGTCTTGTGCAGCAGATTTGCCTAATGTGATAAGTCATTTGATTTCTTAACTGCTACTTCCGTGAGTGTTGATGGTTGATTCAAGAAGAATGAAGTCCTTGACAACTTCATTCTTTTCTCCTTTGATAAGAATGTTGTTTATTGGGCCAGTGGAGAGAACTTTTGTTTCCTTTATATTGAGATCCATACCAAAGGCTGGGTTCTTTGATCTTCATCAATAAATATTTTAAGTTTTCTTCACTTTCAGCAAGCAAGTTTGTATCATCTGTATTTTGCAGATTGTTAATTAATCTTCCTCCAATCCTGATGCCATGTGTTTCTTCATATAATCCAGCTTCTCAGATTATTTATGCAGCATATAGATTGAATAAGTATGATGAAAGAATACAAGCTTGTTGCACAACTTTCTTAATTTTAAACCATTCAATGTACCTATGTTGTGTTCGAACACCTGCCTCTTGGTCCATGTACAGATTCCTCATGAGCACAATTAAGTGTTCCAGAATATTCATAGTTCACAATGTTGTCCACAGCTTGTCATGATTCAAAAAATTGAATGTCTTTACATAGCCAATAAAGCAAAGGTAAACATCTTTCTGGTATTCTCTGCTTTCAGTCAAGATCTATTGAACATCAACAATGATATCCCTCATTCTGAATCCAATTGAATCTGGAAGTTCTCTGTCAATGTATGCTTTTAGCTGTTTCTGTATTACCTTTAGTAAAACTTTACTCACATGGGGTATGAAGGATATTATCCCATGATTTTTGCATTTTGTTGTGTCACCTCTCTTTGGAATGGGTAAATACAGATCTCTTCCAATAAGTACATTAATACAAATAATTTTATTTCAGTTAAAATAAGAAATTTAAGGGGAAAATAATAAATGTGATGTATAAAAAGTACTGATATTTAAATAGGAGCCCATTGCTTTTATTTCCTGTTACGTGTCTTACAGTTGGTTCAGACTCAAAGTGGCCCTGTGCACAACAGAGCAAAGTACTGATCAATATAGTATCACCCTCAAAATTTTTGTTACATGTATAGAACCATTTCTGCACCCATTGTGTCAATCCTTCTCATTGATGGTTTTCCTCTTTTACATTGACCTTCTGCATTACCAATCATTATATCATTCTCCAGGGACTGGCTCCTCATGTCCAAAGAATAAAAGTTTCACATACTTGCTTCTAAATAGAATTCTGACTATACTTTTTCCAAGACAGATTTGTATGTTCTTGTGAAAGTCCATGATATTTCCAATATTCTTTTCCAACACCATAATTCAAGTGCATAGATTCTTCTAAGGTCTTCCTTATTCATTGTCCAACTTTCACATGCATATGCGGTAACTGAAAATACCATGATTTAGCTCTGGCACACCTTAGTCATTAAACTGACATCTTTACTCTTTAAAAAGCAATTTTTTGCAGTGCATTTTCTTAATGCAATCCATTGTTTTATTTCTTGACTTCTACTTCCATGAAAGTTAATTGTGGGTCCAAGCAAAATGAAGTCTTTGACAAATTCAATCTTTTACCACTTATAATGATGTCTTTTATCAGTTCAGTTTGGAGGATTTGTTTTTACACGTTGAGATGAAATCCACAGTAAAGGCTGTAGACTTTGATCTTCATCAGCATTCTAAGTCCTCTTAACTTATTCCAAGCAAGCCTGCATTCTTCTGCATAGTGCAGGTTGTTAAGTCTTCCTCCAATCGTCACACCACATTCTTCTTCCTATAATCCAGTTTCTTGGATTATTTGCTCTGTAATTAGATTAAACACATACAATGAGAAGATCAACATTGACACATACCTCTCCTGATTTAAAACCATTAATATCCCAGTTGTTTTGTTTTAATAACTGCATCTTGTTCTGTTTTCAGGAGTCCATACATATTGGAAAAATCAATAAATTTTAATAGCATATGGAGAAATGGAACATGAATGAAATGAATTTTTAATCTAATTTTTTTAGATAAATATTCAAAATGTAGACACATTTTGTGAAATTGTTGTTAAGTATTGTCAAATTTGTTCTGACTCATAGCATCTCTGTTTAATGATCCAAGGAGCTGTAGGTGAATTTGAAACACCTAGGAATCTTAGTGTGGTGCTGTGCATTAATGTGCCAGATTGCAAAGGTATTTGAACTGCAAGGTCGGTGGTTCAAGCTCACCAGCTGCTCCTCAGAAACCCCATACAGGGTCACTATGGGTTGGAACCAACTCGACGAGAATAAAACAACAGCAATAAACCTCATGGTTAACAGTACAGTGCTTATCTTACAACATCAAATAATTATCTTACTAAAGGAACTGCTGAATCTGTTGTTCTGGGATACTCTTCAAACACTGAAATGAAATTATCCATGGAAGACATTTTAAACAAGAAAAAAAATTCATAAAAATGTATACATTTTTGCTAAATGTTATAACTGAAAATCTTGGTGTGGCACTGTAAGATAAGCACTCCACCGCAAGGTGAGTTTGAAACACAAGATTGGCTGTTCAAACTCACCAACCACTCCTTGGAAAACTTATACAGGGTCACTATGGGTTGGGACCAACTTGATGGCAATTAACAACAACAACAACAACAACAAAGAGAACACAGTGTCAGCTGTAAATCTAATACACACATAGATAGAAAGTAAGAAGGCAGGTAGTACAAATTAATGAGGGAAAAATAAGTATAGCCAAATCCCTCTACAATTGAATCTATTTCCTACTCATAGTGAGCCTATACAACAGAGTAGAAATTCTCCTTAAGGTAATTTGAAACTATAAATCCTTATACAAGCAGATAATCTCATCTTTCTCCCTCAGAGTGGCTGGTAACTGGCCTATCTCTTAGTTAGAAGCCCAATGATTAACACATTATGACACCAGGGTTCTGGGCAATATAATAGCAGAAATAATGAGAATACTAACACAATTTAAAGAATGTCACTAATGTCACTGAGTAATATGTATAGGAATTTTTTAATGTGAGCATGTTGTCATATGTATAATTTAGCTAGAAGATAAAATAAGAAGAAATAAAAAAAAGAAAATAGATAGACTTTAACTATGATGTCAGCAAAGAAAAATATATTTATTTCATAAACACATTCCACTCATTGAAATTTATTAAATGCTGTGTTGTCATAAAAGAGATAATAATGTACAACATAGAGATTACATTTAGAAAAAGCACATCTGTTCTGATTTTTTTGCTGCTGTTAAGTGCCATTTGGTCAGTTCTGACTCATAAAGACCCTGTACAGTATTTCATTGGAGTGACTGGTGAGTTTGATCCACTGACCTTATGGTTCAAACCGACCATGAGGACCAGAGCTTTATCTCATAACAACACACAATGATTCCTGAATTGTACTTAAATGATAAGCTTTCCTGGATGCTTTACACTTTAAAAACAAAAAGTAATTTAACTTTTTTTATTTAGCAAGTTAATGAGCTTATATATTTTGAAAAGGATATAAAATCTGTTTACCTCATTGTTATTGTGTGCCATATAATTTGTTCCAAACACTAGAGATCCTGTGTACAGTTTCTGACTACAGCTGGTGGGATTGAACTGCCCACCTTTTTGTGAACAGTCCTGTGATAGTCCTATTGAACCACACCGGGGCTCAATTTGACCTGAGTTAATGGCTTTTAGAATAGTGTATTTGTTCAAAAATTTTATTAGTTTCAAAGATGATTAAGTTGATTTTGAGCCAAAATGAGTTGGTTGCTAATGTAGAAATTATAGGAGTAGATCAGAAATCTGAAGATTCAATTGAAAGACAATTTAAGATATTGCATTATATTCTGTATGCTGAGCAAATAATCCAAGAAGTTGGATAATATAAAGAAAAATGTGAGATCACAATTGGAGGAAGACACATTAACCAACTGTAATATGCACATGATGCAACCTTGCATGCTGAGAGCTAAGAGGACTCGAAATACTTACAAATGAAGTTCAAAGACCACAGCCTTCCATATGGGTTGCATCTTATTGTAAAGAAAACAAAAACCCTCACCATTGGACCAATAAACAACATCCATCTAAACGGGGGAAAGATTGAAGTTGTCAAATAATTCATTTTGCCAGATCAGCCATCAATACTCATGGAAGCAACAGTCCAGAAATCAAAGGGCAGTATTGCAATAGGCAAATCTGCCTCAGAAGACCTCTTGAAAAGTGTTGAAGTGCAAAGATGTTAGTTTAGAATTAAGGTGCAACTGACTCAATTCATTCTATTTTCAAAAACTGCATATGTATGCAAAAGTTGTACAGTATATAAGGAAGACAACAGAAGAATTTCTGCATTTGAGCAATGGTGTTGGAGGAGAATATTAAAATTACCATATACTGCAGAAGAACAAAGAGATCTGTGTTGTAAGAAGTACAGCCAGAATGCTATTTGGAAATCAGGATGGTCAAACTTCGCTTCTAATACTTTGGACATATTATCAGGAGAAATCAGTTGTTGGAGAAGAAGATCATGTTTGGTAAAGTGGATGGTTGGAAAAAAAGAGGAAGACCCCCAAAGAGATGGATTGGCATAGTGGTGA
>NW_006408840.1:347823-348495 GCF_000296735.1 Chrysochloris asiatica | reverse complement strand
TGGTGATTAGAATGAAAAGGTTGGGAGCAAAGAGAAAGGATCAGTAGTTGGAAATATGGTTTTGGTGATAGAAATAATGTTGGAGAATGCATGATAGAAATTTACAAAATTAATGATTTGTTAATTTCAAATACCATCGTTAGACAGCATAAGAGACGACTATGCACACAGACCTCACCAGATGGAATACATATAAATCAAATTGACTACATCTGCCGAAAGAGACGATGAAAAAGTTCCATATCTTCAGTCAAAACAAGGCCAGGGACAGACTTTGGAACAGACCATTAATTACTCATATGCAAATTCAAACTGAAGCTGAAGAAAATGAAAACAAGTCCACGAGAGCCAATATATGATCTTGAATATATCCCACCTGAATTTATAGATCACCTGAAGAACAGATTTGATACAATAAACACTAAAGACTAAAGACCAGAAGAGTTGTGGGATGACATAAAGAACATCCTTCGTGAAGGAGCAAAAAGTCATTAAGAAGACAAGAAAGAAGGAAAAGGTCAAAATGGATGACAGAAGAGACACTGAGACTTGCAGTCCAGCATAGAGATGCTAAAGGAAATGGAAGAAATGAGAAGGTCCAAGAGCTGAACAAAAAATTTCAATGATCAGCTCAAGAAGATAAAGCCAAATATTAGAACAAAATGTGCAGAG
>NW_006408840.1:343086-346993 GCF_000296735.1 Chrysochloris asiatica | reverse complement strand
TCAGGATTGGAGGAAGACACATTAAGAACCTGCGATATGCAAATGATACAACCTTGCTTTCTGAAAGTGAAGAGGACTTAAAATATTTACTGATGAAGATAAAAGAGTACTACCTTCGGTATGGATTACATCCCAATGTAAAGAAAACAAAAATCCTCACCACTGGACCAATAAATAACATTCTTATCAAGGGAGAAAAGATTGAAGTTGTCAAGGACTTCATTCTTCTTGGATCCACTATAAACACTCATGGCAGCAGCAGTCAGGATATCAAATGACAAATTGCATTAGGCAAATCTGCACACAAGACCTTTTTAAAGTGTTGAAAGCAAAGATGTCAGCTTGAGGACAAAGGTATGTATGCCTGACCCAAGCCATCGTATTTTCAATAACCTCTTATGCATGTGAAACTGGACAGTGAATAAGGAAGACTGTAGAAGAGTGGATGCTTTTGAGTTATAGTGTCAGAGGAGAGTATTGAAGGTGCCATGGACTGCCAAAAGAACCAATAGATCCATTTTGGAAGAAGTGCAGCCAGAGTGCTCCTTGGAAGCCAGGATGGCCAAACTTCATCTTTCACACTTTGGACATATTGTCAGGAGGGACCAGTCACTGGAGAACGATATCATGTTTGGTAAGGTGGAGGGTCAGAGAAAAACACGAAGACCCCCAAAGAGGTGGATGGCCAAGTGTCAGCATTGGTGAACTCAAGCATGGCAACAGTAGTAAGGTTGGCCCAGGATTAGGCAGTATCTCTTTCTGCTGTGCATAAGGTCGCTATAAGTCAGTGCCGACTCGATGCCACCTAACAACAACAACAACAAACATGTAATATTTTTGCTCTTTTTTGTGTGGCATAAAAAAAAAAAAAATGTTGCTGGTAACAATATCTGAGGGATACCCTTTTAAGTCCTGATGTTGCAATGTGGAATAAAGCACTAGACCACAAAGTCAGTTTGGAACACAAGGTCGGTGGTTCAAACTCAACAGCCACTCCTTGGAGTCCTATGAGTTGGGCTGATTGACATGTTAGATCAAAATTTTTTAGTAAGGCTTATTATAGAATCCAAAATTACTTGTTTTAAACATATCTGTTTACTACTTTTAACCCTTTTCTTTCTGCTGTGCCTAAGGTCACTGTAAGTCAGTTCTGACTCGATGACACCTAACAACATCAACAACTTTTTAATAATTTGTAAAATATGCAATCAATTGTGAATCAGAAAAATATTCTAAAATTATATAATACAGAGGCTTTGTTTTTGTCATGAAATTTAAATAATTCTCTAAGACCATAATCGTTGTCTTTTGATCACATGCTCCCTTTTGAAATGATTGAACATCAGCCATTTCTTTTTGGTACAGTGACTTTGCATATTCCTTCCATCATCTTTGGATGTTTTTGACATCATTCAATATTTTACTCATTTATTTTTGCTGTTGTACAGTGCCGTCAAGTCGATTCTGACCCATAGTGACCCTGTAAAGGTTTCTGAGGAGCAGCTGGTGAGCTTGAACCACCAACCTTGTAGTTCAAATGGCTTTGCATTCTGAAGTATTAACCCATAGCACCACACCAGGACTCCATTTTACTCATAGAATCCTTCAGTTTTGTTTCACTTCCCTTAGCTTGAGAAATGCTGAGCGTGTTCTTTCCTTTTGGGTTTCTAGCTCCAAGTCTTTACATATTTCATTACAATAATTGACTCTGTCTTCTTGAACTGCCTTTTGAAATTTTCTATTCAGCTCTTTTCCCTCCTTATTTTTTCCCTCATTTTCTTTAGCATCTCTATGCAGGTGAGCAAGTTCCATGGTCTCTTCTGACATCCATTTTGTCTTTTCCTTCTTTCTTCTCTTCTTAATTAGCTTTTGCTTTCTTCCTGAATGATATTCTTACTGTCATCCCTCAACTCTTCTGGTTTTTGGTCTTTAGTGTCTAATGCATGAAATCTGTTTTTCAAATGATCTCTAAATTCATGAGATATGTTCAAGGTCATAGTTTGTCTTTTGTGAACTTGTTTTAACTTTCTTCAGCTTCAGCCTAAATTTGCATATGAACAATTGATGGTGTGTTCCACAGTCTGCCCCTGGCCTTGTTTAAAATTCAGAACTAGAATTATTATTCATAATAAAAAATGTGCATTTTATATAATAAATTCATCAATGTATATCGAAGAAATAATAGTCTATATATGATGGTTGTTGTTGTTTAGTGCGTTCAAGTCAGTTTTTTTTTTTTTTTTTGCAATATGTCCTGTGAAGTCATAATATACATCAAACGTACATAATTATATATCAATAAATGTTGGTATTGATACATAATCAAACACAAGTTAGATTTTGCAATATGTTCTATAAAGTGATCATACATCATCTGTAAGGAATTATATATCAATACATGTTAGCATTGATATATAATTCTTTACAAATCATGTATTATCACTTCACAGGACATATTGCAAACACTGATTTATATTTGATAGTTTTAGAAACAAGATTAATTATAATTAATTTTTTTAAATTGGGTTTTGTTTGTGAAAGCATTTTCAGAATTTAGCAATTAATGACTATTGTCTCAGAAAGCTCAGCCAACTAAATCAAAATGCTAAAAAATGAAATTTTTGCCTTTTGTTATATGTTAAATAGCATCAGCTTAAAACACCACCACTTCCCTACTTCTAATATCAAGTGGGAGTCCTTTTGTGATGCTATAGGATAAGTACTCAACCATAGGTCTATTTGCACCATAAGGTTTGTGGTTCAAAATACCAGCCACTCCTCAGAAACCTATACAGCGTTGCTGTGAGTCAGAACTGACTCAAAGTGACTGGAAGGCACTTAAAAACAACAATATCAAGTAATGCCTGTACAGTGATATTTTTTTCTTCCTTTGGCTTACCAGGAGCACAATGTATGATTTCTGGAAATTTGCTATCATACTTGAAAGCTGTTTTGCTGTAAGCAGTAAAGGATACATTCACCTTGTTTGTTCTCTATATCTAAACCTTTCTTTATAGCAGGCTGTCTTAAAACTTACAAGGTTTAGGAATTTATCCACTTTGGTATTACATTATTTCAGCACTGTGCCGCCTTGGTTTTAATAATAGGGAATTGGCTAGTGATTTGTCAAGTTATGAATCAATACCCTAATTTAGAAATCAGAACTAAAATATCTTTTGTTTTTACTTATTATTAGACACTCATTACAAAAGTGTTACTTAGTAATTTTTTGTTCAGCTGGCTTAAAAATTAAATCCAAAGTAGTTACAATGTCCAAGAATAAATTTCAGTTTATGCAGTATTGAGGTTTTGGTTGCTAAAGATATTCAAAAACTGAAAGTAATTTATTAACTAGCAGAGTTTTCATTGTCTATGATGGAGCGAGGTTGGGAGAAAGCAAGAAAAGTATTTAGTCTATATTACACTGAAAATAAGAAGCCCTGATTTCATAATTTACAAGTACTCATCTGCTAACTAAAAGGTGTCAGTTCTAATCCAACCAGTATCTCCACAGGATAGAGACCTTGCAATCTCTTTCTATAACGATTACAGCATATAAAACACTGTGTGGTAAATCTATTCTATCACATGGGTCAAAAGTGAACTCGATGGCACAATGCACACACCACCAACATATTAAAAGAGTAGAGAGTTTCAAATCACCCCAAATAATATCAGATTTTGAATCAGGTTTTGAGATATGTTGTTTAAAACATTAATATGCAGTGAACAGAATTTAGAGGTAGATATTTTGCCTGTGCATAAAAATAGTTTTCTTCTGAGATTTCTGAAAAAAAAAAAAATGTATATACGCATTTGCTATTTATGTTGTTAAGTGCTGTGAAGTCTGTTCCAACTCATAACAACCTTAAGGAGCAGCTAGTGGGTTTGAACTGCCAACCTCATG
>NW_006408840.1:332771-339928 GCF_000296735.1 Chrysochloris asiatica | reverse complement strand
TCATTCAGTAGTTTGCCCAGTGAATTTTTCAATAACAAAAGTCGAAGCTTGAATTTTTTCTTCAGTTCCCCCAGCTTGAGAAATGCTGAGTGTATTCTTCCTTTTTGAGTTTCTGATTCCAGATCTTTGTACATTTTATTGTAATATTTGGCTTTATCTTCTCAAGCTGATCTTTGAAATTTTCTGTTTAGCTCTTGGACCTCCTCATTTCTTCCATTTGTTTTAGTATCTCTACGCTGGAGAGAAAGTTGCAATGTCTCTTCTGACATCCATTTTGACATAATCTTTCTTTCATTTCTTCTCAGTGACCTTTTGCTTTCTTCATATCTGATGTTATTGATGTCATCCTACAACTCTTCTGGTCTGAGGTCTTTAGTGTTTAAGGTATCCAATCTGTTCTTCAGATGATATCTAAATTCAGGTGGAATATATTCAGGGTCTTATTTTGGCTCTCTTGGCCTTTTTTTCATATTCTTCAGCTTCAATTTGAATTTTCATATGGGTAATTGATTGTCTGTTCCACAATCTACCCCTTGCCTTGTTTTCACTGATGATATGGAACTTTTCCATTGTCTCTTTTCCAATTTTATTGACTCTATGATGAATGCAATCTCCATTTCATATGTAGGTGTTTGCTGTTCTGTTGTTACTGTGGACACTTTTTGGAAGTCTGAACGTGGAGATAATTGCTTCAAATAGATTTTCACTACTTCTGAAGTTCTTTTGATTCGGCTGGGGAAAACTCTACTTAACCAGAAAAGAAGTCTACAAAAACAAAACCAGAAAATATTTAATTGTCCAGCTTGGGGACATCTGCATGAAATCAGCCTGTCAATTTTCAAAGGTTGTTTATCTTGATATTGGTGCAGGACAGATTTGTTTTGGGGTTGCTCTTGAGGCAGGTGAAACAGAGCTAATATCCTGAATGCTTTTTGTTGTTGTTTGAAAATTTCTTACCCTGGAGCCGGGGCTTACTGAATCAAGCCATTGCCTCTTTCCCATAGTGGGTTATTTCATGGACTCAAAGCAGGGGCTAGTTTTCACAGTATAAGAACTATTCTATTGCCATTCACTTTCTATTCTTGCACATATCAGAACTAGAACAATTCTATCAGCATTCAGTTTTCATCCTTTAACCTCTCTCTGAAATCCTTTTGCCTCAGCCTAATTCAAGTCCTCTGAGTACACATTCACAGTCTTTCTTGTCAACATTTATATTGTATGTCCTTGTTAGTGCAATCAGTTTTTTTTTTTGAGCCAAGGTCCCAGGCAGGAGATCTACTGCCTCCACCTGGTCTTTTAAGAATACTCTCACACACCTTGCTTCCAGAGTCCCTTTCTCCAAGTAAGTACTTCTATACACAAACAATGTGTAGTCCACCAGGTATAACGGTTGGTCAAACAGGTCAGGTTGGCTAGAAAACACTTGGTCAATGATTTCTGTAAAATTATGGTTCAGCCCTCCAGCTGTCACATCAGGGAGGGATGGCTGGGTTTAGACACTCCACAAATCTCAGGGTAATATTCTGTTTGTCCAGTAAAATAGACTGATATAGCCTCATCCATCCTGTCATGAGCCATAGGCTTCTCTTCTGTAGCAGCAGGCAATGACCTGATGGGGATGGTTATGGGCTGGCCAGAGTGAATTTCTTAATCTCTTTCCTGAGAGGATTTTGGTTTTTATAGGATGATAAGCTCCCAGGCTTCAATCAGTCCTCACTCAATGGGGGATCCTTCTTGGCTTTCCCCCGAGTTCTACTAGTCCACATGAGGGGTTTACCTGATCGTCAATCTTCTCAAGCCAGTGTGATTGGTTTCTAGAGTTTGAATCAGTAACTTCCAGGCATATTTATGAGGAACCTCCATCTGCAGACTTTTGGTTTCAGGAAGAAAATTTATTTGAACATGTAACTTTGGAAGTAGGTCCTGGCCTAGTAAGGGGACCAGTTAGTCCAGTGTATATAGGAAATTGGGTGTGATTTTCTTTTCCCCAGTGAAGCACTCTGGGAGTTTCATGAACTGGTGCTCAATCACCATCACTGAATGGAATTATGTGAAATTCAGAGGCATAATGACCACTGAATAAGTGGCCGCAGTGTTCACCAAAAATCCACAGTCTGTGACCTGCTGTTATTTTCAGCTATTCCTGGGGAGAGGAGGCAATAGGGATGGCAGAGGTTGATGCCAAATCATGCCAGACCCCCTTCCCTGCAGCACCAACAGTCTTCTGCAGACAATGAGTATTGTTCATCCATCTGTTGAGTTCGAGGGTTTTTTTTTTCTGCCAGAGCGTCTCCTAGGATTTGGACATTCATTTTTCTCTGCATGGCTTTTATATTGGCAGCATAATGCATTAAATATATGTGATATAACCTACAGACTATTGGAATTCTAGGTTGTTTTCAGTTTCTTAAACATAAATACTGGACAAAAGCAAAAAAAAAATAATGTAATTTTACAGATAGGCAATCTGACACAGTGATTAAATAATCCAAGCCACAAGATAGTATAATAATTTGTGGATCCATTCCAAGGTTCCCCCCCCCCACCCCCATAATCTAGATTGTACATTGGCCAACCTGAATTACAGTAAAACACCATTTCCTTTTATGTCATAGGAGGGTACCCATAAAGAAACCTGTCAGACAGAATTATACCCTATAGGGCTTGTTTTTAGGATTGAGACTTGTGCTCCCATTTTTCAGATATAGACGTTAACGTTAACAGAAACAGAAAGGACACTTAGAGGAAATTACTTCCGCTTACCATGGCCCTATGTGCACACCCAAAATAAAACAAGGAGATCTCAGAAATGAAGGTGATGGTGAGTGCAGGAGACACAGGACAGAAGACTTGCAAGAAAAAGATTCTTGGCAGCCCTGCTAGGAGTGTTCAGATACTGTGCTCATGGACTCACCTGTCCAGGCTGCCAGCAGGCCTCCCAAGAAAGTAAAATCACCCATAAAGGATAATAGTAATACTACTTACCTAGAAGTCTGTGTGATCTCTGAGCGTGGTCACCAGAAATGTTGTGAAACCAAAACTAGGGCTTTGCTGCCTATCACTATAGTCAATTACAGAGATGGGGAGAGATCCAATCCAAGCCTTATTAACAGAAAGCCAGCAGTCCGGAGGATGGGAGAATACTTTTGTTCATTGTTTCTTATGCAGAAAGAACTGAAAATATCCAACTTGCAATACTGAAAGATTATATAGGCAATATATTGAATGATGCAAAAAGCATCAGATGAAGATGGAAGGAATCCACAGAGTCACTATAAAAAAAAAAAAAAAAAGTGTTTGATGGTAAACCACTTCAAGAAGTTTTGTTGTTATATTCTGCCAAGTCATTAGTGACTCATAGCACCCCCTATGCACAACACAAAACATTGCCTGTTCCGGTACTCACCTTACAATATTTGCTACACTTGAGCCCATTGCTGTTTCCATTGTGCCAAGCCATCTCATTGGAGATCATCCACTTTTTTGTTGGCCTTCCACCCATTCACCCATCAAAGAAGAATGATGTCCTTCTCCAGGGACTTATTATCACTTCATAAGATGTCAAAATCTAATAGGTGAAGTCTGACCATCCTGGCTTCTAAGGAGCATTCTGGCTGTATTTCTTCCAACATAGACTTATTTGCTCTTTTGGCAGTCTATGATACTTTTTTTTTTTTTTTTTTTAAGGTTCTTATCATGAATTGATTGTAAGTTTACAGGGCAGATCATCAGTTTTACATTCAACAAGTCATATACTTTGTTTCACTACAATGATTATAATACCCACCATGTGCCATCAGTTGACAGTATTGTTCTCTATTCATTTTAGTTCTTTAAACAAACAAAAACACTCAGGCATATATAATGATTTAAACTACCAAAGGACACATTCTGCAAGCCTGCCTCTTGGCCACCAGGTCTCAGTCCCTCTCTATCATGAATCTAGAGTCCTTAGATGTGCTCTCTCTCCATGACTCCATCTCTGGTGCCATCTCTGGTGTTGTTGCTTCTCTGGATAGGGTCCTGTATTCTGCTTGTGCTCTTTACCTTGATGGTCCTAGGGTCCTCTGTTTCTGGACTGTAAGATTAACTACTCATGCATTTTGCTTTGTTTTTAGGATTTTTTTTAAAAAAATGTTTTATTGTGAATTATGTGATAACATGGGAGAACATTAGTTTTACATTCATTCTATTCATTGCCATGGTTACAATCCCCTCCATGAATCATCAAGGGTATACCCAGAAAGCCCCTCTCCCTCTCTGAGTCTAGAGTTACCATCTGCTCCATCTCTCCACATCATTGTCTCTGCTTTCATTTCTGGAGTCACAGTTTCTCTGGGTAGGGTTCCTCGCTCCACTCTTCTCCCTTGATGGTCCCAGGAAACTCTGTTCCTGGACTGCAAAGTCAATCACTCCACTCCTTTGCTAAAAAACACATCTACTTTTACATTTCCAACCCTCACAGTCAGTCCTGATAACAATTATTCATTATTGTACCACAAGAGACCTATCCGCCTCACCTTTCATCAGCCCCACCCACACAGATTGGATACTATTCAGAGGAGATTCTACCTTCTTCCATGCCCTCTGGATCTAGATTCCCTCTTGAAAGCTTGTAAGCCAGTCACTTCTTGCCTTTGTAGCCCCCACCCCCCACACACACACACATTTTAGGTAGCCAATATTCAAGTTGCCCATCCCTGTCTACTTTGTGTATGGAGGGGGTAGGAATGATCCTCACTGTAAAGATTTGTTTCCTCTTTTGAGCTACTGCATCTATAGGTTTAGGTCAAGTTCATCAAATTGTATCAGGTTACTCTTTTTTCCTCTTCTTTCTTCTTCTAGTTGAGCTTTCATGATCCAGCCATTGAAGCCAGGTCAAGTGGGTATTATCTGCAAGTGTGGGTGTTCTTGTGCATATGACCTCTGTTCTTTTCAGCAGGATGCTTCACACTCCACTCTAGTCCTCTGTGGCTATGTCACTGACTCTGGACCCAAGAGTCCCCAGGTCTTGAAACACTGCTAGCCAACCAGGTCTCCACCCAGGATCACAGGAGTCTGTTGACTGTTTTAGGGCTTAGCTCACAGCTTCACTACTGTTTTTCCTTCACTTGCTATTATCAGTGACAAACATGGTCACCAATCAGAGCTTGTGTTTGCTGGTGAATTCCCATTAAGTCTTATTCTTGGAAGGTGGTTAGCCCTGAGGGGACCCGACAACTTGCTTGATGTTTTCTCAGTGAGCAACTTGCTTATTCTTGTAGTAATCAGTCTGACTACCATTATTATTTAATATTTTTCAGTCAGTCTTTCTTCCAAGAAGTATCTTCTGTTCTTCTAGCTGCTCCAGGCTGGTCTTATTTTCTTTTCAAGTGCAAATTTCTGACCTCAGAAGATTCAGGAGGCGTTCAGGATTTCACCTATGGTATTATGTGATGCAGAGACTCTGCAGGAAGACTCTTTCACTGAACATATTGTAGCCCCATTTTAGGTATTCCCATCAGTTATAGGCGGAAGACGGACTTAAAGCTTTCTATGGTGATATTTCTGGCTATACCTTTCTCTCCCCCTCAAGTGTCTATTTTATAATGGTATGCAAGGCAAACCAAGATTCCAAAGACAGCCAAGCATCTTAGCATTATTTACCCCTTTTGCCCATTCTAACCATGTGTGGATCCCTGTATCCCAGAACCCTGTTGTTTCATGGTTGTACGTATATATTTCTTTACCTCTGTCCCAATTAGCCCATGCAAACCTGCGTAATTCTTTTCCCATCTGCCTTGTCCTTCCATTTCCCTCTCCCTTCTTGTGTATTGGCCCCCTCCCTAGCACCTAAACTATCCTGTGTCTATTCCCTACCCTGTGTTCCACCTTCCCCTGCATCTCCTTATCTCACCCCACATCCTGGCATCCAGCAAAGAATCCCCCACCCCATTTAGTATGGGTTCTTTTTCTTAGTCTTTTACAGTAGTAGTCCTATGCAGTTTTTCTCCTTTTGTGACTGACTAATGTCACTTAACATAATGTCCTCAAGGTTCATCCAAGTTATGTGATTGCTTACAGCTTCCTTTTTGTTCTTCAAGGTAGAATAATATTCCATATTGTGCATATACCACATTTTGTTTATTCATTTTTCCATTGATGGGCACTTAGGCTGTCTCTATCTTTTTGCTATTGTAAATAGTGCTGCTATGAACATTGGTATGCATATATCTACTTGTGTTATGGCTCATATTTCTTGTGAATAAATACCAAGTAGAGGAATTGCTGGATCAAAAGGTGTTTCTATTTCCAAACTTCTGAGGAAGGAACATATTGCATTCCACAAAAGTTGGGCAATTTTGCAAGAGCATTCCAGTCTTTCCACATCTTTGCCAGCATTTGTTATCCTCTACTTTTTTGATCTTTGCTGTTATTGCTGGTGTGAGATGCTATCTCATTGTTGTTTTGATTTGCATCTCTCTAATGGCTAGTGATCGTGAACATTTCTTCATGTATTTGTTGGCTCCTTGGAATCTGGATTGGGATTGCATTATATGTGTAAATTGCTCTGGGCGGTATTGAGATTTTCACAATGTTAAATCTTCCTATCCAGGAGCATGGTATATTCTTCCATTTTCGTAGGTCTCTTTTAGTAGTGTTTTATAGTTTCTTTGTATAGGTCTTTGTGCCTCTGGTTGCTTTTATTCCTACATATTTCATCCTTTGGGTGGTTGTTGTAAAAGGTATTACTTTACTAATGTCCTTTTCAATGCTGTCATTTAAGGTATAGAGGAATCCAACTGATTTTTCTGTTTATTTTATACCCTGCCACTTTTATGAATCTTCCAATGAGGTCTGGTAAATTTTTTACTGAGTGTTCTATGTATAGTATCATTTCGTCTGCAAAAGAGAGAGTTTTACTCCCTCTTTGCCAATTTGGATGCCTTTAATTTCCCAGTCTTACCATATAGCTCTTGCTAAAACTTCCAGCACAATATTGAATAGGAGTGGTGACAAAGGATGTCCTTATCTGTTTCCTCTTTGTAGAGAGAAAGCTTTCAGTTTCTCTCCATTGAAAGTAACGTAGGCTGTTGCTTTTGCGTATATGCTCTTAATTATATTGAGGAATTTCCCTTAAATTCCTACTTTATTGAGAGTTTTTGACAAGAATG
>NW_006408840.1:301548-309514 GCF_000296735.1 Chrysochloris asiatica | reverse complement strand
CATATGGTCTATTCTGGAGAATGTTCCATGCGTACTAGAAAATAATGGGTATTGTGTTTTTGTTGGTTTGAATGCTTTGTACACATCTATGAGTTCCTGTTAAGGAGCTCTGGTGGTGTAGTGGTTGTGAATCTGGCTGTGAACCTTAAGGTCAGCAGTTCAAAACTGAGTGTCTACTGTGCCACTTCACTTTCTTCCTTAGAACAGCTAACAACCCTTAACAACAACAAAGACAACAAAACCACTACTATTGGCTTAGTGGTTATGAGTCTGGCTGCTAACTTCAAAGTCAGAAGTTTGAAACTATCAGCTGTTCTAAGGAAGAAAGATTAGGCTTTCTGCTTCTGTAAAGATTTATAGCCTCAGAAACCCTATGCAATCTCGCTATGAGTCAGAACTGACTCAAAAGCACATAGACAACACGATCATTTAATATATAGATGAAATTGATCAGTATTTGAATTATTTGTAAGATAGTCAAAAGAATTGTGCAAGAAAAATGTTTATATACCTTAATAACTAAAATAAAACAAAGCACTGACTGCCATCAATTCTATTCTGACTCTTTGTCACTATAGGCCTGAATAGAACTGCTGTATGCTATTGTCTGGTGCCATTGAGTTGGTGCAGACTGATAGTGACCCTGTGTGCAAGAAAACAAAACACTGCCCAGTGCTAGGCCAACCTCACAATTGTTACTGCATTTAAGCCCATTGTTGCTGCACTCTACAAAATCCATCTCATTGGGGGGCTCTCTCTTTTTCTTCAACTTTCCACATTACCAAACATGATATCCCTCTCCATGGACTAGTCCAGCCTGATAATATGTCCAAAGTTTCAGAGACAAAAGCTGGCCATCCTGGCTTCCAAAGTTTCATAGACACAGTACAAGCATTCAGGCTGTACTTCTTCCAACACAAATTGGTTTGTTCTTTTGGCAGTCCATGGTACTTTTAATATTCTCCTACAGCACAATAGTTCAAATGCATCAAATCTTCTAAGGTCTTCTTTATTCACTGTCCAACTTTCACATGCATATGAGGTTATTGAAAAGACCATGACTTGGGTCAGTCTCATCTTAATCCCCAAACTGACATATTTGCTCTTCACTTCAAAGAGGTCTTGTGCAGCAGATTTGCTTAATGCAACACATTGTTTGATTACATGACTGCCGCTTCCATGAGTGTGGACGTTTATTCTGAGCAAAAATAAATCGTTGACAACTTCACTTTTTTCTCAATTTATATGCATATTATTTATTGGTCCAGTGGTCCAATTTTGTTTTCTTTATATTGAGGTGCAACTCATACTGATGGCTGTGTTCTTTGATTTTCATCAGTATTTTAACACCTCTTTGCTTTCAGCAAGCAAAGCTGTATTATCTGCATATCTAAGCTGTTAATGAGTCTTCCCCCTATATTGATGCCCTGTTTTTCTTCATATAATCCAGCTTCTCAGATTATTTGCTCAGCATACAGATTGAATAAGTATGATGAAAGAAAACAAGGCTGGTGCACACCTTTCCTAATTTTAAACCATTCAGTGTTCCCTTGTTCTGTTTGAACAACTAACTGCCTCTTGGTCTATGTATAGTTGTTTTATGAGTACAATTTATTGTTCCAGAATACTCATTCTCCACAATACTGTACATAGTTTGTTTTGATCCACAGAATCAAAAGCCTTTGCATCATCAATAAAGGATAAATACACATCTTTCTTTGATTCTCTGCTTTCAGCCAAAGTCTATTTGACATTAGCAATAATATCCCTCATTCCATGTCCTCTTCTGAATCTGATTGGACCTCTGTCAATGTATGATTGCAGTATTTAAAAAAAAATTATCTTTAGTGAAATTCTGTTTGCATGGGATATTAATGATATTGTCTGATTATATCTGCATTTTTTTTGAGTCACCTCCTTTTGGAATTGGCACAGATATGAATTTCTTCTAGTCAGTTGACCAGGTAGTGTGGTTCAGATTTCTTGGAGTAGATAAGTGAGTGCCTCCAGTGCTTCCCGGAGCTTTGTTCTTTGCCAATGCCTTCAATGCAACTTGGACTTCTTCTTTCAGTATCATTGGCTCTTGGTCAAAGGCTACTTTTCAAGGTGATTGAACATTGATCATTTCTTTTTGGTACACTGACATTGTTTATTCCTTCTATGTTCTTTTTTTAGTTTTTATTGTGAATTGGTTTTGCACTCATCCCATCATATTTTGTTTCATTGTGATGATTATAATCCCCACCAGGCATCATCATTCAATATTATTTGCTTCTATTCCTTCTGTTTTTCTTTGGATGTACACAAACCCACTCAGGAATATATAATAATTTAACCAACAAAAGTGCACATTCTGCAAGCCTGGCACCTTTTCGCCAGCACACAGCTTTTCTCTTTCCATAAATCTGGAGTCATCAGCTGCTTTATCTCTCAGTGTCATCATCTCTTCCTCCATCTCTGGTGTCACTGCTTTCCTAAATATGGTACCACATTCCACCTGTATTCTCTTTCTTTGACTTCCATATTCTGTTGCTTTCCGCATCATTGAATATTTTATCCACAAAATCCTTCAATATTGCAAGTCATGGCTTGAATTTTACCTTCAGTTCCCTCAGATTGAGTAATGTCGAGTGTGTTCTTTCCTTTTGGTTTTCTAACTCCAAATCTTCACACATTTCGCTATAATATACTATTTTGTCATCTTGAGCTGCCTTTTGTAATTTTTTATTTAGCTATTGTAAAACTGCTACATAGTATGTCCATTACTGGAATTCATTCCCATAGCTGATGGCTTCATTTTTCTCCCACAGAATGTCTGGTGGGTTTGAACCTTTAATTAATGTTGTTGTTATTATTAATTGTCTTCAAGTCAGTTCTGATCCAGAGCAACCCAGTGTAGGTTTCTGAGAAGCGATTGGTGAGTTTGAACTGCTGACCTTGTGGTTCAAACCAACCTTGAGGTCCTGTGCTTATCCTACACCACCACACCAGGACTCCTTTCAGTTAATAGTCCAACACTTAATCTATTGCATTGTAAGGGCTCTTTCCATAATGGCTGCATATTCAAAATTTTGCAATTTCCATAAATTTCTTTAATTGAAGCAAACAAAAAGATTATATTAGAACTCAAAGGAGTCTTCAAAATTGAGTTTTCTTTAAAAAAAAAAGATTCAGTGTTAAAAAATTTTGGAAACAGGAGTTGAATTTGTCTATAGCCAGAGCTTCAGTAAAATAATTTACAATATGGAATGGGTGTTAAGATGTTTGACCTTCAATCTATAGGTCATGACCAGACACAAAATGTTTAAGCAGGTGTATAACATGATCAGATTTTCATGGTTGAAAGATCACTCTCTGAGAAGCACGAAAGAAGAATAAGAGATAAAAATAATACAGGCAATGACACCAATTCAGTGTATTTAGAAATAGACTGTGATGTTGAATGAAATCTTGAGTTAAATGCAGTTATAATGACAGAATTGCTGGAGAACTAGTGAGAAAATATTGTAAAAATAAAATCAATGAGAGGTGCACATGCAGAATTCAGCAACCTATTGAATTTGGCAAAATGAAGAGCCAATGTTTTGTTAAGTGCCATCAAGTCTGTTCTGCTCCATAGGACTTCCAAGGAGCAGCTTGTGGATTTGAAAAACCAACTTTGTGGTTAGCAGTCAAGTACTTATTCTATAGTACCACACTGAGAACACAAAGAGCCAGTGTAACTATAAAGCATCTTGACTGTACAGCTAATGTGTAGTTTTGTTAATAAAGGCAATAGAGCTAATATTATAAACAAGGTCTTGGAAAATGTGATTTTTTGGACTTCCAGCTCTTCTATTTTTCAGTTGTAGGGGGACTAAACCTCTTTGCATCTCATGTTCTACGTTTTTATATTTTATATTTGGTGAGAGTAACAGTAACAACATATTAAATAAATTATTAAATGTAAAGTACATGAAGGAATGACTAATATAGATAAATGTTTTAGTAAATGAGAATATTTTTGAAATAGGTAAGAATGGAAACACAAAATTTTATGCTTGAATATCTAAGAAGTGACAATACACACTACGATAAAAGTTTCAGAATACAAAGAAGGGTTTACCTAGTTTTATAATCATCAACACAGAGGTACTACTCACTGTCAATTACATGGATGAAATGTCTTTGGGACATAGGGTAAAGAAACAAGGCACACAAATCCATATGAAGGCCAACATAATTTATGGACAAAAAAAACAGTCATAAGAACAACAAGCACGAAGATTACAAAGAAGTATTTTGAATATAAATGATACTGGAAACCAAGAAAAATCATGAGTGAAGGTGTTTATACAGCATTTGCTTTTTGTTCCTGCAGAGTTTGTCAAGTTAACAGTGGATTTACAAAAAGAGGAGAGATTATGTTCATCTAAATTGGGATTTTTGGACATAGATACAAATTGAATATAATGGGACTGGAATTATGAAGTCATTTATATAAATTATGGAAGTGTTGCACCATTAGGGCCAAAAAGTACATTATTTGGTTTATTTATTTATTTTTTAAATATCTGAAGTAGCAAGAGATCATAACTAAAGAAAAAAATTAGAACTGGAAATCTCTATGAAAGCAGAGATAAAAAGACTAAATAAGACCACGGAATATTGGGGAACATGGAAGAGAGAAGGATTCCAATTTGAAGAGTTAACAATGACCATTCTAATAATATAAAAGAGTAAACTGCAGCAAAAGTTGGCTTAAAATAGTAGTAATAAGTGGATTTTTTTTAACCTTTACACAAAAATATTTGCTGTAATTTTTCTTACCCCACACTCATTTTCTTGTTCTGCATTTCATTTTCCCATATTTATTTGACAGGGTATATATTAAGAACACAGCATCAGTATTGGCAGAAGACTTACTTATAACCTGTAATACACATATAATATGACTTTGCTAGCTGAAAGCAAAGAGGATTTGAAATACTTACTGAATGAAGATCAAAAATGAAAGTCCTATATATCAATTACACTGCAACAGAAATAAAAAAATTCTCACAATTGGACCAATAAATATCATCATGATAAACAGAAAAGACTGACATTTTGAAACACATCATTTCACTTGGATCCACAATCAGCACTCAGGGAAGCAGAAGTTAAGCAATAAAACAATGTATTTCAATGGGCAAATCTGCTACAAAAAGCTTTTTAAAAACTGTTAAAGAAGAAAGTTTGATGATTACTGTGTTCCTGACCCAAACCATGATATTTTCAGTTTGAAGATTACTGTGTGCCTGACTCAAACCATGATATTTTCAATCGACTCATATGCTTTGAAACTTGGACAATGAATAAGGAAGATTGTAGAAGAATGAAAACACATGCATTATGGTGTTAGAAAAAAAAAATACTGCAAGTTCCAGACTGCCAGAAGAACAAACAAATCAGTCTTAGAAGGAATACAGCCAGAACGCTCCTCAGAAGCAGGGATAGCAAGACTTCTCCTTTCCTACTCTGAACATGCTGTTAGGAGGAACCAGTACCTGAAGGACATCAGGAATGGAAAAGTGGAGGGTCAAAGAAAAAGAGAGTCAACAAAATGCATTAATACAAAATAGCACCAACAATTGTATCAAACATAACAATTGTGAGGATGGCACAGGACTGGGACTGGGCAGTGTTTGGTTCCATTGTGCATAGGTTTGCTATGAGTAGGAATCAACTTGAAGGCACCTAACAACAACAACAATAATAGATGCCTTTGAATTATGATGTTGGTAAAGAATACTAAATATACAATGAATGAACAAATATGTTTTGGAAGAAGTATAGCCAGAATGCTGCTTAGAAAGGAAGATGGTGAGAGTTTGTCTCATGTAGTTTGAACATGTTATTGGGGTCCCTGAAGACTTACATCCTGGTTGCCAAAATAGAGCATCAGCTAAATAGAAGACCTTCAAGGGGATTGACTGATAGTGGTTGCGACAATGGACTCAAATATAGAAAGGATTGTGAGGATGGTGCAGAACTAGGCAGTGTTTTATTCTGTTCCAAATGTGGTCACAATAAAATACAACAGACTCAAAGGCATCTAACAACAGCATAGCAAAAATTGAAATACAAGTCACTTTCTTTTGACTCCTGTAAGAAAAATAAAGTAAAAACTGTCGGGGACTGTTGTTTGCTGAGCAGGATATGTCCTATCTAAAGGAAGCACTACATACTACTTTGTCCTCCTGGTTTTGTGCTGTTCAGTCAATTTGGTCTTATAGCAACAATTTATAACAAAACAGGACTATCCCATGTGGTTTTCTAGGCTATAGTCTGGTGGAGCAGAACATCAGCTTTTTACTCCTACAGAAACATTGTTGGGTTGAACTGCTGATGTTTCAATAGTCACTTTAAATCATTGCATCACACCAAAGTTCCTATGTATTACAAGTTGTTGTTGTTAAGAGCTGTCAAGTCAGTTCTAACTCATTGCAACCCTATATAGGATTTCTGATAAGCAGCTGGTAGGTTTGAACCACCGACCTTGTAATTCAAATGGAACTTGCAATCCCATGCTTATCCTATAATGCTACACTAGGTCCTACCCATGCCTCCATTTGGAGATCAGAATGTGCTGCATAGCTCCCATTTATTGCTGTCATAAGAGCTCTGGAGCTTCTGTAAGTTAAACATCGGGCTTCTAACTGCAAAATCAGTGATTCAAACCCATAAGTAGTTTCCTGGGAGAAAGATGAGGGTATCTGCTACTGTAAAAATTTACAGTCTCAGAAATCCTATGGAGCCCTTCTACTTTGTTTTATGGAGTCCTGGTGTGGGCTGCAGAATAATGCACTGAATCACAAGATCAGAGGTTCAAACTTACCAGCTGCTCCTCAGAAACCCTTTACAGGATCATTGTGAGTCAGAGTTGACAGGACAGCACTTAATAACAGCCACAACTTTATCTCATAGAGTCACTATGAGTTGAAATCAACTTGATGGCAATGAGTTTTTGTTTATTGCAGTCATCAAGCAGTCATGTAGTGCAGTGGTTAAGACTGGACTTTTCACCCAGACTGCTTTTCTTATTTGCTTAGCTCTCTGGTAGCACAGTGGTTGGGCTGGTAACCTCAAAATTAGCAATTCAAATCTACCAATGGCTCCAGGGGAGAAAGATGAGGCTTTCTGTTCCCTTAAAGATTTATTGCCTCAGAAACCTTATCTAGGGTTGAGTCAGAACCAACTCAACAACACACCACCACCACCACCATTCTGGTGTGGAACTGTAGGATAAGCAGTGGACTGCTAACAGCAAGTTTGTTAGTTCAAACACACAAGTCACTCCTCAGAAACCTTAATCAGGATAACTGTGAATTGGAACCAACTTGACAATACTTAACAACATCATTATTTGACCTATGGAAAATCACTAAATATCTTGGGTATATTGTGTGTAAAAACGGAGAACATATTTTCTATCTCATAAGACTTTCAGGGTAGGACTGCTGCTATGTAGGGTTAGCACTGAACCGGTAACCACAAGGTTGGAGGTTGGAATCCACCAGCTTCTCAGTAGGAGAAACATGAGGTTTTCTGTTCCTGCAGATTTACAGCTTTGGAAACTCTACAAAGGATCATTATGGGAACCTAACATACAGCACTTAATGACAATAACAAATACTACTTTTATGACTATGTGTTAGGCTCTGTTCTCTAGAGAAGCAGAGATACGTTACATATATATTTGTTGTTGTTGTTATGTGCCATGCAGTCGGTTCCAACTCATAGCGACCCTGTACAGGGTTTCCGAAGCTGTAAATCTTTACGGGAGCAGAAAACCTCATCTTTATCCCGTGGAACAGCTGGTAGTTTCGAACTGCTGACCTCAAGGTTTGCAGCCCAGTTCATAACCACTGTGCTACCAGAGCTCCTTATGTTATTCACACACACACATACATATATATATACAGACACACACACACATATATAT
>NW_006408840.1:292978-301448 GCF_000296735.1 Chrysochloris asiatica | reverse complement strand
TCTCATACTTTGAACATATTGTCAGGAGGGAACAGTCACCGGAGAAGGATGTCATGCTGGGTAAGATGGAGGTAAGATGGAGGGTCAGAGAAAGAGAGGAAGACCCCCAACGAGATGGATCGGCCAGGTGGCATCTCTGATGGCATCAAGTGTGGCAGCAATAGTGAGGTTGGCCCAGGATCGGACATTGTTTCGTTCTATGAGTAGGTTCCGACTCGATGGCACCTGACAACAACAACAACATATATATATATAATTTTATATCAAGGAAATGGCTTATAAAGTTGTAGTGGTAGAAATGGGAAAGTCACAAGTCTGGGTAAGATAAACCAAAATCTACAGAGAAGATGATAGGGAGGAATGTTAGGCAGGCAGATCCAGCAGTCAGGCAGGCAGGCAGGTAAGAAAGGCAGGCTGTTGATGAATCCTCGGTTCATCAGATAATAAATCAAGCCACTGATTCAAGCTCAACCACCCAGAGATTGAAGGATGAGCCACATGCAAGATCCAGACCCAACAGGAAGTATGCAAGCTTTGCCAGAGCATCTAATATATTGGAAGCAGGCCACATCCCCAAGGAAAGTTTGTTTCAATTGTTTAGCTGTTCACAGCAGACCTCATTATAGATTTGATTAAAGCATACTAGATCTCACTACAGAGATAACTACATCTCAACTGCCAAATTATTGAGAATTCAGGTCTAGTTAAGTTGACACAAAATCTTAACTATCACTGACCATTACATTTTAAAATAATTTTTAAGCACTTGGAAAAAACAGGTGTAACATGATGGTCACTCATTAAAGACTGGTTTTCATTAGTTGCTGTTGAGTCAACACCAACACGTTGATGATCTAGGTGTTTCAGAGCAAAACTGTGGCCCATAGATAGGGTTTTCAATATAAGCAATATTTTGGGTAATATCACTATTATTAAATTGTTTATTAAGGAGTTAGGAAACTGATTTAGGATTTTTATTTCAAATTGCAAACTTAAGCTTTTACAGAAAAAAGTATGAACATTTCAAATGCATTTCTAGCTAGAATTTTACTTATATCACAAAAACACTGATTTCTTGATAGCAAACTTGTTTGAGATGATGGTAGAATTGAGAAAAAAAGGAAGTCTTTGTTTTTTATCTTAATGATGTGTGCTATAGCTGTTTATCATGCTGCCAATAATCTTTAGAATGATTCCTTGCTTCTAGCTTGTGACTTATTTTGCAATCATATTACAGAAACCCTTGAAGATGTCAATTATGTGATGCAACTAAGAACTGAATTAATGTATAAGCTGAGTTGGAGCTAAGTCATGATTGTTTCTGTTTATTTGACATATTTCACACTTTCTTTCTATGTTAATCCTATTATTTTGCTTTATGAATTCAAGTAACAGTCAAGTGTAATTTTTTTTTAACTTTTTATTGGGAATTGAGTGAAGGATTATAGAGCAAATTATCAGTTTACAATCAACAAATCATATGCTTTGCTTCATTACAATGATTGCAATCCCTTCCACGTATAAACAGTTAACAGTATTTACCTCTATTCACTTTACTATTACATTGCCCTGTGTCTCTCACTACATTTGTCTGTCCTCCTTCTTGTTGTATGTTGCATGCCCTGTTACCCATTTCACATATGTCTACCTTCTAGGCCTTGAATAATTTCCCTCCCCTCAACCCATAAAGAGAAAAAGAGGAAGACCCCAGCAAGACATATTTGCAAAGCTGCAGCATCAATGAGCTTAAGCTTGGCAATTGTGAGGTTGGCCCAGGACCAGGAAGTGCTTCCTTGTTATGCATAGGAACGCTATGAATTGGTACTGACTCAAAGGTACTGACTCAAAGGCACCTAACTAAAAACAACCACCCATAACCACCATAGATTTTTCTTTTTTTACTCAACCAATCATGTGTTTTAATTTCATTGATTACACTCCCTGCCCTATAATAAATACCCTATATCCACTGTGTGACTTCCTTTGTACATCTTACTTTTTACAAACAAATAAAGTAAACAATATTGATTTACACAAACAAAACAAAAATATATATTCATTTAAATGTACAAAGGGCACACTTTGCAAGACAGTATCCTGTCTAATGGCACAAAGCCTTTTTCAGTCCATGGGCCTAGAGTCATCAGATGCTCCATCTCTCTATGTCACTGCCTCTGTCACCATCTTTGCTGTCACTGCTTTTCTGGGTAAGAACTCATGATCCACTCATGCTCTTCCTTCATGATGGTTCTGGGGTCCTCTGTTCCTGAAATGAAAGATTATCTATCTCCCCCTTTTAGTTACACATCTTCTAGATTTACAGTTGTGACAATTGTGGTCAATCTTGAAAACAAGTACTTATGATTGAATCATAAAATCCTATCACCATCATCCCCCATCCCCTTTCACAAGATTCATCTGGAAAAGATGAAAACTATTCAGTGGGGATTCTATATTTCCCAAGGTGTCAGAAGAGACTCTGAAACTTGCTATCCAGTGGAGAGATGCTAAAGCAAATGGAAGAAAGGAGGAGGTATAAGAGTTGGACAGAAAATTTCAAAGTTGAGCTAGAGAAGGCAAAGTCAAATATTACAACGAAATGTGCAAATAACCTTAGAAAACCAAAAAGGAAGAACACATTCAGCATTTATCAAGCTGCGAGAACTGAAGAAAAAATTCAAGCCTCGACTTGAAGTATTGAAGGATCATCCATGTTTTTTATTGAATGATGCAGAAAGCATCAAAAGAAGATGGAAGGAATACACAGAGTCACTGTATCAAAAAGAAATGATTGATGTTCACACATTTCAAGAGGTAACATATGGTCAAGAGTCAACGATGCTGAAGGAATAAGACCAAGGTACATTGAAGGAATTGGCAAAGAACAGGGCACCAGCAATTGATGGGATTGAAATCTTTCAAAAAAGTGAGGTGACACTGGAGGCACTCATTCACATATGCCAAGAAATTTGGAGACAACTATCTGGCCAACTGATTGGGAGAGATCAGTATTTGTGCTCATTCCAAAGAGAGATGACCCAATGGAATGCAGAAATCATTGGACAATATCTTTGATATCTATGTGTGTAAAGTTTTACTAAAGTAATACAGAAATGGCTGCAACCATACTTTGACAGAGAGTTTCAGGAGGTTCAAGCCAGATTCAGAAGAGAACATGGGACAAGGAATATCATTGTTGATGTCAGGTGGATCTTGGCTAAAAGCAGAAAATACCAGAAAGATGTTTACATGTGCTTTATTAACTGTGCAAGGGCCTTCAATTGTGTGGATTATGACAACCTATGGAGAACATTGTGAAGTATGAGTATTCCAGAACATTTAAATGTGCTTATGAGGAACCTGTACATAGGCCAAAAGACAGTTGTTCGAACAGAACATGGGAACACAGAATGGTTTAAAATTAGGAAAGTTGTGTGAGAGGGTTGTATTCTTTCATTATACTTATTCAATCTTTATGCTGAGCAAATAATCCAATCTGAGAAACCGGGTTATATGAAGAGAAACGTGGCATCGGGATTGGAGGAAGACTCATTAACAACCTGCAATATGCAGATGATACAACCTTGCTTGCTGAAAGTGAAGAAGACTTAAAATATTTACTGATGAAGATCAAAGAGCACAGCCTTCAGTATGGATTTCATCTCAATGTAAAGAAAATAAATATCCTCACCACTGGATCAATAAACAATATTCTTATCAATTGAAAAAAGATTGAAGTTGTCAGACTTCATTTTTCTTGGATCAAACATCGACACTCATGGAAGCAGCAGCTAAGAATCAAACAACATATTGCATTAGGCAAATCTGCTGCACAAGACCTTTTTAAAGTGTTGAAGAGCAAAGATGTCAGTTTGAGGACTAAGGTGACCCTGACTCATGCTATGGTATTTTTAAATAACCTCATATGCATGTAAAAGTTGGACAGGGATTAAGGAAGATCGTAGATGAATTTATGCCTTTCAGTTATGGTGTTGGAGGAGAATATTGAAAGTAATATGGGCTGCCGAAACAACAAACCAATCTGTGTTGGAAGATATGCAGCCAGAGTGCTCCTTGGAGCCCAGGATGGCCAGACTTCGTCTCTCATACTTTGGACATAAGAAAGGACCAGTCACTGGAGAGGGATAATGTATTTGGCAAGTTTGAGGGTCAGAGAATACCCCCAGAGAGATGGATTGGCAAAGTGGCAGTATCAATGAGATCAAACATTTCCACAATTGTGAGGTTGGCCCAGAACCACACAGTATTTGTTCTATTGTGCATAGGATTGCTATGAATCAATACCAACTCGATGGCACCTCACAACAACAACAAGCATCCATAGCAATGGCCCAACTCATTAAATTGTAGAGATTTATGCTTCCTCACAGTATCAAACTTCTTTATCTTCCACTGGTTAGGTTTCAGTCAGCTAGCCATACGAGATCGGTCAAATGGTTACTATCATCAAGTTTTGGAGTTCTCACATTCCTCCCCACACTTCAGACTAGCTGGTCCCTGCACCCTCAGCTCTAGCCCTGAGTGGCTAGATCAGAGTCCATGGGCTCAGGGATTCACACATCTTCCTAAACTTCAGTCCAGCCATTACTTTCTCTTCTTTTTCTCATCAGTACGTCAATGGACATACTCAAGTCTTCACAAAAGTAAACCAGGGTATTCCCCAGCTAGCATAATAGACTGCTTTTGGGTTCCATTTGAGTTTCAGTTTTATAAGGGGTTTTTCTCTGATGTGCTGACTTTTCTTGCCTTTATGAATCAAAGGCAAACTGTTGATATTCTAACAGCCAGCCAGTCTGTTTTTATTTATTGATTGATTTTTCTGCTAGCCTTTTTTACAAAAAGTATTTTCTGTTCTTCCAACTGTTCCATGTTGGTCTGTATGTTTTGCAAGTGGGAATGTCACACCTCAGAATGTTTTGGATGGGGTTCAGGATTCCACCTAAGGAACCATACTCCACAAGGCTTAGCAAGAAACCATTTCCCTGGGCAAATTCGAATTCCTTTTTTAGCTTATCCTAATAATCAGTTATAAGCTAAAGACAGGTTTACAAGCTTTCTGTAATCATAACTCTCAATATTTATTTGCATCACTCTTAAATATCTTTATTACAATAGTAAACAAGGTAAACCAATATCCACAAAATTGTTAATCCCTAAACATTTTTCCCTTCCTTTATCCATTCAGATTATATCTCAATCCCTGTATCATAGAGCACTGTAATTTAAAGGTTATGCATACATTACTATTTACCTATATCACATTAAACCCATGCACACCTCCTTAAATCTTCACCTATCTTCATTGTTCATCTGCCACTCTCCCCTTCTTGTATATTACCCTCCCTACCACCAGGATTATTTTGTGTCTACTCACTAACCTTTGAATTACTCTCCCCTCCCTCCCACTCCTGGAAATCATCAGATAATTTTAGTGTGGAAATATTTTCTTAAGCTTTAACATTAACAGTCTCATACATTATTTGTCCATTTATGACTAACTAATTTTACTAAGCATAATGTCCTTAAGGTCCATACATGTTATGGGGGGTTTCTAGGCTTCCTTGTTACTTTTCAGGGTTGCATAGTATTCAAAAGTGTGTATGAACCAAAGTTTTGTTATCCATTCTTCCACTGATGGGCACTTAGGCTGTCTCCATGTATTTACCTTTGTGAATACTGTTGTGATGATCACTGGTGTGCATATATCTACTTGTCCTCTGGCTTGTATTAATTGTGGATGTATACCAAGTAGAGGAAATGCTGGATCATAAGGTATTTCTTTTTCCAGCTTTCTTAGGAAGTAACATGCCACTTTCCATAGTACCAAAATCATTTTACCAGCAATGAAGGGTCCCAATCTCTCCACATCTTCTAGAACATTTATTGTTTTAATGAAATTGCAATATTGAATAAGAGTTGTGATGAAGGTCAAGCTTGTCTGGTTCATGATCACAAAGAGAATGTTTTCAGTTTCTCTTCATTGAAAGTGATCTTGGCTGCTGATTTTGTATAAAAGTTCTTAATTATATTAAGAAATTTTCCTTCAATTCCTACTTTGTTGAGTGTTTTTATCAAGAATGGTTGTTGGATTTTGTCAAAAGTCTTTTTCTGCATCAATCAATGTGATTAAGTGGTTCATTCCATTTTTTAAAATTATATTTATATAGTGGATTATGGTGATTGCTTTCCTAATATCAATCCGCCCTTGCATCCCTGGTATGAATCCCACTTGTTCATGATGCAATATTATTATTATTTTTTGATACGTTATTGAATTCTATTTGCTAGGATTTTGCTGCTAATTCTTACACGTATATTTGTCTATTGTTTTCTTTTTCAGTCGTGTCCTTGACTTGTTTTGGTATGAGAATTATGCTTGCTTCATTAAATGTATTAGGAAGATTTCCATATTCTATAATGGAATCATTTGAGTAAATGCACTCAAAAATAGTTTGAGTAAAATTAGTGTCAGTTTTTCTCTGAATGTTTTGTAGAATTCACTAGTAAAGTCATTTGGGCCTGGATATTTGTTGTTGTTGTTGTTATTGAAATGTTTTTGTTGACTTGGTCTATTTCTTCTTTTATTATAGGTCTGTTAGAGTGTTCTACTCCACTCTGTGTAAGTATAGGTAGGTTGTGTTTTTCTAAAAATGTATCAGTTTCCTCCAGATTTTCAAATATGTTCGAGCATAAGTCTTCATTGTTATTGTTAGCTGCTGTGGAGTTGATTCTGACCCATGGTGACCCTGTATAGGGTTTCAGAAGAATTGAACTTCTGATCTTGCAGTTCAAACTTACTTTGCATTCCAGTGCATTAATCCACAGTGTCACACCAGGACTCCATATTTTTTCTTAGTATTCTGTTATTATCCTTTTTATGTCCATTGTTTCTATTGTGATATCACCCATGTGGTTTCTCATGTCTGCTAATTGTGTCTTCTCCTTTTCTTCTATGAGATTTATCAAAGATTTGCCTATTTCATTCTATAGGTTCTTTTATTGTTGATTTTTAAATAAGTTTTGCATTTTCTTTTTAATTTATTTCTGCTCTAATCTTTATTATTTCCTTTCTTCTGGTGGTTGGAGTGTTAGAGCTGTAGTGTTAATGTGTTGGTGCTGATTTTGGTTCTTTCTTCCCTTTGGATGTTGCATTTATTGATATACATTGCTTTCTCAGCACTAGTTTGTTCCAAAGATTTTGTTTTCATTCTCATTTGTTTCTAGGATTTTTTTATTTCATTTTTTGTCTGTCACAGTAGCTTTTTAGAAGAGTTTTATTCACTTTTCATGTATTTAATTTTAATAATTTGATCTTCCTTTTATTGATTTCTAATTTGATAGCTTTGTGATCTGAGCAGATGCTTTGTAGTATTTTGAAGTTTCTAAATTAATGGAGGCTTGGTTTTTGGTCTAACACATATTCTATCCTGGAGAATATTCCATTAGCACTGGGAATAAATGTGTATTGATTGGGATGTTGAAGTGAATGATCTGTACAGATTTTTAAGTTCAAGTTTGTTGATTGTGTTAATTACAGTGTGTGTCTCTGTGGAGTTTCTTTCGGGTTGTTCTGTTCTGATTTGAAAGTGGTATATTGACATGTCTTACTGTTATTGTAGATCTATTTTGTTTTTTTTTTCAATTATATTAGGGTTTCATTTATGTATCAAAAGGCACTTTCATTAGAAGCATAGATATTTGTAATGGTTATGTATTCTTCTTCAATTGATGCTTTTTTCATGAGATAATATCTTACTTTGTCTCTTATGCTGGTTTTTGTCTTAAATTTGACTTTGACAGATATTAGTATTCACATGCCTGCTAATATTTTATTTTAATGAGGTTGATACATTTTTTCCGACCTTTAATTTTTAATAAATTATATTATTAGTGTTATTTTTTAAATTCAAACTCTGTTTAGTACTGGTTGTGATAGTTTTTGACTGGATCCAAATTCCACTACTAAGGCAGTTAAGATGCAGGAATCTCACATGGTGAGATTTAGTATAATGTAATAAAATTCATAAACCACTTGCCTGTCAGTTTATCATACTATGGTGGCTTTTGATTTGCTGTGATTCTGGAAGCAATGCCTCTGGTATTTTAAATAACAGCAGGGTATCCACAGTAGGAAAGTTTCAGATGAGCTTCCAGACAAAGACAGACTAGCAAGAAGGAGTGATGAACTACTTCAGAATAGTTAGTAACTGAAAACCTTATGAATAGTAGAAAAACACTTTAAGATACAGTGTCAGAAAATGGGCCTCTCAGGTTGGAAGTCATTCAAAATGTGACTGAGGAAGAGCTACCGCCTCAAAGTGTAGTTTATCATGATGATGTGAATGGAATGAAGCCCTTGGACCTTCCTTTGCTGATGGGGCACAACTCAAAATTAAGAGAAGCAGCTGTAAACACCCATTAATATTTGGAAATTGGAATGTACAAAGTA
>NW_006408840.1:290411-291379 GCF_000296735.1 Chrysochloris asiatica | reverse complement strand
ATGGCATCAGGATTAGAGGAAGACTTATTAACAACCTACAATATGCAGATGATACAACCTTGTTTGCTGAAAGTGAACAGGACTTAAAGTACTTATTGATGAAATCAAAGATCATAGCTTTCAGTATGGATTGCATTTTAATGTAAAGTAAACAAAAATCCTCACCACTGGACCAATGAACAACATTCTTATCAGTGAAAAAAAGATTGAAGTTGTCAAAGACTTACATTTTCTTGATCAACCATCAACATTCATGGAAATGGCAGTCAAGAAATCAAACAACGTCTTGCATTAAGCAAATATTTTAAAGAGCAAAGATTCCAACTTAAGGACTATGGTGCTCCTGACTGAAGTCATGGTATTTGCAATAATCTCATATGCATGGCCAATACATAATCATGATCATAGAAGAATTGATGCACTGGAGTTATGGTGTAGGAGAAAAATATTGAAAGTACCATGGACTGCTAAAAGAAGAAACAAATCTGTGTTGGAAGAAGTGCAGCCAGAGTGCTCCTTAGATGCCAGTATAGCCAGACTTTGTATGTCTTATTTCAGACATATTGTCAAGAGGGACCAGACACTGGAGAAGGATATCATGTTTGGTAAGTTGGAGGGTCAGAAGAAGAGGAAGATTCTCAGAGACATAGGTTGGCAAAGTGGCATGATCAATGGGCTAAAGCGTGACAATAATTGTGAGGTTGGATCAGGATCAGGCAGTTTTTCGTTCTGTTGCTCATATAGTCACTGTAAGTTGTTACCAATTTAATGGCCTCTAAAAAAACAACAAAATGGATTCTATGCTGCCATTTTGTTGGATTTGTGTGTATGTATGACCTTGAATTTATCCCACCTGAATTTAGAGATCATCTAAAGAACAGATTTGATACATTAAACAATAAAGACCGAAGACCAGAAGAGTTGTGGGATGACATCAAGAACATCATACATGAAGAGAGCAAAAAGTC
>NW_006408840.1:273624-288967 GCF_000296735.1 Chrysochloris asiatica | reverse complement strand
GCACCTGACCTAAGCCTTATATATTCAATAACCTCATATGGATGCAAAAGCTGGACAGTACATAAGAAAGATGGTAGAAGAATTGTGGTGTTGGAGGAGAATACTAAAAGTACCATGGGCTGCCAAAAGAACCAATAGATCTGTTTTGGAAGACGTGCAGCCAGAGTGCTCCTTAGAGGCCAAGATGGCCAAACTTCGTCTCTTATACTTTGGACATATTGTCAGGAGGGAACATTCGCCGGAGAAGGATATCATGCTTGGTAAGATGGAGGGTCAGAGAAAAAGAGGAAGACCCTCAACGAGATGGATTGGGCAGGTGGTAGCATTGATGGACTCAAGTGTGGCAGCAGTAGTGAAGTTGTCCCAGAATTGGTCATTGTTTTGTTCTGCTGTACATGGGGTCGCTATGAGTTGGTTCCGACTCAAATGGCACCTGACAACAATGTGTGGTGCTGCTCTTTTATTCATTCTGCACTATTTCCTGTACTGAGTTAATAGGTTTGAGGTTTTTCTTGTCAATTTCTTTATAGTTTTAATGTTTCCAAAACTTTGTGTTTTGCTTTTATTGATTTGATGTGAAGATGTATTAAGCTTTTTTGAAATTGTTGTTGTGCTTCAGCTCACAATATTGTTTTATCCTGAGATCTACGTAACTTCCTCACCATCCGGATCTCTGTAACTATTATTTTCCATCCTTCTCTTTGTAGGTATCCTGATCATAGACTGACATCCCAGATCAGCTATTTTCCATCTTGTAATATTGTTCTGCTCTGTATTCTTCTGTATCTGGACTGAGTTCTGGGTGGGGTTGCCATGTCCATCAATCTCTGGTTGTTCTCTGCTCTTGCATGTTTGGAAAAACTGGCTTGGCTTTTACGAAAATCCTTTAATTTATGTTTATTCTGAAATGTTCTTATTTTGCAGTCATATTTGGTGGACAGCTTTTCTGAGTATATTTTTCTTGGTTGGCATTTTTTTGTTGTTGTTGTTTTCTGTCAGAATTTTGCATATTTCTCTACACTGTCTTCTTGCCTGCATGTTTCTGGTGAGAAATCAGAGCTTAATCTCTTTGGATTTCCTTTGTAGTAACATACTATTTTTTTTTTTTTTTTTTTTTTACCCATAGCTGCTTTTAGAATTCTTTCCTTGTCTTTAATTTTGAGTTTGATTATGATATGTCTTGGTGATTTCCTTTGGGGTCTATCCTACCTGTGGTTTCTTCAGCTTTTTGAAAGCTTGTCTTCTTCTCTTCTTTTAAGATGTTAGGGAAACTTTCTTCCAGTAGTTCTTCAAGTATATTTACTGTGGTTTTCTTTGTCTGTTATTGTTCTGGAATTCCAATCATCCATATTATCCTTCTTCATATTGTTCCACATGAATCTTAGGCTTTCTTCAGATTTCTTTGTTCTTTTTTCTGATTGTTCTATCTTTGCAGTTTTGAGAGATTTATCTTTAAGCTTGCTGATTCATGAAGTTAGGCATAGTCTGGGAACTGCAGCTCAAACCATGAGCTACTCCATTGCCAAATGCTGAGTCACAGGGTCTGACTCTGTGAATTTTCTTGAGGAAAAGCCATAGCAAGAACAGGAGTTAGTTTCCTGCTGAGAAGCAACAGTTCGTCTTACAGACATAATGACCATCTGAAGGAGACTGGTTTATGGGAACTGAGGAGAGAACCCAAGGACTAACAGAAATACTGAAAGTACTTTTTTAAAGAGGAAGGAAGCTCAATACAAAATATATGTAAACATTAATGTTATGTAGTTCATTTGCACCCAGATAAATACCAATCATTAAGTACATTCTTTCTTCTCCTCCTTTCTTCCTTTCTTTTCTTTCCCTTCCTTTTTTCCTCCCTATGTCTCTCCTTCCCCGTCTCCCTCAATTTTGTCTTTCCTTGCTTTCTTTTTGTTTTTCAAAGCTATGCATGTTATTCCTAATAATATTTGAAATATGCTTTTTTTAGTTAAATTTTTTTATTATGCTAAAAACATATATCACAAAGCATTTTCCGTTTCAATGCTGTTTCAACATTTTTTTACATGTACAAATCTGTAAAATTAATTATGTTTTTCATCTCCTCTCCATCATCACTATCCAATTCTAAATGTTTCTATTATCCTTATTAGAAGCTCAGTGTCCTCTATGAGGATTCGTGCCCTAGTAAACTTTATAAACTTTAGTATTTTGGTTGCTATACACATGCCAACATGTTGAAGTGAGTATCAGGACTTCATTTCTCTTTATGGCTAAGAATCAATCCACTGTATGCGTCTACCACATTTTGTTAGTCCATTTAATATATTGATGAATTTTTTGGTTGTTTCTACCTTTGCTATTGTGAATAATGCTGCAATGAATATTGGTGTAGTCTTTGTGTTCTTGCTTTCAATTCTTAGTGGCATATACCTAGAAATAGAATTGCTGGATCATATGGTAATAATGGAGTCTTAGTGAGGTGCTGTTGGATAAGCACTGGGTTGCTAACCACAAGGTCCGTGTTGAAATATGCTTTTGATGCATATTACCATGTTGTTTTTTATAAATAGTATAACAAATTATAATTCAACATGGAGAAAATCAGAATGACTTTGTTACCCACATACACACTGATCCCATAATATTTATATATATTTTATATGTGTCTATGAATGTATGTGCTGATGCATTATTAATGTTTAGAATGCAATTTTTTATCATCATTTTCATTTTTAATGAATATTTGTGTGAATATTTTTTATTTTATTGATATTGTTTGTACACTATTTAGCTATATCATTTGTCCACTTCTCTACTGTGTTTTAGAATTTTAATGGTATTAATTATTTATATGCTTTATGTTTTATACTTTTTTGTTTTTTCATTTAATTTTACATTTGTAGAGATTATTTTGTTTTATGTATTAAAATATACAAATACTTTTCATTTAATTTTTATACCTTATTTAATATCCTGAAATGTCTTAATTTAAATAATATGGTTATTTAATTTATCATTTTAATTTTGCATACATCTGCAATTTAATTTTATATATGGTCTGAATTGAGATTTAAGTTTAATTATATATTTTTCAAAGCAATTACAATTTTTAAATTTAGCAAACAACAACAAAGATTTAGAGTCTTGGAAATGCTATACAGGATCACTGTGAGTTGAAACCAACTTGATGAAATACAAAAACATCCATCCTTAGTCCAATTATAGTAAAAGAGAAATTTGATACATTGAATATATAGATATAAATCCATATTTATTTCTAAAATATGAGCAGGGAAGCCAATCCATCCAAGCTACAAAGATTTGAAATGCAACTGAAATGGTGACCCTAGGAAAAATTTAAATTCTAAATCATATCTACTAACATTAATTCTGGAAATAAAGGGATAGGCAAGGAATGCTAGCATTATATCTATTTTTTCACATCAACAGGCAATAAGTAAGTTAGCTAGCATTTGTTTACTCCCACTTACTCCTCCCTGACTATTACAATACTCACTTTGATGTATTATATGTAATTCTGTATATATTTAATTGGCTAAAAGTGATAATATGAGTAATCAGGTTCAAGATGACAGAGGAATTTTCATTTCTTAAATGCTTAGAAAATACTGTAGAACTAGGTAAACATAAATTATATTAGTTTTCAACATTAATTAAATAATAGTATGCAAATGATCTGGTTACCCACTTTTGGAGAGAATGACTCCCAAGTGTGCTGTATATTCATGCCAATTAACTATGCTTTTTATTCTGAGATAGGAAACACTCACAGATGAGGTCAGGGTTGAAATATTACATATGGGCATAAGAAAAAGAAATATGCATGCTACAAAATTTACTGTTATTGTTAGGTGTCTTCAACTCAATTCTAACTCACAGCAACTCACAATAGAATAAAACACTGCCCAGTCCTGTGCCATCCTCACAATTGTTTTCAGTGCTTGATCCCATTGCTGCCAACACTGCCAATCCATTTTGCTGGGGATCTTCCTCTTTTTTACTGAACCTCTTCTTCAGTAAGTATGATGTCCTTCTCAAGGAAGTGATACCACTTGATAATATTTTCAAAATATGAAGAAAAAGTCTCGCCAACTTGGCTTCTAAAATGCATTCTTGTTGTACTTCTTCCAGCACAGATCTGTTTGTTCTTTTAGCAGTCCAAGGTACTTTCAATATTCTTTTCCAACAAAATAACTCAAGTCCATCAATTCTTCTACTGTCTTACTTATTCATTATCCAACTTATAAGGTCAATGAAAATATAAAGGCCAGTGTCAGGCACCCCTTAGTGCTGAAATTGTTATTTTTGCTCTTGAGCTTTCTGAAGCGGTTTTGTGCAATAGATTTACTTAATGCAATAAATCATTTAATTTCTTGACTTTGTTTCCATGAGTGTTGATAGTGGATCCAAGCACAATGAAGTCTTTAACAACATCAATTTTCTTTATTTATCATGGTGTCATTTATTGGTCCAATGATGAGGATTTTTGTTTTTGTTTTTCCATTGAGGTGCAAGCCAAGCAGAAGGCTGTGGTATTTGATCTTCATCAGTAAGCATTTTAAGTCCTCTTTTCTTTCAGCAAACATGGTTGTATCATCTGCATATCATAGATTGTTAATGAGTCTTCCTCCAATCTTGATGTCACATTCTACTTCATATTATCAGATTTTCAGATTATTTGCTCAACATACATATTGAGTATAGTGAAGGAAAACAACTCAGGCACACCTTTCTTGATTTTAAACCACTCAGTGTCCCCTTGTTCTGTTCTAACAACTGCCTTTTTGTCTGTGCAAAAGTTCCTTATGAGCACAATTTAGTGTTTCGGAATATCCATTCTTCACATTGTTATTAATAGCTTGTCATGATCCACATGGTTGAAAGCTTTTACATAGACATAGTCAATAAATCACAGGTAAACATTTTTCTGGTATAGTCTCTTCAGGCAAGATTCTTCTAATATCAGCAGTGGTATCCCTTGCTAGCTGGACTCAGGCATGAACCTGTGAAAACTCCCTGTCAATGTACTGTTGTAGCTGTTTTTGAATTATCTTTAGCAAAATTATACTTACATGTGATATTAATGATATTGTCAGATGATTTCCATATTCCATTGGGGAATGAGTTCATTTAATAATTACCAAAGTAAATAATCAAATGCCACAAAAAGTTTTGAAGTATTTTTATTATGTGTTAGTTTTGTAACTTTGTAAGTAGCCCTCTTGGCCCAGGGGAATCTTCACTGGAGAAAGATAAAGCTGTTTGCTCTGGTAAAGATTTGCAGTCTCATATATCAAGTATAGGTTCACTATGAGCCAGAATTGACTTGATGATAGTGAGTTTGGTTCTTTCCTTTTAGTTTTTAAAATGTGTTACTGTGAATTATGTGATTATTTACATGGGAGAACATTAGCTTTACATTCATCCTATTATATATCATTACTTTGCCATGGCTACAATTCTCTGCATGCATTATCAACCAACCAAATGGTACACCCAGCAAGCCTGTCCCTTGGTCATCAGTGCCCAGTCCCTCTTACTCACTGGGCGTGGAGTCCCCAGCTGCTCCATCTCTCCATGCCATCATCTCTACCTCCATATCTGGTACCACTGTTTCTCTGGATAGGGTCCCACACTCCACTTTTCTCCCTTGATGGTCCCAGAGCCCTCAGCATCTGGACTGCAAAGTTAATCACTCCTCCTATGGCTACAAAATGTCTACCTTTATATTTCCAACCATCACAGTCAGTCCTGATAGTAATTATTCACTATTGTATCACATGAGGGCTATCCACATCTCCTTTCATCAGTCCCACTCAGACAGATTGGATACTTCTCAGTGGAGATTCTACCTTCCTCCACGCCCTCTGGATCTACACTCTCTCTTGAAAGCCTCTAAGTCAGTCACTTCTTGCCTTTGAAGCTTCTCTCTCCCAATTTTGGGTAATCAATGTCCAAGTTGCCCACCCCTGTCTACCCTGCCTGTGTATTGAAGGTGTGGGAATGATCCTCACTGTAAAGATTTATTCCCTCTTTTGAGCTTCTGCAGCCATTGGTATAGGTCAAGTTCATCAAATTGTATCAGATTACTCTTTTTTCCCCTCTTTTTACTTCTTCTAGTTGAGCTCTGATCATCCAGCCATTGAAGCCAGGTCAAGTGTGTATTATCTGCAAGTGTGGATGTTCTTGTGCATATGCCCTCTCTTCTTATCAGCTGAATGCTTTATTCTCCACTCTAGACCTCTGTGCTATATCATTGACGCTGGGCCCAGGAGTCCCCAGGTCTTGGCAAATTGCTGGCCAACCAGGTCTCCACCTGGGTTCACAGGAGTCTTTTGAACATGGTTGGACTTAGCTCACAGTTTCATTGCTGTTTTTCCCACACTTCCCCTTATCAGTGACCAATGTGGCCACCAGACAGAGAGCATGTCTGCTCATGTATTCCCATTGAGATTCAATGGGATCTGACCACTTGCCTTGATGTCTCCTGGGCGAGCAACCTGCTTGTTCTTGTAATAGTCAGTTGGATTGCCAGTTTTTTTTTTTTTTCCCGTTGATCTTTCTTTCAAGAAGTAATTTCTGTTCTTCTAGCCACTCCAGGCTGGTCTGCTTGTCCTTTCCAGTGGAAATTTCCCACCTCAGAAGATTATAGATGGAGCTCAGTATTCCACTTATGGTCTTATGTAATGCAGTGGCTCCACAGCAAGCCTCCTTCACTGAGCACCTTGAACCTCATTTTAGGTATTCCAATCAGTTATAGGCAGAAGATTGACTTACAAGCTTTCTATGGTGCTATTTCTGGCTATTCCTTTCTCTCTCCTTCAAGTGTCTATTTTATAATGGTATGCTTGGGAAACCAATATTCAAAAGACAGCCAATCATCTTAACATCATTCCTCACCTTTTGCCCATTCCAACCATGTCTTGATTCCTGTACCCAGAGCCCTGTTGTTCCAAGGTTGTGCATACATCATTATTTACCTCTGTCACACTTAGTCCATGCAAACCTGCTGAATTGTTTTCCCATCCACCTTGTTCTTCCATCCCTATACCCTTTCTTTTGTATTACCCTTCTCCCTAGCACCCAAACTGTCCTGTGTCTATTCCCTACTCTGTGCTCTACCTTCCCCTCCCACTCCTCACACCACCCCCCACATCCCAGTAAACAACAAAGAATCCCCTCCTTTTGATTTCTTTTGGTTCCATTGTGACAATGCCCATGTGATTTCCAATGCATTTTATTTGTGCCTTCTCTTTCATTTCTTTTGTTAGGTTTACCAATAGTCTGTCAATTTTGTTAATCCTTTCAAAGAACCAGCTTCTTATTGCTTTGATTCTTTCTATAGTTTTTCTGTTTCCTAGCTCATTTATTTCTGCTCTAATCTTTATTATTTCTTTTCTTTTGGTGGCTTTGGGTTTCCTTTGTTGGTCTGTTTCTAATTGTTGTAGATGTTTTGTTAATGTATTAATTTTGGTTCTTTCTTCTTTTTGGATGTGTGCATTTATCGCAATAAATTATCCTCTCAGTGCAGCTTTAGCTGTGTCCCAAAGATTTTGGTTGTATTTTTGTTCTCATTTGTTTCTGGGAACTTAGTGAATTCATGTTTAATGTCTTCCTTTTTACAAAAATATTTTTTTATTAATAAAAATGCATTTTTAAATAATTGTTTTTTGAACTAATATCATTTTACACATATTATGTTATACCTATTATTTTCTCACATTTGTTTCTCTCCAGTTTTATTAAAATCGTTCATTTATAAATAAAAATAGTTTTTAGAAACACAAATAATTTTTGCTTTTATTGATATAATTTATTTTATATTTGCACAGCATTATACTGCATATAATGTATAAATGGTCTGATTGTTTTCTGAAGGAGAATTGTGTCATTGGAATAACGAATAGTTGTTTCATAATATTTAGAAAATAAACTACTATGAAGCTAATATATATGTGCATATATAAAACCAGACATGTAAATACAGTCACACACATAAAGGCAAATGCCTGTTCAGCATTTTTCTGTACTGTACCCATGATATGTTTTTAACCACGAATAATCATATATATATATGCTGTGATTGCTGTGGTTAAGTGCCATCAAGTCATTTCCAACTCATAAAGACCCTGTATAGGGTTTCTAAGGAGTGTGGCTTGTGGTTCAAACTGACTTTGTGCTCCAGTGCATTATCCCACAGCAGCACACACACATACACACACATATACACACATACATATATGGAGAACACTGTGCTTCTGTAGAAAAAGCACTGGACTGTGAATCACAAGGCAGACTATTTGAGTCCACCAGCCATTCTGAAGGAAAAAGATAAACCTTATGCTCCCACAAAGATTTACAAGTCTCAAGAAATCATATATAGTGTTAACTATGAGTCAGTACCAACTCCACAACACTTAACAACTGCAATATTTATATATATATATATATGTGTGTGTGTGTGTGTGTGTGTGTGTGTATGTATGAATATATATATATACATAGATGATACTTATGTATATATACAAAAGGACTTCAGAATTTTTGTTGAAATATGGAATTAAAAGATAATGGAATTTTTTTTTCATGAAGTTTTTGAAACTTTGTGTGCATCTACGTTTAACACTGTCTTTAGAAAAGCATTAGAATTTATGGGCTTTAATTGTTCACTGAGACCTGGTGTGGCACTATGGGTTAATGCACCAGACTGAAAAGCCGTTTGAACTGCGAGGTTGGCAGTTCAAGCTCACCAGCTGCTCCTCGGAAACTCTGTACAGGGACACTATGAGTCAGAACCGACTCGATGACACTTCACAACACAACAACAACAATTGTTCACTAGAGTCCTGGTGTGGTGTTGTGGGATAATGTGTCAGATTGCAAATTCATTTAAATTGCAAGATTGGTGGTTCAAGTTCACCAGTTGCTTCGTGGAAACCCTATAACCTTCCAACTTATGGGTAGGAATCGACTCGATGGCACTTACCAACAACAACAATTGTTCATTGAGAACTGAGAAGATTATAAAATGCAGTAGAAGTTTAATTATTTTTGCATCATAAAAATTTTAAAACAATGAAACTTATTCAAATAAATTTAAACACAGAGAAAAAATGGAGGTAGTTGGGGAAAAACAAATGTGCAAAAAACGAGATTGCCCATAAGGAAGAAGACTAATATGAATATTTACATAGTACATAAAGAAGATGTAATACTTCCATTTTTGAAAAATCAATTAAGATCCCATCTTAGTTTCTATTACTTCATAGCAATTCCAATTCATTAAAATTGTGTGAATGTTAAAGCAGTTTTTATCATAGAGATACAAAAAAGGAGTTCTGAGTGTTGGCTGTCTATTAATCTGATTTTAGGAACCAATTTCAGAAAGCTGATTCCTTCTAAGTATTTCTTAATATGCCCAGACAAAAAAGAACTCTTGTAATAAAGTTGCAATTCATTATAGATTGCACATCACAGAAGTTAATAATAAGTTAAATACATTAAAAATAGTAAGGATTATAGGGGGGAAAGGAGCTCTGGCAGTGTAGTGGACTGCGAGTTGGTCTGCTACTGGCAAAAACAGCAGTTTGAAACTACCAGTCACTCTGAATGAGAAAGATTAGGCTTTATGCGTCCATAAAGATCTACAACCTCAGAATCCTTATACAGGGTTGCTATGAGTCAGTACCAACCCTATGGGACACAACCACCACCACCATAGAGGAAATGAACACTGAAATCAAGAAGATAAGAGAAAGCCTTCTAAGAACACTTAAGACAACAAGAATATAGTAAGGAAACATAAATGAATAACAGCCCCAAATTTCCAGGTGTTAAAATAATGCAGATAAATCAGTGCATTGTCATTTAATATTTTAACTACAATTATTTATTGAATAAGTAGCAATTCCTAATTGGATGGAATCCTGTTGTGGTGCTATAGGATAAACAGTGAACTGCAAGGTCATTGAATTGCAAACTTAGCTCCTCAGAAACACAGAGTTGCTATGAGTTGGAAATGAATCAATGGCACTTAACAACAACAACAACAACAACAACAGTTTCTAATTGCAAAGAATATGCTAAATTAGACTATTTTGGTATCCTGCTATCCTTGGGGGTAAATGATTAAATAGAGAATGCATCATTTGCCATTTGCTTAATAGTACTCTGGTATTTTACTTTATTCAATTTTGTAGAATGTATTTATAATGTGGTATAATTGTATTGAGTATGCAGAAAACTACATGAATTGCAATTATTGTTTTGTCCCTATTCATCACCAATTTAGTCTTTTATAAACTGAAGAAAATAAAGGAGAAAGCTCTTAGGTCTGTCAAGATCAATTGCACTAACAGCATTGTTAATCTCTCTCTATTCAAAAATGCACAAAAAGAAAGACTCATAAAGCAAAATTAGAAAAAAAAAAATTATCAGGACACCCAAAAGTACTGATAGAATTATTGATGAAGTCCACCATCATGGAGAATTTTTCTCCCCAATATTTAAACATCAGAGTACACTGAGAGGAGGATTTTTTTGGAAGCAAACTGTGGACATCTGGAGTCAATGCTTTTTATTAACAATGTTAGGTGACGTGTGGGTGGATGTTACTATATCTTTTCTTTTGAAATGTTTTGGAAAGCTACTGTACAATACCCTGCAGAACAGGCAGATTCCTGTAATTATGCCATATAAAACCTCACATTGCAGGCAAAGGAGATTTTTCACAGAATAAGTGAAAGGCTGTATTTTCAGGGACTGTTTCTGTAGTGAGTAACAAAAGTAGTGAAATAATAGGTCTTTTATTTATAGAGTTCCTTAACTCAAATTATTCTAAAGAAGTGCTTATCATGATCTCATTAAGTACCAAAAGAACTTTGTGAGACAACATAGAACCAACAACAAAATTATGCAAATAGAGATACCATGGTTGTATGTGAGAGCCAATAATCTTTATACTCTATGCCATGAGAATAGTGGTGGGAATATACACTTTGAGATTGCACAAAGCAGTAAGTACAGCTGCCTCTCAAGCTGTATTCCTGTATTCTGTAAATTGATTGATTACACAATGTAGTTGAAGATGACCTTGATTTTCTTACTATCTCACTTTTCACTCTGTACACATCCAAAGAGGTTCTATTATATCACATGAAATTGTAAGCATAATGCATTTTCTAAGGCAGTTTCCAGAAAAAAAACAACAAAAAAACTTGATTGGGTCAACAAAATTGCAGTAGTGTTTTATTATTTTCTTTATGGTTATAATAAATCTCAGTTTAAGAAAAAATCAGAACTTTGTGAAAGAGATATAGAGAGGCATTTAGAAAAGGTTACATCAGTTACTTTATAATGGCAATCTAGGGTCCTTCATTTTCAGTGTATTTAGGAAAATGATTCCATAACCTCATGTTAGTATACACATAAAAACCCCAAAATGCCAATGTTGAATAGTATTGATAGGCAAATACATTCTATTAACTTTAAGAATTAATCTAATGCTGTCTTCAGAATGGATTATCCCATGGTACATTTTGCTATTTTTGAATATACGTTTTTTGGAATACAAAGTCACAATAATTAGGTACTGTCCTTTCTACATCCTTTTTATATTTCTATACCTGTCCAAACATTACAAATGACTGATTTTTATTTAGAAAAGGTAAATGCAATAGAATTGAACGTGGATCTTGTTTTATGCTGGGTTTTCTATAGAGCAAAATCAGAGAAAGTTATATATGTATATATAAATATAAGTTTATATCAAAGAAATAATTCACACAGTAGTAGCTGTAGGAGATTCCCATGTCTGGGTTATATGAACCAAGATTGGCAAGTCATATGGCAGGCTGGCAGGCAGGTCTGGCAGGCATGCCCAGTAGGCAGGCAGGCAGGACCAGTAGGCAGGTAGGCATGCAGACAGATCAAAGGCTCAAGTCCAATGAACTGGAGATCAGAAGATGAGCCAAATGAAAGATACAGATCCAACAAAGAGCAAGGATGTTTTGTGTAAGTATCTAAAATATTAAAAGAAACCTCATCCTCCCAATTGATTTGTTGCTCATAGCAGATCTCATCATTGACTTCATTGCATTATATTATATCTCATTGTGAGGTTAACTGATGAAGATCAAAGATCACAGCCTTCTATATGGACCATACTTTAATGTAAAGAAAACAAAAATCCTCACAAATTGAATATTAAATATTATCATGAAAAATGAATAAAGGAATGAAGTTGTTAAAGATTTCAATTTGCTTGGATTCCCAAACATCAATTATGACAGCAGCAGTTAAGAAATAATATAATGTATACATTAGGCAAATCTGTGGCACAGACCTCTTAAAGTGAGTAAAGATATCAGTTTGAGGATTAAGATGTTCCTGACTCAAGCCATGGTATTTCCAGCAATGTCATACTCATGTGAAAACTGGATTATGAATAAGAAAAACCTTAGAAGAATTGATGCATTTGAATTATTGGGTTGACAATGAATATTGAAAGTACCACAGACTGCCAGAAGAACAAATAAATATGTCTTGGAAGAAGTACAACCAGAATGCTCCTTAGAGGACAGAATGGCATGCCTTGATATCTCATACTTCAGACAAGTTATCAGAAGGGACCAGTCCCTGTTAAGGACTTCGTGCTTGGTGAAGTTGAGGGTAAATGAAAAAGAAGACCATCAATAAAAAGTATTGGATCACTGGCAGCATCAATGGCTTGAGCATAGCAATTGTGAGGATGGCACAATATCAGGCAGTGTTTTGTTCTATTGTACTTAGGGTCACTATGAGTTGGAGCTGATTCAATGGCATCTATCAACAACAACCTGGGGACTACTGAATCTCAACTGCCTAAAAACTGAGAATGCTGACCTAGTTAAGTTGACATAAAGTTTAACTAGCACAGGTCTCTAATTAATCATTATTTTTCAGTGCAGGGAAGAACTTAAGAATTTCTTTTTTCATGATTCAAGTTTTAATATTCAGAACTTAATATTTAAAATATTTAAGAGAAACACACTTGAAATTAGAATAAATATTTAGATATTATCAACTAAAATGTTTAGATGTAATAACTATACAACTAAATTATGACAAATCTTTGGACTCTCTGTCCCAAGAATATTCACAGTATTTCATTAAATTATGTAATAAAATATTTAATAACATTGTTTAATGAATAAGCTAAATTTATTATTTTTAATTGTTCACTAATAGCTATTGTTACATATATTAATATTTTCTTGTTTTCAAGGAGAAAGTGACGTAAATGTTCATTGATAAAAAGGTTAACTAACTTTTCTGAATGATGTGAACACAATACTGACATCACTAATTAAATGATACTAAGAAAAAAATGTTCTAATTGATAAATTGCCTAACCTCTCTCTGTTTTATTGAAAGTTACTGAGCCAGACACCACAATACTGTATGTAATACAGGCCTTCATTTTTTTTTATCCATGGTCATATGCTGGTATTTACAAATATAAGCCAAAAAATATTGCTACAAAATGATAGAAACCATTATTGAACAGAAATATCAATATGTGAAGCTATTGTTTGTTGATATATCCTCCATCTATGGATATATATTTCTGAAGGTGATGTTCCCATCTCTCTAACTTATCCTAAAAGTATTCTGGTCTCTTAGATTTGTTTATACCACTTCAAATGTCAGTTTCAACAGGCTTTGTGAACTCAAATCATGTTTCTTTGAAATGTTCTTTGAGTTTCAGTAACAAATAGAAGTCTGAAGTGGCAAGCTCTGGGTTGTAAGGTGGTTAAAGTATAGTTTTCAAATAAAATAATCATAGGACAGCCTTTCTGATCCTCAAAGAATAAGAGGGTGAACTGTCATGATAGGAAAAAAATCCTGGGTTCAACTTTTCTGGTCTTTTTCTTACCAATATTTTTTTCAATTTTATTACAACTCCTTCATAAAAAAGCCCACATGATCCTTCAAGAACAGCAAACTAGATTACCCCTTTGGAATCTTCAGAAACAGTCACCACAACCTTCTGAACTGACTTCTCTATGTTGAGTTTAGCTGGCCAGAGAGACCATCTGTGAAACAATTGTTTTGATTGGATGTTTTTTTTGAAGGCAACATAATGAAATTCAGGTAAATATGTTACAGAGAGACCTAGTAGGAAACCATCCACTGATCACAGAAACATATTAAAAAACATTTTGTTTGAAATAACTCTGGGCATGTACGAACTGAATTCTACTAGCAATGCTTTTTGACTTATCTTAGGAAGTATTGAAATGATGAATCAAATGTAAACATTACTTTATCTATAACATGCTATTTACAGGTTTAGATATTTGTTTAAATAATACTGCAAATAAAATTCCAAGTATTAATTAAGGTCTAGAATTATTTTCTTGAAAGCTCCTTCTTTTGTTTGGGAGTTGTCAGAATTGTCTTTTCGTTTTGAGTTTCATAAAAAAAACCTTAGTCTGTATTTATCTTACTCAATAAAAACAAAATATTAACCACTGTCAAATGTGCTCTATTTATAGCCCTAGAAGAAAATGTTATAGGGAGGTAGAAAATTCACCAGATTTAGCTCATTAACTATAATAGTCCTGCTTCATCTGTCAGACTATTAAGGTAAACAATGACAAACTTTAGCATAAGAACTGGGTGACATAGTATATTATTGAAATGCAAATGTACTTTTGCAAAAGCATGTTGTTAAAATTAAATGAGGTAATATATGTATAATACCTAACACAGTGCAACTACCAAATAAACGTTAACTTCCCTTTTCTCTTTTCAGCCTTGAAAGTATCATCATAGAAATAAAGGCAACTAAATTATTGTAGTTAATTTACAATGAAAATTCCCTTAAATTTTTTTATATTTTATTATTAACATTTATTTGCATATATGACCTTACCTGAAACATAAGCTAATCATGCACATTTAAATAATATAACAATCTTGTTATTTCATCAAAAATCAATAGAATTTATACCATGTGAACTCAAATGAAATTAACTTTACAAAATGTATTTTAAAATCTTTCCTATGCAAAGTGATTATCTACTAGAGAAAATTAAATTTTAAAAGATCAACAATGCATGCACACATTGCAATATGAAATAATCTGATAGGCTATTTACTTTGGTTTTAAGTTAACAAACATGAACACACACACACACACACACACAAACATATATATATATCCTTAAGCATTTAAGCATAGCAACAATTGTGAGGTTGGTGCACAACTGAGTGATGATTCATTGTGCTAAACATAGAGTTACTGTGGATCAATTGGTTGATGTTAAGTGCCATCAAGCCGGTTCCAATTCATTGTTGT
>NW_006408840.1:266922-273234 GCF_000296735.1 Chrysochloris asiatica | reverse complement strand
GAAGTTATTGAAAATACCATGGCTTGGGTGAGGCACATCTCAGTCCTCAAGCTGAATCTTTGCTCTTAAACACTTTAAAAAGGTCTTGTGCAGGAGATTTGTCTAATGCAATACATCATCTAATTTCCTGAGTGTTGATAGTTGATTCTAGAAGAATGAAGTCCTTGACAGCTTCAATTTTTTCTCTGTTGATAAGAATGTTGTTTATTGGTCCAGCGGTGAGGATTTTTGTTTTCTTTACATTGAGATGCAATCCATACTGAAGGCTGTGCTCTGATATTTTAAGTAAATGTTTTAAGTCTTCTTCACTTTCTGCAAGTAAAGTTGTATCATCTGGATATCGCAGATTGTTAATGAGTCTTCCTCCAAACCGGATGCCATGTTTTTCTTCATATATCCCAGCTTCTCCAACTATTTGCTCAGCATACAGGTTGAATAAGTATAGTGAAAGAATATAACCTTGTGGCACGCTTTTCTTAATTTTAAAAGATTCAATGTTCCCAAGTTATGTTCTAACAACTGCCTCGTGGTCCAGGTAAAGATTCCTCATGAGCACAATTAAGTTCTCAGGGAAACTCATATTTTGCTATGTTGTCTATATCTTATTATGATCCACACAATCGAGTCTTTATGTAGTCAATAAAGCACAGGTAAACATCTTTCAGATATTCTCTGCTTTCAGCCAAGATCCATCAGACATCAGCAATGATATCCCTCATTCCATGGCTTCTTCTGAATCTGGCTTGAACCTCTGGAAGCTCTCTCAATGTATGCTGCAGCTATTTCTGTATTACCTTTAGTAAAACTTGACTCGCATGGGATATTAAAGAGATTGTCCAATGCTTTTTGCTTTCCATTGGGTCTTTTTGGTATGGGTACAAATATGGATCTCTTCCAATCAGTTGGTCAGATAGTTCATCCAAATTTCTTGGCAGAGATGAGTGAATGCCCTGTGTTGCCTCACTTTCTTGAAAGATTTCAATTTTTATTTCATCAATTCCTGGTGCATTGTTCTTTGCCAATTCCTTCAATGCACCTTGAACTTCCTCCTTCTGTATTGCTGGATCTTGATTATATACTACCTCTTGAAATGGCTGAACATTAACCATTTCCTTTTGGTACAATGACTCTGAGTATTCCTTCCATCTTCTCTTGATGCTTTCTGCATCCTTCACTAATTTGCCCAAAGTATCTTTCAATAATGAAAGTCAATTCTTAAATTTCTTCTTCAGTTCCTCTAGCTTGAGAAATGCTGAGTCTGTTCTTCCTTTTTGGTTTTCTGAATCCAGATCTTTGCACATTTTATTGTAATACTTGTCTTTATGTAATACTTGTCTCGAGCCGATCTTTGAAATTCTCTCTTAAGCTCTTTTACCTCCGCATCTCTTCCATTTGTTTTAGCATTTCTACATGGGAGAGCAAGTTTCAGTGTCTCTTCTAACATCTCTTTTGACTTTTTCCTTCATTCTTGTCTTCTTAATGCTGATTATTAATGGATGTTTACAACTGTTTCTCTTCATTGTGAGTTGTGCCCCATCAGCAAATGAAGGTCCTGAGGGCTTTACTCCCACAGACATTATTCCATTCATGTCATCATGGTCAACTCCACTTTGAGGAGACAGCTCTTCCCCAGTTGCATTTTGTGTGCCTTCTAACCTGAGAAAATCATTTTCTGGCACTGTATCTGACAATATTTTTCTGCTATTCATAAAGTTTTCAGTGCCTAAACATTCAGAAATAGTTCGTCTCTCCTTCTTCCTAGTGTGTCTTTGTCTGGAAGCTCATTTGAATCCTGTCCACCATAGGTGACACTGCTGGTATTTAAAATAGCCTCGGCATAACCTCCAGAATCACAACAACTCAAGATCCACCACAGTACAACAAAATGGCAGACTTGTTGGGGATAGCCACATTAGGACGCCATATTCCATCTGTATGGAATGTGTATATTCGTCTTTTATATTGGTTCAATGACATATAATGTCCATGTGTATATTCGTCTTTTATATTGGTTCAATGACACAAGCCATGGTATTTTCAATCAACTCACATGCAAGTGAAAGTTGGACATTGAATAGGAAAACCAAGTCCATAGAAGAATTGTTGCATTTGTGTTATGGTATTTGATGAGAATATTGAAAGTGCCATGCTCTTCCAAAAGAACAAACAGATCTGTGTTTGAAGCAGTGCAGTCAGTGTACTCCTTGTAAGCCATGATGGTCAAACTTAGTCTCTCTTACTTTGGACATATTGTCAACAGGGATCAGTCACTGGAGAAGGATAGCATGTTTCTTAAGGTGGAGGGTCAGAGAAATAGAGGAAGACCCCCAGAGTGATGGATTGGTAAAGTTACAGCATCAATGGGCTCAAGCATAGCAACAATTGTGATGTTGGCCCAGGACTGGGCAGTGTTTTATCTGTTGTGCATAGGGTCACCATGAGTTGGTACCGACTTGATGACACCTAACAACAACAAAATATATCAGCAACCAGTTATATTAAAAGGCCTGTCCACATCCATGTCTGATAACAACTTGGAGCATACACATGAAGTTATTCTGTCAAATAGATGAGTAACAGTTGATTATCTGGCAAATCATTTCTAAATAAGCCATGGCTCTTCCTTTGAAATAATCTATGACAGACCTGAGTTTCAAAAAATTTGTGTAAAATGAGTACCTAAGAAACTCACATAAAAGCATAAATAGAAGTGTTTGGACCTATGCATACAATATTTGGACCTATACTTGAAGGAAGGTAAAATGTCTTTAGAAAATTGTTACTGGTGATGAGATATGAATGCATCACTATGACCCTGAGAGTAAGCTGCAGAGAATGGAATGGAAATAGCCTCAATTGTCAACCAAGAAAAAGTTCAAAGGTCAACCATCAGCTGGAAAATTGATGCTTACAGATTTCAGCAATTCTCAAAGGCCAGTGTTGGAACACTTAGGAAAAATGTTAGCAATCAACAGTGCTTGTTACAGTGAGATACTCACTGAAGAGTTGAAGCCCAACCTTCGAATTCAACGCAGAGGACTGCTATCCAAGTTCTTTGTGGTCTTGTGTGACAATGCTTATCTGTACACTTCTGCCCATACTGTTGATACTCTGCAAAACCTTCTTTTGGAAGTGTTAAAGCCTCTTATCAATAGTTCTGATTTTGTTCAATCAGGTTTTTGTTCCCCTGAAAGCCACTATTTGAGGATGAAGATTCGTCTTTGGTGAAGAAATGAAGACAGTGGCGCATTTGTGACTCACAGCTCAGCCTAAAACATTTTATAATAAGGGAATACAAAAGTTTTTTGGTACATGGACAGAGTTTATTGTGAAGCAAGGAGATTATGTGGAAAAAAATTATGTATTTGTCTTTTCTAAAATTTGATTAAAATAAATTATACAACCAGAGTAAAGATAATTTTTCAGTCGCCCTCATATACATGTATATATACAAAAACCCTCTACAGTGTCTCTATGAGTTGGAACCGACTCCATGGCACATAACCACCACCATCACAAATATATGTTAGTGTGTATATGTGTATATATATTGCCATTGAGTACGTTCTGACCCAGCATCTCTGTGGGTCAGAACTGACTAGACAGCACTTAACATCAACAATATACATGAGGTCTTGTTGTAGATCCATAGGATAAGCACTTGACGTCAAGGTTGGTTTGTACTGCAAGTTCTGTGGTTCAAACTCACCAGCTGCTCCTCTGAAACCCTATACAGCTTTGTTGAGCTGAAACCAAAACCATGGCAAAAAGTACCTATATATATGTACCTGTGCTGTTGTTGTCAAGTTGGTTATGACTCATAGCAATCCATCTGTATAAGGTTTCCTTGAGGTTGAAAACTTGAGCTTCAACTCACTTAACAGTTCAGTGCATTATCCCACATTGCCATGTGTTTCAGGTTAATGCCCTGAACTGAAAAGTTGATTTGAACCGTAAGATCAGGAGTTCAAGTTCACCAGCAGCTTCTCAGAAACCCTATATAGGGTTGCTATGAGTTGCTTACTCATTTTGCATATCAGTTAATAGTAATTGATGCATCCTGATAATTTGTTTGATTAATTTCAGATAGGAGTTGATAAAATTAATCAATTACATCACTACTGGCTTTAGTGATTGGTATTTAAATTTTAATAATAATGGTAATAACTATCTTCTTTGTAGTAGTATGGATATTATTCTATCACAAATAGCATTGTACTTCAAGAGATATCTTGAGATGCTCTTTTTTGATGATAATACAATGTCATTCCTTTTCAATTTGACATTATAAGCATAGTAAAGCTTCCAATTTTCTGATTCAGAATGGCCAGTGCCTATGCCACCAGTATTTTAAATACCAGCAGGGTCACCCATGGTGGACAGGTTTCAGATTAGCTGCCAGACAAAGACAGACTAGGAAGAAGGAGTGACGAACTACTTCCAAACATTTAGTCAATGAAAACCTTATGAATAGCAGAGAAACAATGTCAGATATAGTGCAGGAAAAGCAGCCCCTCATGTTGGAAGGCACTCAAAAAGCAAGTGGGGCTAGAGCTCCCTCCTCAAAGAAGAGTAGACCTGGATTATGTGAGTGGAGTTAAGGACGTGGGAGAAAATACTGTGGGACCTTCATTTGCTGATGGGGCACAACTAAAAATGAAAAGAAAGAGCTGCAAACATCCATTGAAAACCAGAACACAGAATGTATAAAGTATGAATCTGAGACAATTGGAAGATGTCAAAAATGAAATGGAAAGCATAAACATCGATATCTTAGGCATAAGTGAGCTGAAATGAACTGGTATTGGCCATTTTGAATCTAATGACCACATGGTTTACTATGACTAAAATGATAAATTGAAGAGGAATGGTGTTGCATTCATTGTCAAAAAGAATATACCCATATCAGTCATGAGATCCAATGCTGTCTGTGATAGGATAATATCCATGCACCTACATGGAAGCCCTGTTCATACCATTATTATTCAAATGTGCATACCAACTACTAATGTCAGTGAGGATGAAATAGAAGAATTCTGCCAACTTCTTCAATCTAAAATTGATCAAACATGCAATTAATATGTATTGATCATTACTGGTGATTGGAATGCAAAGGTTGGGAGTAAAGAGGAAGGACAAGTAGTTGAAAAATATGGCCTTGATGATAAGAATGATGCTGGAGATTGCATGATAGAATTCTGCAAAATCAATGATTTGTTCAATTAAAATACTTTCTTTTTAAAGTTGTTTAATGTTATTGTGAATTATGTTACAGTTTACATGGGAGAACATTAGCTTTATATTCATTCTCTCGAATATCATTTCATTGCTATGGTTACCATCCCTCCATGCATCATCAACCAACCAAAAAGTATACCCTGCAAACCTGCTGCCCAGTCATCAATACACAACCCCTCTCCCTCTCTGGGTCTAAAATCCCCAGGCATGCCATCTCTTCATGTCATAGTCTCTGCCTCCATCTCTGGAATCACTGCTTCTCTGGGTAGGGTCCCGCTCTCCCCTCTTCTCCCTTGATGATCCCAGGGACCACTGCTCCTAAATTTCAAAGTCAATCGCTCCCTTTCTTTTTGCTACAAAATGTCTACCTTTACATGTCCAACCCACATAATCAGTCCTGATAACAATTATTCACTAATGTATCATAAAACACCTATCCGTCTCTCCTTTCATCAGCCCCGCCCAGACAGATTGGATACTATTCAGTGGAGATTCTATCTTCCTTCACACCCTCTGGATCTAGACTCTCTCTTTAAAGCTTGTAAGCCAGTCAATTCTTGCCTTTGTAGCCACCCCATTTTGGGTAGCGCTTGTCCAAGTTGCCCATCCCTGTCTACTCTGTGTTTGGAGGGGTGGGAATGATCCTCACTGTAAAGATGTGTTCCCTTTTTTAAGCTATTGCATCCATAGGTGTAGGTCAAGTTCATCAAATTGTATCAGATTTCTCTTTGTTTCCTCTTCTTTCTTCTTCTAGTTGATCTCTGATCATCCAGTCATTGAAGCCATGTCAAGTTGGTATTATCTGCAAGTTGTGGGTGTTCTTATGCATATGCCCTCTCTGCTTATCATTTGGATGCTTCACTCTCCACTCTAGTCCTCTGTGGCTATGTCACTGACTCTGGGCCCAAGAGTCCCCAGGTCTTGGCACACTGCTGGCCAGCCAGGTCTCTACCCAGGTTCACAGTAGTCTATTGAATATTGTAGGGTTAAGCTCGCAGCTTCATTGCTGTTTTTCTCTCACTTTCCCTTATCAGTGACAAATGTGGTCACCAATCGGAGCATGTATTCCCATTG
>NW_006408840.1:264319-265799 GCF_000296735.1 Chrysochloris asiatica | reverse complement strand
TTTTTTTTATCTATGCTGTTATTGCTCATGTGAGATGATATCTCATTATTGTTTTGATTTGCATATCTCTAATGACTAGTGTTTTTTTTGTGTGTGTGTGTGTGTTTGCTTTTTTTTTTTGTTTTTTTTGGTATCTGTTCACTGGTCCTTCGCTGTTACACATATCAATTCTGGTGACTAGAGGGGATGCCTAAGTGAATAGACACTGCACCACCATGCCTGGTGTGTTCTATTACTCATGCACACAGATCTCCATGAAATTTAAAGTGACAGTTTCCACTTAAAACCAAACGGCCACCACTCATCTATAAGTTTGTTGTACTGTGGTGACCTATGAATTGCTGTGATTCTGAAAGCTATGCCACCAATATTTTAAATACCACCAGGGTCACCCATGGTGGACAGGTTTCAGATGAGCTTCCAGACAAAGACAGACTAAGAAAGAGTGACAAGCTACTTCTGAATATTTAGTCACTGAAAACCTTATGAATAGCAGAGAAACACTGTCAGATGTAGTGCCGGAAAATGAGCCCCATAGGTGGGAAGGATTTCAATATGCGACAGAGACAAAAGGTGCCTCCTCAAAGTAGAGTTGAAGATGAAAAAGTGAATAGAGTAAAACTCATGGGAGAAAAGTCTGCAGGACGCTCATTTGCTTATGGGGCACAACACAAAATGAATAGAAACAGCTATAAACATCCATTGAAAATCGGAACAGGGAATGATGGAATTACGAATTTGGGAAAATTGTAAGTTGTCAAGAATGAAATGGAATGCATAAACATTGATATCTTAAGCATTAATGAGCTGAAATGGACTAGTATTGGCCATTTTCATTCTGATGACCACATGGTTTACTAGGCCAGAAATGACAAATTGAAGAGGAATGGTGTTGCATTCATCGTCAAAAACAGCATACCCAGATCAGTCATGAGGTACAACACTGTCTGTGATATGATAATATCCATGTACCTACAGGAAAGACCAGTTAATACCACTATTATTCAAATTTATGCACCAACCACTAAAGGCAGTGTTGATGAAATAGAAGAATTCTACCAACTTCTTCAATCAGAAATTGATCAAACATGCAATCAAGATAAAGTTGGGAGCAAACAGGAAGGATCAGTCATTGGAAAATATGGCCTTGGTGATAGAAATGATACTGGAGAACACATGATAGATTTCTGCAAAACCAACGATTTGTTCATTTCAAATACTTTCTTTAGATGGCATAAGAAAGGACGATACACATGAACCTAGCCAGTTGGGAAAAATAGAAATCAAATGGACTACATCTGTGGAAAGAGAAGATGGAAAAGCTCCATATCATCAGTCAAAACAAGGCCAGGGGCAGACTGTGGAACAGACCATCAATTACTCATACACAAATTCAAACTGAAGCTAAAGAAATGAAAACAAGTCCACGAGAGCCAAAAACTGACCCTGATTATTTCCCACCTGAATTTAGAGATCGTCT
>NW_006408840.1:260883-263061 GCF_000296735.1 Chrysochloris asiatica | reverse complement strand
CTTGTTTGCTGAAAGTGAAGAGGACTTAAATCATTTACTGATAAAGATCAAAGAGCACAGCCTTCGGTATGGATTACATTTCAATGTAAAGAAAACAAAAATCCTCACCACTGGACCAATAAGCAACATTCTTATCAACGGATAAAAGATTGATGTTGTCAAGGACATCATTTTTCCTTGATCAACTATCAACACTAATAGAGGCAGAAGTAAAAATCAAATGATGCATTGCATTAGGCAAATCATCTGCACAAGACCTTTGTAAAGTGTTGAAGAGCAGAGATGTCAACTTGAGGACTAAGGTGCGCCTGACCCAAGTCATGGTATTTTCCATAACCTCATATACATGCGCAAGCTGTACAATGAATAAGGAATACCTTAGAAGAATTGATGCTTTTGAATTATGGTGTTGGAGGAGAGCATTTAACTTACCATGGGCTGCCAAAAGAACCAATAGATCTGTTTTGGAAGAATTGCAGCCAGAGTATACTTGGAGGCCACGATGGCCAAACTTCGTCTCTCATACTTCTTACATATTTTCAGTAGGGACCATTAACTAGAAAAGGATATCATGTTTGATAAGGTGGAGGATCAGAGAAAAAGGGAAGACCCCCAACGAGATGGATTGGCCACGTGGCAACATCGATGGACTCACATGTGGCAACAGTAGTGAGGTTAGCCCAGGATTAGGCAGTGTTTCATTCTGCTGTGCTTAAGGTCACTATGGGTCGGTACTGATGTGATCGCACTTAACAACAATAGCTAGTGATCGTAAAAATTTCTTCATATGTTTGTTGGCTTCCTGGATCTCCTCCATGGTGAAGTTTCTGTTCATGTTCTGTGCCCATTTTTTAATTGGGTCATTTGTCTTTTTCTTGTGGAGGTGTTGTAGTTTCCTATATATTTTATAAATGAGTCCCTTCTCTGATGTGTCATTGCAAAAGACTTTTTCACAACCTGTGGGTTCCCTTTTTACTCTTCTGGTGAATCTTTTGCTGCACATAAATTTTTAATTTTTAGTATCTCCCACTCATCAATTTTGTCTACTTTTATTTGTGTAGTTTTCAAAATGTGTGTTCTCTGAATTATGCCCTCACATTTGTCCCTATGTTGTAATTGATGGCCTTCATAATTCTGGGATTCACATTTAGGTCTTTAATGTATGTTGAGTTGGTTTTTGTATAAGGTATGAGGTGATGGTCTTGGTTCAATCTTTTGCACATTGCTTTCCAGTTCTGCCAGCACTATCTGTTGAAAAGACTATCAGCTCCCCCTTCGATATATTTAGGTTGTTTGTCAAAATTCAGTTACCTGTATGTGCATGGATTAATTACTATATTCTCTATTCTGTTCCACTGATCAAGTATCCTTCATTGTAGCAGCACCAAACTGTTTTGACCATTGTAGCCATGTAATGAATTTTGAAGTTGGGGAGTGACAGGTTTCCAACCTTATTCTTCTTCTTATGCAGTGCTAGTCTTATCCTGGGTCTCTTTCCTTTCCATATAAAGTTTATAATAGTTTTCTCCATCTCTTTGTAGAATGCATTTGGAATGTGGATTGGGATTGCATTAGATGTATAACTTGCATTGGGCAGTATTGACATTTTAACAATGTTAGGTCTTCATATCCAGGAGCATGGTTGTTGTTATTGTTGTTTTTAAGCGCTGTCGAGTCGATTCCGACCCATAGCGACCCTGTATAGGATTCCCAAGGAACAGCTGGCTGGTGAGCTTGAAACACCGACTTTGCAGTTGAAATGATTTCGCATTCTGGCACATTAATCCACAGCATCACACTAGAATTTATGGTATGTTCTTCCATTTTTGTAGGTCTCTTTCGGTTTCTTGTAGTAGTGTTTTGTAGTTTTCTTTGTATAAGTCCTTTGTTTCTCTGGGTACATTTATTCTTAGATAGTTCACCCTGTGGGCAACAATTCTAAATGGTATTGCTTTCTTAATGTCATTTTTAGCGCTGTTGTTTTTGGTATAAATCCAACTGATTTTTATAGGTTAATCTTATATCTTGCCACTTTGCTGAATCTTCCAATGAGGTCTAGTAGATTTTTCACTGAGTGTTTGGGTTTTTCTAGGTATAGGATAATATCATGTACAAATAGGGAGAGTTTTACTTCCTGTTTGCCAATTTGGATGCCTTTAATTTCCCTGTCTTGCCGTA
>NW_006408840.1:259087-259849 GCF_000296735.1 Chrysochloris asiatica | reverse complement strand
TAATCTTTATTATTTCTTTTCTTTTGGTAGCTGTAGCTTTCCTCTGTTGGTTTGTTAGTAATTGTAGATGCTGTGTCAATGTGTTAATTTTGTTTTTTTATCTTTTTGGATGTGTACATTTATGGCAATAAATTGTCCTCTCAGCACTGTTTATGCCATGTCCAAAAGATATTGATATGTTGTTTTTTTATTCTCATTTGTTTCTAGGAACTTTTTGAGTTCACACTTAATTTCTTCTACTATCCAGTCGCTTTTTAGCAGGTTGTTATTTAGTTTTCATGTATTTGGCCTTATTTCCTTAGTCTTCCTAATGTTGATTTCTAATTTGATAGCACTGTGGACTGAGAAAATGCTTTGTAGTATTTTGATATTTGTAAATTTATGGAGATATGTTTTGTGGCCTAAGACATGGTCTATTCTGGGGAATGTTCCATGTGCACTGGAAAATAATTTGCATTGTGCAGTTGTTAAGTTGAATGTTCTGTGCACATCTATGAAGTCCAGTTGGCTGATTGTGTTATTTATTTCTTCTGTGTCTTTCTCAAGTTTCTTTCTGATTGTTCTATCCATGTTTAAAAATGGTGTATTAAAATCACCCATTATTATTGTGGATCCGTCTATTTCTTTCTTCAAATCTATTGTTGTTGTTGTCAGGTGCCATCGCGTTGGAACTGACTCATAGTGACCCCATGCACAGCAGAACGAAACAATGTCCGATCCTGGGCCAACCTCACTACCGCTGCCACACTTGAGTCCATTAAT
>NW_006408840.1:239172-240577 GCF_000296735.1 Chrysochloris asiatica | reverse complement strand
TTGTGTGCCTATTAGCAGAGTGTGGATTTTATTAAAACAAACACAAGAATAGTAAAACATGGTGATGGTATTCAAGCATTATGAATTTAATTTATTATTAACTTAAAGCACTATATGAAATATTATATATTGTGTAACTGAGAAGAAAATTTTCCATTATAGTAGAAATTTAAGCTATTCTAAATTGTTGTTAATCCTAGTTAGTCTGACCTCAGCATTTTCTAAGTTGATCTTTTAGCTAAAATAATAAATTCTTAATATGATTGAGTAAACCAAGTTTATTCTGACTCATAAAAATCTTGTATGTCATGGTAGATTGTCCCCATAGGGTTCACAAGAATGTAATCTTTACAGAAGCACCTTGCTCCATCTTTCTTCCACATTGTGGCTGGTAGTGGTGGGAACAGATGAGGGATATCTTGAGGTTCTCTCTTTCTCACATCAAACGAAAAGTCAGAACCACAACAAACCAGTTGAGAACCATAACAATGATCACAAATATCCTTGACACACCTTGCAAATTAAGACTCATTCTTAACATGACCTTTTGATGTATACTGGTGGTAGTGGTTGGTATTTGTGTGCTTTGGAGTTGGTTATGACTCATAACAACCCTGTATAGTGTTTACAAGGCTATAACTATTTACTAGAGAAGAATGTCTCATCTTTCTCCCATTGAATACCTGGTAGATTCGAACTGCTGACTTTGATGCTAGCAGTCCAATTTGTAATCCACTATGCTACCAGGGCTCCTTTTTGATGTATACTAGCTTATATACTACCATTAATATATGTATTTATCCCTTCATACAATTAAAACCCCCAGACTTAAAATTCCATACATACACAGAAAAGGATTGATGAAACTCAACTAAGATTTCCTAAACCATTCCTCCTGGGCAGAACAATTCCCCTAGTAGAGGTGTCCTGCGTTTATTAAAACTTACTCCCCAGTTCCTCGAGGTCTTCTTCACTAGTGGAGACAGACCTTCTTCTCTCTCTCTCTGAAGTGTACTTCCCCTTTCCAATAAGTCTTATGAGTGAATGCCTAGCGTACTTGCATCCCTGATTAGCAGCAACACCAGTACACTGCAATTCATCAGATTCCTGGAGAGGGGGCTCAGGGGACATGTGACAGTTTGTTGCAACTGTCAACTTCCAATTAGCAGCTGAATATTTAGCCAATGTGCCACCAGACTTCTTTTATTATTGGCTAGCAAAAATTAGAAATATAGTGGCTGTAAGTCTGAATGGACTAAATGGCAGTGGATACTAAGATGAGGCTTTCTGCTCCCGTAAAGATTTGCAGTCTCATAAACCCTATGCAGGATCACTATGAGTTGGAACCAACTCCATGGTACTTAACAACAACAATAACATTGTCAGCTTTCAAAAAAAAAAAAAT
>NW_006408840.1:232297-238783 GCF_000296735.1 Chrysochloris asiatica | reverse complement strand
TCGCAATTAGTCATGATAATGATTATTCACTATTGAATCACAAGGATTTTATCCCCATCTCTTTTCACCAGACACATCTAGATAAGATGAAAACTATTCAGTGGGTTCTCTATCTTCCCCTGCACACTCTGAAGTTAAACTTCCTCTTGAAAACATGTAAGTCAGTCACTTCGTGCCTTTATAGTCCCCTCATTTTCCTCATTTAGGAAATTTAGTCAATGTTTAAGTTGACCGCCCCTATCTACTCTGTACACAGAGAAGATAGGATTGATACTTGATGTGAAGATTCCTTCACTCTCAATTAGTATTTTGAGCTACTACATTCATAAGTTTAGGTCAAGTTCATCAAATTATAGCAATTTATACTTGTTTCCATTATCAAAAATTATTTTATTTTTTATTTTCCTCTAGTCTGATTATGAAGCCATCAAAGCTAGGTCAAATGGGTACAATTTGCAAGTTTGAGCATTCTTGTGCATCTCCTCTCACTTCATATGAGTAGGATGCTTCACTTTCATCTCTAGCCCTCTGTGGCTGTGTTCTTGTCCATGGACTCAGGGGTCCCCATATCTCACCACACTTTGACCAACCAGCCCTTTGTCTTCTTTCTCTCATCTCCAGGTCACCAGAAGTCTACAGAATGTGGTTGAACTCAGTCCATTTCTTCATTGCTGCCTTTTCCAATCTTCCACTCATCAGTAAACCAACGTGGTCACTAGTAATCTTCCATGCCTACTCATGTGTTCCCTTTGAGTTTCAGTTTTGGAGGGGGGTTGTCCTGAACAGATTTGATTGTTCGCCTTAATGGCTCCCCAGTGAATAACTTGCTTGTTCTTGTAGTAGCCAATCAGACTGCCATTTTTGTTTTGGAATTTCCTGCTGATTTTTTCTTTCAAGAAGTATCTTCTCTTACTTCGTCTGTTACAAGCTGGTCTGCTTGTCCTTTCTAGTGGGAATGTCCCACCTCAGAAGGTTCTGAATGGGGCTCAGGATTCCACCTAAGGTGCTGTACAGTTCAAAGGTTCCACAAGAATCCAATTTCACTGGGCAAATTCTAGAACACTTTTTTAGGTATTCCAATCAGTTATAGGCTGAAGATACACTTACAAGCTTTATATATCATGTTTCCTGATATTCATTTCTATTCCACTCAAGCGTCTATTTTACAATAGTAGGCAAGGGAAACCAATATTCATAAGACAGTCAAACATCTTAACATTGTTTTCTCTTTTCAGAGTATGCCTCTATCCCTGTATCACAGAGCCCTGTTGTTCAAAGGTAGAACATTCATCACCATTTACCTCTGTCCTATTTAGCTCATGGAAATTTTTTGAATGCCTGTTGAGTCAGTTTTCAGTCTATGGAAAGCTTAGTGACTTATTTAAAAAAGGAAAATCCATATCATCATTTACAGAGCTTTATTAGCAATCTAAAGCAATAAATATAATAGAAGATAATTTATCATTAATTCTAGTTTTAGTAATGAATGATAAACCAATAGGAACTGAAAGAAAGATATGTTATTTTACTGTGAATCAAGAAAAAGTGAACATAACAAAAATTGTCACTTCTGAAATAAAAGTAATTTAATAAATATAAACTCAACATGAAATGGATAGGACACTCACTAATGATTACAAATAAAAATTAGATGCAGAAAATGTACAAATTTTATGGTTTGTAGTTTATCTGAATACACATGTTGAAAATGAAAACTAGAGACATAACTCTTCTCCCCACCTTCAAAGTGGAAAACAAAATAAATTTTATTTATCACTTGTATCATATTAATGAATGAATTAATTAATTAATTAGGAATAAATTTTAAGGACAACCAACAAATAAATATGTGGGGATTTCCTCTAAGCCAATTAAAACTTTCTTGAAATAGCTGAGAAAGAGATATAGATAGACATGATATATATCATGTCTATCAACTGCTAGAGAAAGAGATCTTAAGAGAAAGAGAACTTAAGAGAAAGAGAGAATCAATGAAAGATATGTAAATATGGCAACAGTTCTTATAAAATAACACTTTGGTGACACTTGCTTACTGGAGATTCTGATGACTAATGATAAGATCATTTATGCTTAGGGAGATTTATTTTTTCCCCTCAGCTTCACTTATCTGTAATCAAGTCTATGTTAAATTCCAAATATCCTTACCTATGATTCTAGAAATTACTTTAATGATTTCCAAATGTTATCTTTTCCAGAAATAGCTACATGATTAATTATAATTAATAACTTCAGACTTGTGACCACCCAGGTAATTAATTTATTTGAGGAAAACAATAATCCTAAGCCATAGAATAAATACATATACTATTTATAACTAATATCATTAATTTATTTAATTACTTAAAGAATAAAATGTGTATGAATTCTAAACATGATTTTTTTAAACCACTTTCTTTTAGTTTTCAGAGTGAAACTACCAGAGCACATGGTAGGTGAAATGTTTAGAGAAAAGGATATTGTGCTATGGTAAAGGAGCACTGCTAACTGAAAGCTTGACAATTTGAATTAACTGAGCAGCTCTGCATGAAAAATATCTGGCAATCTACTTCCATAAAGATTGGTGACTACCAGTCCATTTTGATACATGGTACACTATGTACAACAGAACAAAACATTACGTAGTGGTTAAGAATTGGGCTACGAACCACAAGGTCAACAGTTTGAAACTTCCAGCTGCTCCGCCGTAGAAAGATGAGGCATTCTGCTCCCGGAAACCCTGTTCAGGGTCACTATGGGTCAGAACCGACTCGACGGCACTTAACAACAACAACAACAACATGCCATCCTCACAAGTGTTATGTTCTAGCCCATTAGTGCTGCTATCTTCTCAGTCGATCTCATTGAGGGTATTCCTTTTTTTTCACTGTTGCTCCACTTTAGCAAGCCCTGCAGAAGGACTGATATTTTCTGACAACATGTTCAAAGTACAAAAGCCAAAATTTCACCATCCTCTCTTCGAAGAAGCAACCAGGACATAGTTAATCCAAAACAGATGTATTCCTTCTGGAAATCCATGATACATTCAATGTTCTTCTCCAACACCATAATTCAAATGCAACAATTCTTCTGAAGCCTTCTTTATTCATTGTCCAACTTTAACATGCTTATGAGGCAATTGATGTCATGCATACTTTATTCTCCAAAGTGATATCTTTGTTCTTTAATACTTTAAATAGGTCTTTTGCAACAGATTTACGTTAACTGATGCTTCCATGAATGCTGATTGTTGATTCAAGTAAAATGAAATTTTTGAAAAGTTCAATCTTTTCTCCATTTATTAAGATGTTATTTATTGGTCCAGTTGTGAGGATTTGGATTTTCTTTTCATTGAGGTTCAATCTATACAGAAGGTTGTGTTTTTTTGATCATCGTTAGTAAATGAGTCAAATCATCTTTACTTCTAGCAAGCAAGGTTATGTCATCTGTATATTGCTGGTTGTTGATGAGTCATCCTCCAATCCTGATGCTGAGATGTTTTTTATGTTTATTTCTTGTCATATAATCTAGATTCTCAGATTATTTTCTTAGCATTTAGATTGAATAAGTATGGTGATTGGTCACAACCTTGAAGCACACCTTTTCAGACTTTAAATCACAGAGTATCCCTTGGGTTGGAATGACTGCCTCTTGATCTATGTACAAATTCCTGAGCACAATTAAGTGTTTTGATATTCCCTTTCTTCTCAATGTTATTCATAGTTTGCTGTAATCCACATAGTCTAATGTCTCTGTATATTCAATAAAATACAAGTAAGCAGCATTCTGGTATTCTCTGATTACAGCCAAGATCCATGTGATGTCACCAATGGTATCCCTAGTTGCATGTACTCTTATGAAATGAGTTTGAATTTCTGGCAACTCCCTGCAGATGTAATGATGCAACTGTGTTTTAATTATCATAAGATTTTACTTGCATGTGATATTAATGATGTTTTTTGTTGATTTCCATATTCCATTAGGACAATTTTGGGGGAAATGGACACAAATATGGGTCTCTTCCAATTGGTTGGCCAGGTAGCTGTCTTCCAAAATTCTTAGCATAGATGAGTGAGTGTGTCTAGTGCTGTACCTATTTGTTGATACATTTCCATTCTTATTCTGTCTATTCCTGGAGACTTGTTTTTCTCCAATGCCTTTAATGCAGCTTGGACTTCTTCATTCAACACCAATGGCTCTTGATCATGAGCTAACTCTTGCAATGGTTGAGTATCAACCACTTATTTAATGTACAGTTACTCTGTGTATTTATTTCATCTTTTTTTGATGCTTCATGCATCATTGAATCTTTTGCCAATATTTTTGTTGTTCGTAAATACCATTGAGTTGGATTATACTCATAAAATATTGTATAAGGTTTCCAATGAGGAGCTGGGGTACTTGAATCTCCAAATTTGTGGTTAGCCATCTAGTGATCATCCTACAGAATCACACCAGGATCCATTTGCTGATCAAGTCCTTCAATATTGCAAGTCAAGGCTTGAATTTTTTCTTTGGTTCTTTCAGCTATAAATAACTTCTTGTATAGGAATATGGAGCCCAGGTGTTTTGTTGTCAGATAAGCACTGAATTTCTAACTGCAAGGATGGCAGTTAAAACCATCAGCCACTCCTGGGAACCCTATACAGGGTCAGAACTGATTCCATAGCACTCAACAACAACAGTAGAATAATGTAGCACGATATGTGTACAGTTGTTGTTGCGTGCCATTGAGTCAGTACTGACTCATAGAGACCCTATGCACAACAGAATGAAACACTGACTGGTCCTGGGCCAACCTCGCAATTGTTCCTACTCCTGAGAACATCACTGCTGCCACTATGCCAACCCATCTCATTGGGATCATTCTCATTTTCTCCAACCCTTCATTTTTCCAAACATGATATCCTTTTCCAGTGACTGGTCCCAACTGACAATATGTCCAAAGTATTAGAGAGGATGTTTGTCCATCCTGGGTTCCAAGAAGTTCTCTGGTTTTACTTCTTCCAACACAGATCTGTTTGTTCTGTTGGAAGTCAATGGTACTTTTAATAATTTCCTCCAACACCATAATTCAAATGCATCAGTTCCTCTACAGTCTTCCTTATTCACTGTCCGACTTTCACATACATATGAGGTTATTGAAAATACCATGCCTTGGGCCTACCATGAGAGTTGATGGTTGATCTGGCAAAATGAATTATTTGACAACTTCAATCTTTTCTCCATTTATATGGATGCTGTTTATGGGTCCAGTGGTGGGATTTTAGTTTTCTTTAATTGAGATGCAACCCATACTGAAGACTGAGGTCTTTGATCTTCATCAGTAAGTATTTTCATTACTCATCACTTTCAGCAAGCAAAGCTGTATCATGTGCATACTGCAGGTTATTAACTAGTCTTCCTCCAAACTTGAAGCCCCATTGTATTTCATATAATCTAGCTTCTCAGATTATTTATACAGATTGCATTAGTATGGTGAAAGAAAACTACCCTGTCACACACGTTTCTTAATTTTAAACCATTCGGTGTTCCCTTGCTCAATTTGAGCAACTGCTTGCTGTTATATATACAGTTTATCATGAGCACAATAAAGTGTCCTAGAATACTCATACTTCATAATGTTGTCCATAGCTTGTCATGATCCATGCAATCTAATGCTTTGCATAGACAATAAAGCACAAGTAAACATCTTTCTAGTATTCTCTGCTTACAGCAAAGATCCATCTGACATCAGTAATAATATCCCTGGTTCCAGGCCCAGTTCTGAACTTCTGGACATTCTAAGTCAATGTATGGTTGCAGCTGTTTCTGTATTACCTTTAGTAAACTTTACTTACATGGGATATCAATGATATTGTCCAATGATTTCTACATTCCATTGGGTCACCTCTCTTTGGAATGGGAACAAATATGGATCTCTTCCAGTCAGTTGGCCATGTAGTTGTCTTCCAAATGTCTTGGCGTAGATGAGTGAGTATCTCTTGTGCCACATCAATTTGTTGAAAGATTTAAATTAGTATTCCATTAATTCCTCATGCCTTGTTCTTTGCCAACATCTTGGACTTCTCCCTTCAGGATCATTGGCTCTTGATCATATTCTACCTTTAAAATGGTTGAAAAGTTTGATCATCAACCATTTATTTTTGATACAGTGACTCTGTATACTATTTTCATCTTCTTTTGATGCTTTCTGCATTATTCAATAATTTGTTCAGAGAATCCTGCAATAACACAAGTTGAGACTTGAATTTTTATTCAGTTCCCTTAAGTTGGAAATGCTAAGCTTTTCTTCTCTTTTGGTTTCCAAACTCCAAATCTTTGCACATTTTTTAAAATAATATTTGTCTACTCAAGCTGGCCTTTGAAATTTTCTGTTTCGCTCTTGTTCCTCCTTAATTCTTCCATTGCTTTAGCATGTCTATTCTGGAGAGCAAGTTTCAGAGTCTTTTCTGACATCCATTTTTGTCTTTTCCTTTTTTTTTTTTT
>NW_006408840.1:229473-230482 GCF_000296735.1 Chrysochloris asiatica | reverse complement strand
CTGTTGTTCCAAGGTTGTGCATACATCAATATTTACCTCTGTCCCACTTAACCCGTGCAAACCTGCCTAATTGTTTTCCCATCCACCTTGTTCTTCCATTCCCCTCCCCTTTCTTGTGTATTGCCCCCTCCTTAGCACCCAAACTAACCTGTGTCTATTCCTTACCCTGTGCTCTACCTTCCCCTCCCTCCCCTCACCCCATCCCCCACATCTTGGTAACCAGCAAAGAACACCCCCCTCTTTAGTATGGATTCTTTTTCTTAGTTTTCTACAGTAGTGGTCCTATACAATATTCAAAGAACCAACTTCTTGTCCTGTTGATGCTTTCTATAGTTTTACTGTTTTCTATCTCATTTATTTCTACTCTGATATTTATTATTTCTTTTCTTTTGGTGACTGTAGGTTCCCTCTGTTGGTCTGTTTCTAAAATGCTGGAGACGCTGTGTTAATATATTAGTTTTGCTTCTTTCTTCCTTTTGGATGTTCACATTTATTACAATTAATTGTCCTCTCAGCACCACTTTCATCATGTCCCAAAGATTTTGGTATGTTGTGTGTTTTTTGTTTTGTTTTTTGAGATCAATATGACTTATTTTATTGATATATAATATAAATGCCATATGATTTATGCTTTCAAAGTATGAAATTCAGCCGTTTTTAAATATTCACAAAATTTTGCAACCATCATCTCCAATTCCAAAACACTTATATCACCCCATTAAGGAACCCAGTACCATTAAGCTGTCATTGCACACTGCCCATATCCAGCACTAGGGAACCACTTATCTACTTTCTGTCTCGATGGATTTGCGTTTTCTGAATATTTCATATAAGTGGGATCGTGCACTATGTTGCCTTGTGCATCTGACTTTTTTTATTTAGTATATAATTGTCAGTGTCCATCCATGTTGTGGTGGTGGTGGTTATGTTCTGTAGAGTGGGATCCAACTCATAGCAACCCTGTACAGGTTTTCCGAGGTTGTAGTTCTTTATGGGAGCAGAAAGCCTC
>NW_006408840.1:228349-229373 GCF_000296735.1 Chrysochloris asiatica | reverse complement strand
TTCTGGACTCTGCTATCCATCATCTGAGTTTCAGGTTGTGCTACCATGCCTGTCAATCTCTGGTTGTTTTCTGTTCTTGTTTTTCAGTCCAAAGCACTCCCTTTAGGGTGTTTTGAAGTGTTAGATTGGCTTTGACAAAATATCTTAGCTTTTGTTTATCCTGGAATAGTTTGATTGTATTTGATTGACAGTTTTGCTGGATAGATGATTCTTGGTTGGAAGTTTTTTCTTTTAGAATTTTGTATATGTCTCCCCGTTGCTTTCTTGCTTGCATGGTTTCTGCTGAGGAGTCAGAGCTTAATCTGATTTGCTTGCCCTGTAAGTAATACTTCTCTTTTCCGTGGTCACTTTTTGGATTCTTTCCTTGTCTTTGATTTTCTATTTTTGTCTCTGAAAGTCAGTTAGGTATCTGCATGTGCACAGTGTAATTCTCAACATAGTTGCATCCTTTTATGTTGGCATTTTCCAGTTTGTTAATATCATTTGTCTGTCAGGGCAAACCTGCTTTTTTCTTGCTGGATAAGATAAGCCAGAGTAAAGAGTCCCACACAAGTTAACTTTAGGGCTGGGACCCAGAGGCAGACATCATAAGCAGCAGCCAAAGCATTTGCCCTTGTGACCGATGGGGATCTTTCTCTCTGTGCCATGTGAAAACAGTGGGCTTATTGCTGGCCTTTTTGGGAGGTTTGGACCCACACACATGAAGGCATCTGGGCTGGGCAAAGAAGGCACAACAGAGAAAAGGAGCAAAAAATGTGTAGAATCCCCCCACATCTCCTTTTACAAATGTTACTGCACCACTTTTTGTGCTGGTTCCCTGTGCTGGTCTGTCTGTAGCCCTGCCTTCTGAACTCCACCGAGGGAAGGTGGCAGCAGAGTGAGTTCCGTGTCTAGACTGATTTCTAAATTGCAATATTTCCCTTTATACTGTGATTTTTCCACCAGTGGTTGCAGGAAACTGACACCCTGCACCGTATGCTAGATCCAGAGCTCTGTTGCTGTTCCATTAAAGCAGCTTCTCTGG
>NW_006408840.1:213710-228039 GCF_000296735.1 Chrysochloris asiatica | reverse complement strand
CTTTGTGACCTAACACATGGTCAATTCTGAAGAATGTTCCATGTGCACTGGAGAAATATGTATACTGTGCTGTTGTTGGGTTGAATGCTCTGTACACATCTATGAGGCCAAGTTGGTTAATTCTGCTGTTTAGTTCCTCTGCAACTTTGTCGAGTTTCTTTCTGGTTATTCTATCCTTTTTTGAAAGTGGTGTATTAAAATCTCTCACTATAATTGTTGATTTATATTTCTTTCTTACATTCTAGTATGGTTTGCTTTATATATCTTGGTGCTCTTTCAATGGGAACATACATATTTATTATGGTTATGTCATCTTGCTCATTTGACCCTTTATTCGTGAGATAGTATCTTTCTTTATCTATTACAATAAACACAAAGATACAGCAATTGCAGTCATATAGTCAAGGTATAATCACACCCTATGAAAATCCACCATTCAAGCAAGAACCAAAACCAGCTACCATACATTAGGTATGCAGCAAACACCTGTGACAGTTAAATGAGTTGAGTAATAAGAGTGAAAAAGAAAGCATGTCTCCTGATCACATCTACTTGGAGGCAATCAGAAAGCATAATAAATATCAACATACATTCATTTAAGTATTAAGGTCACAGTTAATTACTTAATATGCCCAAGAAACAAATGTTTTTTTGACATGTCCGTAAAAAGTAAAAAATGAGCTAGTAGTATACCTACACTCCATATTTGAAGCCAGACTAAGTTTGGAAATGCTTGGGAAGGAATTCAGAAAAATTATAATGAAATGTATCAAAACACTTTACATAGGTGTTGGGAAATATAAGGAAGAAGTCAGGAAACAGCTACAGGAACAATCAGATAAAATAGATACAGCATTAGAAACAATTCAAACCTACAGAAAGAGGTCCAAATGATTAATGATAGAATATCAGAAATGGAAAATACACTGAAAGGACAAAGGATAAAATTGAAAAGATGGAAGCCAGAACTAGTGACCTGGAAGACAAATCTCTCGATACTACTAAGATAGAAGAGCAAGAAGAAAAAAAGGATAAAAACATTTAACAAAGGCCTAATACTCATGCTGGACAACATGAAGACGAATAACTTAAGAAATATTGTCATTCCACAACAGGAAAATCATACACGTCTACATAGGAGAGAGTTGAAGATCTTCTGGAAGAAAATTTCCCTAACATCCCGAAAAGCAAACAGATAAGCATTCAAGAAACTCAATGAAGCTAAGGAAGAAAAGACACCAAAAGAAAATTACCAAGAAATATAATAATCAAGCTGTCCAAAATCAAAGATAAGGAGACAATCCTGAAAGCAGCTAGAGAAAAGAGAAGGGTTATATTCAAAGGCAAGCAAATCAGATTAAGCTCAGATCTCTCAGCAGAAACCATGCAGACAGAAATGCAAAGGGGAAGCAAATATAAAACCCTGAAAGAAAAAAGCTGCCAACCAAGAATTGTTTATGCAGAAAATCTGTCAATCAAATAAGATGGTGTAATCAAAAGATTCCACAATAAACAGAAGATAAGGCATTTTGCCAAATCAAATCTGTACTGAAAAACATCCTACAGAGAGTTCTGTGAATGAAAACCACCAAAAATAGACAACAACCAAGAAACAAAAATAACACACAACAACCAGAGATTGACATATGTGGCAGCACCACCCAGAACTCAATCAACAAATGGAAGAGTCAAGAACCGAACAAAAACGATAAGAATGAATTCAGAGATTCTGGAAGGTCAGTCTATGATTGAAACAATTACAATGTGAAAGAAGGTAAACGCAAAAGATCCTGGTGGTGAGAATGTCAAGTAGATTACAAGCTAAAATAGACTGTTTTAAATGCAGGCAAAATTAATAGAATATAAGGTAACCTCAAAGGAAATTAACACTTCACAAAATACCAGGAAGAACATGAAAACATTAAAACTTTGAGAAAACTGACAATAAAGAACACAAAAAAATATGAACTCAGCACAGGAATACTGCAGAACAAAGAAACCAGCTTCACCCCCCAAAAAAACAAAAACAAAAAAACATAATGACAGCAAAAAATCCATACCTATCGATAGTTACACTGAATGTAAATAGATCAAATGTACTCGTTAAGAGACAGAGAGTGGGCACCATCTCATCCCGGAGGTGGCGGTGAGGTCCATTTTCAGTGTTTGGTTTACCCTGTCAAGCATTTCTGCTTGATGCCAGAAATGGAGGGCCTGTGCTGGGCCTTTTCCTGTGGCACTTGGCTGCCCAGCAGAGCTGAGTGGCTACTGACAGTGAGATTGATCCAGCCCAAGGAGAAGGAGCACATTGGCCAGTTCATCTTTGCCTAGGATGCTAAGGTAGCCATGGCTAGGTGTCTGATGATAAGGAAATTAATTGCAGAGAAATTGAATATCCCTTGTAATAATATTTGTTTGCAACGAACAGCAAAAGGAAAACTAGTTCTTGCAAAGGACTCATTGAATCCTTATTCCAATTTCAACTTTAACATCTCTCATCAGAGGAACTATGTAGTACTTGTTCTGAACCTGAGTTACAAGTTGGAATCCATATAATGAAGACTAGCTTTCCAGGTCGCGGTTCAATCTCAGAATTCTTCCATATTATGAAAAGAAAGTTTACCAACAAAGAGTGGGACACAATAAGAAGCTTTAAGGATGAATGGACTCAGCTGGACATGTTTTATAGGAATTGGGCTTTGAAAGAAAGCTTCATAAAAGCCATTAGTGTTGGACTAAGATTTGAATTACAATGACTTGAATTTGATATATACCCATTAAACCTGGATATAGGCCAATTTTACAGAGAAAATCATTTATTCCTAGATAGGAAGGAAGGAAAAGAATTGGTGTTTGAGGAAAGGAAAATAGAAGAGCATCATTTTGTTGCAGTAGCTCTCAGGAATCCTGATGGATCTAAACATTAGATGTTCTATCTCAAGATGATGATAAACCTACCCAAAGGCAGTTCAAGATTCTTACCTTTAATGATTTAATAGCATCCGCTGTTCCTATGACACCTAAATATCCTTCATTTTGGGACTGTTTTTGCTTCACAGAAGAAATTCCAAAACGAAATGGTGCAAAGTAATGATATGATTACCTAAGTAACAAAAGAAAGATGAAAAATATTTGTAATCTTCTGTATTCAATGAAAAATAAATACCTAAAATATGAAATTTCGTTTCACAAAACAGTTGGAAATAGAACAAACCCTTTCTTACTGATTAAAAATGCAGACCTCCAATTTTAAGATCACTCAACAGAAGACAGTTACCTCTTTTTTGCTTCCCAATCACATTGAATTGACAGAGGAAATAGAAAAGAGTGACAAAATCTTAAACATATGCTATTGTAGAAAAAAATTAGAATATGCAAAATGGAGACCTTTCCTTGGCAAATAATTTCTTGCAAATTTTTTTTTTTGTTTATAAAATATGGGAACATACTCTGTGTATATTTTTTTAACTGTGCATCTACTGTTCATAAATATTAATAAATATACCTCTGTGGCATAATTTCTTTTAGTGACTATAAAATACTTCATTGTATGTCTTTAATCGTTAGCATGATTTTCATTGGAGGTAGCAATGTCCAAATTTAATTGGCTTAAACAACGAAGCACATTTGGTATTCTACATAACACACAGCACAGAGGTGTCATTAAAGATGATTTTTGGCTCTGCAATCCTCAGTTTATTAATTCTACTTTAGACCTGTCATGGTCACAGAGGCCACTGCTATAACTCCCAGCTTTATATCTCATAAAATCACGTCCATAGAGCTGGAAGGAGATTTCTACTCTCACTGCTCAATTTTATCACAGAAGAAGAAGTTCCTCAGAAGACTTGCCCTTCTGTTTCCTTGACTGAGGGAAACCAATATTTCACATTATTATCTTTTGTGTGGAAAGTGGACTCAATTGATCAGGAAGAGCATGAGTTACAGGAGTAGGAGCATGGCACTGAGGGAATAAGGAATGCTTGCCATAATGTACTCTTTCCTAATGTTAGACATTTTGATTGTCTTCATTCATTACTATGAGCAGTGTTGCAAAAATTATCTTTGTAACCAAATTTGAGTTAGATGCTGAACTCTATCATTAAGAAAGTTTCTAGAAGTGGAGTAGCTGATTTAAAGGGCTACAACATTTTTATAGCTTTAATAGTATTACCAATTGCTCTCCCCAAAAGCTGTGCAATTTGCACTTACATTAGAAGTAGATGAGAGTCCACCCCAACCTACCAACTCCTTGGTCAACATAAGTATTTTTTTCTATTTTGTGTGTTTAATCTGCCACTATAAGTGAAAAATGGTATCTTATTTAATGTGTGTTTCTTTGATTACAAATGATGTTGGTACATTTTAATACTAGTTTATATCCTTTTCTTTATTTTTACCAACAGCCTGATCACAGTCTGCCTATTTTTATTTTAGCAAATAGGACTTAATTTAAAATTGGAACATAATATATAAGATACCAGGACCATCATATTGATGACAGAAATTATTATATGTTGTAGTGCATATTTTTGGAGAGTTAAAGTCTTGTTATTATTACATAACAATAAGTAAAATAATTTCATTTTTTCTATAACTAAAAATGGTGTGTAGCTTATATAAAAATAGATAATTTGTTAATTTGAAAAGAGAATTGGAATGTTTTATAATTATTTTATTAAGCATGTCCAAATATTCTAGGCATAGTAAATATCATGTTTAAAAGCAAAATCAAATGGTATTTATAATAAAGGAAGTATTGTTATCCCTAGCATAAATACAATGATGATATGAAAAACCATTTGTCTTGTCATTCTAATAAAACTATTAACAGTTAAAAAAAAAAAAAAAAAAAGGTAGAGAGACAGAGAGTGGCATAATGAATAAGAAAACAAGATCTTTCAATAGGCTGTCTGTAAGAGATTCAATTTACATACAAAGACTAATAGTCAAAGCATGGAAAAAATATACCAAGCTATTTGCAATAAAAAATGAGCAGGACTGGCAATACTAATCACTGATAAAATAAACTTTAAGCCTAAATTCAGCATAACAGATAAAGATGGACATTATCTTATGATTAAAGGGGCAATTCAACAAGATGACATAACCATAATAAATATCTATGCTACCAATTAAAGAGCTCCAAAATATATTAAGCACATTCTAATAGATTTGAAGAAAGAAATAGACAAATCAACAATATTAGTGTGAGATTTTAATACACCACTTTCAAAAAAGGAGAGTACAACCAGAAAGAAACTTGACAAAGACAAGGAGGGACTAAACAACACAATCAGGCTATTGGACTTCATAGATGTGTACAGAACATTCAATCCAATAATAGCAAAATACACCTTCTTTTCCAGTGCACATGGAGCACTCTCCAGAATATTCCATGTGTTAGGCCACAAAAAAGCCTCCATAAGTACACAAACATCAAAATATTACAAAACATCTTCTCAGACTACAACACTATAAAATTAGAAATCAATAATATGAAGACCTAGGTAATAAATTCAAATACACTGAAACTGAATAACACCCTGCTGAAAAGCAACTGATTTGTAGAATAAATAAGAGATGAATTCACAAAGTACCTAGTATCAAATGAGAAAGAAAACACAATATACCATAACCTTTAGGATGCGGCGAAAGCATTGTTGAGAGAACAGTTTACTGCAATAGATTGCACACATAAAAAAAGAAGAAAGAACCAAAGTCAACACATTTACTCAACATCTCCAAAAATTAGAAACAGATCAACAAAGTCAATGGAAGAAAGGAAATAATAAAGATTAGAGCAGAAATAAATGAGTTACAAAACAGAAAAACTATAGAAAGAATCAGCAGGACAAGAAGCTGGTAATTTGAAAGAATTAATAAAATCGGCAAACCACTGGCAAACCTAACAAGAGAAAAGAGGGAGAAGACACAAATAACACGCATAAGAAATCACATGGGGGATGTTACAACAGAATCAATAGGAAAAAAAAGGATAATAACAGAATATTATGAAGAGTTATACTTCAATAAATTTGAAAACCTAGAGCAGATGGATACATTTTTAGAAAAACACTACCTACCTAAACTTACACAGAGTGAAGTAGAAAACTTGAACTGACTTATAACAAAGGAAGAAATTGACCAGGCCATAAAAAAACTTACAATTAAAAAAAAGTCCTGGTCCAGATGGCTTTATTGGTGAGTTTACTAAACATTCAGGGAAGAGCAGTCACCAAATTTACTCAAATTATTCCAGAATAGAGAAGAAAATGGAAAACTCCTTGATACATTCTATGAAGCAAGCATAACACTCATACCAAAACCAGGGAAAGACATCATTAAGAAAGAAAATTATAGACCAATAGCCCTCATTAACATATATGCAAAAATTCTCAACAAAATCCTAACCAATAGAATTCAACTACACACCAAAAAATAATGCATCATGACTAATTACTACCAGGGATGTAATGATGGTTCACCACTAGAAAAACAATCAATGTAATCTACCATATAATTAAGAAAAAGGAAAATAACCACATGATCATATTAATTGATGCAGAAAAAAATTTGAAAAAATCCAACATCCATTTCTGATCAAAACACAGGACAAAGTAGAAATTGAAGGGACATTCCTCAACATAATTAAGAGCATATATACAAAATCAACAGCTAATATCAATCTCAATGGAGAGAAACTGAAATACTTCTCCTTGCGAACAGGTACCAGATAAGGATGCCCTTTATCACCACTCCTAGTCAATATTGTATTGGAAGTCTTAGCCAGAGCTATAAGGCCAGATAGGGAAATTAAATGCATGCAAATTGGCAAAGAAGAAGTAAAACTCTCATTATTTGCAGATGATATGATACTATACATAGAAAGCCCCAACGACTAATAAAAAACAAATAATAATAATAAAAAAAAACTACTGGAACTCATTGGAAGATTCAGCAAAGAGACAAGGTACAAGATCAACATATAAAATCCCTCTATACTAATAATGACAACACTGAAAAGGAAATTAGGAAAGCAATAACATTTCCAATAGCCACACAAAGGATGAAATATTTAGTAATAAATGTACCCACAGAAACAAAGGACCTATACAAAGAAAACTACAAAACATTACTGCTAGAAATCAAGAGTCTTACAAAAACTGAAAGAATATAACATGCTCCTGGATAGGAAGACTTAACAACAGGAAAACATCAATATTGCCCAAAGAAATCTACACATATACTGCAATTCCCATCCAGATTCCAAGGACATTCTTTAGAGATGGCAAAAACAATTACAAATTTTATTTGGAAAGGAAAAAGACCCAGGTACGCAAAGCACTACTTAAGAAGAAGAACAAAGTTGGAAGCCTCTCACTCCCTGATTTAAAAATTTTCTTTACTGTGTTATACTGATCAAAATAGCCTGGTACTGATACAATGAAAGATACATAGATCAATGGAACAGAATTTTGAAATAGAAGTTAATCCATCTGCATACAGCCAAAAATTTTGACAAAAGACCAAAGTACAAAGAGTGGGGAAGACGTAGTCTCTTCAACAGATGGTGCTGGTACAACCGGAAATAAATATGCAAAAGATTGAAACAAGACCTTTACCTCAAGCCAAATACAAAAACCAACTCAGCATGGATTAAAGACTCTTAAACATTGTGAAAGTTACACACAAAAAATAAGACAAAATAGATGATTGGGACATTCTGAAAATTATAAATATAGGTGCACCAAAGGATTTCACTAAAGGAGTAAAAGGGGAGCCTACAGAATGAGCAAAAAATCTTTTGCAATGATCTAAAAATCCATTGGAAGCTATACCTTTATCAGAAAAAGAAAAGTAACCAATTAAACAATGGGCACAACACATGAACAGACACTTCACCAAGGAAGACATTCAGGCAGCCAACAAACATAAAGATATGTTCACAATAATTAGCCATTGTTGTTGCTGTTCTCAGGTGTCATCGAGTAGGAACCAACTCATAGTGACCCCATGCACAGCAGAACGAAACAATATCCGATCCTGGGCCAACCTCACTACCGCTGCCACACTTGAGTCCATCAATGATGCCACCTGGCCGATCCATCTCATTAGAGGTCTTCCTCTTTTTCTCTGACCCTCCACCTTACCCAGCATGACATCCTTCTCCAGTGACTGTTCCCTCCGGACAATATGTCCAAAGTATGAGAGACGAAAACACTTATTCCAAAACAGATCTATTGGTTCTTTTTGCAGTCCATGGCACCTTCAGTACTCTCCTCCAACACAACTCAAAGGCATCAATTCTTCTACGATCTTCCTTATTCACTGTCCAGCTTTCACATCCATATGAGGCTATTGAAAACACAATGGCCTGGGTCAGGTGCACCTTAGTCCTCAAGCTGACATCTCTGCTCTTCAATACTTTACAAAGTTCCTGTGCAGCAGATTTACCCTGTGCAATACGTCATCTGATCTCTTGACTGCTGCTTCCATGAGTGTTGATAGTTGATCCAAGAAGAATGAAGTCCTTGACAACTTCAATCTTTTCTCCATTGATAAGAATGTTGTTTATCTGTCTGTCTGTCGTGCTGTGGTGGTTTGAGTTGCTGTGATTCTGAGGGCTATGCCACCGGTGTTTTAAATAACCAGCAGGGTCACTCATGGTGGACAGGTTTCAGATGAGCTACAAAACAAAGACAGACTAGGAAGAAAGAGTGACAAACTACTTCCGAATCGCTAGTCACTGAAAACTCTTTGAATAGCAGAGAAACATTAGCCATTAGAGAAGTGCAAAGCAAAACAACAATGAGATATCATCTCACACGAGCAATAACAGTGAACTTCAAAAATGCAGAGGACAATATATGCTGGTGAGGATGTGGAGAGACTGGGACTCTCTTAATACTGCTGGTGGGAAGGAAAAATGGTCCAACCACTCTGGAAATAAATATGGTGCTTCCTCAGAAAACTGGAAATAGAAATAACATATGATCTAGCAATTCCTCTACTAGGTATGTATCTACAAGAAATACAAGCCATAACACGAGTAGATATATGCACATCAATGTTCAAAGCAGCACCCTGTATAGGGTTTCCAAGGAGCAGTTGGTGAGCTTGAGACATAGCTGCTCCTCGAAAACCCTATATAGGGTCGGTATGGGTCACAATCAACTTGACGGCACTTAAATACAACAACAACGACAATGCCCTCAAGGTTCATACATGTTATGCGGTGGCTTGCAGCTTCCTTGTTATTCTTCAAGGACACATAATATTCCATTGTGTGTATGTACCAAAGTTTTTTTGTCCATTCTTTCATAGATGGACATTTAGGCTATCTTCATCTTTTTGCTATTGTGCATAGTGCTGCTTTGAATATACCTAGTAGAGGAATTGCTGGATCATATCTTATTTCTATTTCCAATTTTCTAAGGAAGCGTCATATTTGTTTACAGAGTGGTTGGACCATTTTTAGGCTGAGTGAAATCAGTCAGTCACAAAAGGACAGATATTGAATAAGACCATTGTTGTAAAAGATTATGAAAAGATACCCATACTAAAAAAAAACCCAAAAAAAACCCCAAAAAAAACTGTTTCCTGGTTACTTGTGGGGGTGGGGATGGAGTAGGGAAGTTGAGGGAGGTGAAGGGAGATAATGGTAGAGCATAGGGTAGGGTGCAGACACATAGTAAGGCTGTTGTTAAGGGCAATACACAAGAATGGGGAGGCGAGGAGGGCAAGGTGGCTAGAGGAACACTGATACAGAATTGCATGGGCTAAATGGGACAGAGGTAAATTGTGATGTAACCTTGGAACAACAGGTAATCAGTGATCCACACTCAACCTTGGAAGAACATGGCTCTGTGATGCAGGGATTGAGGCATAGTCTGAAGAGGGGAGATAATATAAATATGCTTGACTGTTTTATGAATATTGGTTTCCCTTACTTAATGTTGTAAAATAGGAGCTCTGGTAGTGTAATGGTTACATATCTGACTGTGGACCTCAAGTGCAGCATTTGGAAACTATCAGCTATTCCATGGGAGAACGATGAAGCTTACTGCCCCAGTAAAGATTTACAGCTTCGGAAACCCTGTACAGGGTTGCTGTGAGTCAGAACTGATTCCAAGGCACACAACCACCACCACCACCACTATTGCAAAATAGACACTTGAGCAGGATAGAAAGAAATGTCACAAAACATGATTAGAGAAAGCTTGTAAATCCTTCTTCAGCCTATAAATGATTGAAATACCTAAAAGGGGTTCTACAGCTTGCTCAGTGAAATAGGCCTCTTGCAGAGCCTTAGCTGGAATCCTGAACCCCATGAAAAACCTTCTGAGGAGGGACATTTCCACTTAGAAAGACAAGGAGACCAGCCTGGAACAGCTTGAGTGACAGAAGATACATGTTCAAAGCAAGAACAACAGGAAAAACCCAAAACAAAAATGGCAGTGTGATGTGCTACTACAAGAATAAGCAATGTGTTTCTCGGGAAGCCATCAATTCAAGCAATCAAGTCCCTTTAGGACAAACTCCCTCTAAGACTGAATCTCAAAGGGAAGACATGAACAGGCATGTAAGCTTGCTGGTGACCACACTGATTTACTGGTGAGTGGAAGAGGGGAAAGGCAGCAATGAACAAATGGACTGAGTTTAACCATGTTCTCTAGACTCCGTTGATCTGGAGATTAGAGAGAGAAGAGGAAGGACTGCTTGTTCCAAAGTGTGGTGAGACCTGGGGACACCTGTGGACATGGACATAACCACAGTGAGCTAGCGCTGAGAGGGAAGCATTCAACTGATATGAAGTGAGGGGAGATATACCCAAACTTACATACTATCCATTTGACCTAGCCTTGTTGTTGTTTTTAGGTGCCATCGAGTCAGTACCGACTCATAGTGACCCTATGCACAGCAGAAAGAAACACTGCCTGATTCTGGGCCAATCTCACTACTGTTGACACTCTTGAGTCCATCAATGCTACCACTTAACCAATCCATCTGGGTGGGGATCTTCTTTTTTTTCTCTGACCCTCCATCTTATCAAACATGATACCATTCTCCAGCTACTGGTCCCTATTGACAATATGTCCAAAATATGAGAGATGAAGTTTGGCCATCTTGGCTTCCAAGGAGCATTCTGACTACACTTCTTCCAAAACAGATCTATTGGTTCTTTTGACAGCCCTTGGCACTTTCAATATTCTCCTCCAACACCATAACTCAAAAGCATCAATTCTTCTAAGGTCTTATTCCCTATCCAGCTTTTTCATGCATATGAGGTTATTGAAAATACCATGGCTTGGGTCAGGCGCACCTTAGTCCTCAAGATGACATCTTTGTTCTTCAACACTTTAAAAAGGACTTGTGAAGCAGATTTGCCTAATGCAATACACCATCTGATTTCTTGACTGCTGCTTCCGTGAGTGTTGATAATTGATCCAAAAAGAATAAAGTCCTTGACAACTTCAATCTTTTCTCCATTGATCAGAATGTTGTTTATTGGTCCTGTGGTGAGGACTTATATTTTATTTACATTGAGATGTGATCCATACCAAAGGCTGTGCTCTTTGATCTTCATCAGTAAATGTTTTAAGTCCTCTTCACTTTCAGCAAGCAAGGTTGTATAATCTGCATATCACAAGTTGTTAATGAGTCTTCCTCTAATCCTGATGCCACATTTTTCTTCATAGAACCCAGCTTCTCAGATGATTTGCTCAGCATACAGGTTGAATAAGTATGGTGAAAGAATACAACCTTGTCGCACACCTTTCTTAATTTTAAACCATTCAGTGTTCCAATGCCCTGTTTGAACAACTGCCTCTTGGTCCAGGAACAGATTCCTGATGAGCACAATGAAGTGTTCCAGAATACTCATACTTTGCAATGTTGTCCATAGCTTGTCATGATCCACACAATTGAAAGCCTTTGCATCTTCAATAAAGCATAGGTAAACATCTTTCTGATATTCTCTGCTTTTATCCAAAATTCATTGGACATCAGCAATGATATCCCTCATTCCATGGCCTCTTCTGAATACAGCTTGAACCTCTGGAATTTCTCCATCAATGTATGCTTGCAGCCGTTTCTGTATTACCCTTAGTGAAGCTTTACTAGCATGGGATATCAAAGAGATTGTCCAATGATTTCCACATTACATTGTGCCACCTCTCTTTGGGGAGGGGATGAGGAGTCCATTAAATTTTCTGCCTTTTTTCATTAATGACCGTTATAATTCAGTATTCACATTTAGATGTTTAATCCATGCTGAATTGGTCTTTGAATATGGCATGGGATAAAGATCTTATTTCAATGCAGTTTTTTAAAAAATGTATTATTGTGAATTATGTTATAGTTTACATGGGAGAACATTAGTTTTACATTCGTCCTATTGTATATTGTTTCATTGCCATGGTTACAACCCCTCCATGCATCATCAACCAACCAAAGGGTATACCCTACAAGCCTGCCCCCCAGTCATCAGCACATAGCCCTTCTCCCTCTCTGTATATAAAATCCCCAACTGCTCTATCTCTCCACGTCATTGTCTCTGCCTCCATCTCGTGCATGACTGCTTTTTCTGGGTAGGGTCCGGCTCTCCGCTCTTCTCCCTTGATGGTTTGCATATCAATTTCCAGTTCTGCCAGCACCATCTGTTGAAGAGACTATGTCTTCCTCACTCAGTGTACTTTGGCATTTTGTCAAAGATTAGTCAGCTGTATGTGGATGGATTAATTTCTGGGTTCTCAATTCTGTTCCATTGATCTACATATCTTTCATTGTACCAGTACCAGGCTATTTTGACAACTGTAGGCAAGTAGTAAATTTTGAAATCATGGAGTGAGAGATCTCCAACTTTCTTCTTCTTCTTAAGCAGTGCTTTGATTATCCTGGGTCTCTTTCCTTTCCATACAAAGTTTCTAATTGTTTTTGTTCTTTATTTAAAAAACTAAAGAGAATAGAGAGAAATACTCTCAACTGATGGTACATGGAGGGGATTATAATCATTGTAATGAAACAAAGTATATGATTTGTTGAATGTAAAACTGATGATCTGCCTTGTAAACTTTTACTCAATTCAGAATAAAAATTTTTAAAAAGTTATTTTGCAGCAGATTTGTGCAATGCAATTTGTTATTTTAATTTTTGACTGCCGTTTCCATGAGTGCTAATTGTAGAACCAAACAAAATTAAGTCTTTGACAACTTCAATAGTTTCTCAGTTTATCACAAGTCTTTATTGGTCCAACTCTAATGATTTTAGTTTTCTTTACCTTCAGGTGAAATTTATACACTGAAGGTTGTGGTTTTAAATCTGCATCAGTATTTTAAATTTTATTTCCTGCCATCCAGCAAGATTGTGTCATATGTATTTTGGAGTTTGTTAATGACTCCTCTTACAATCTTGAGCCAATATTTATGTCATATAATTCCATTTCTCAGATGATTTGCTTATTATATAGATTTAATAAATGTGGAAAGAAGACCAAACCCTAGTGTGCAACATTTCTGATTTTAAAGTATTCAGTGTCCCTTATTCTGCTTAAACAACTATCTCTCTGTATATGTATAGGTTCCTCATGGGCACAATTAACCATTGTGGAATACCCATTCTTCACAATGGCATCCTTAGTTACTTATGATCCACCCAGTCAAACCCATTTGCATAGTCAATAAAGAACAAGGATACATCTTTTTTGTCTTCTCTGCTTTCCTCCAAGATCTGTCTGACTACCTATGATGCTGGCATCAGCATACGCAGCCCCTGGGTTGATCAGTGGCCCTGTGACATGGATGAAAATCCAATTCCAAGGCCCTCCTCAGGATAGCGAGCCATGGACCTTGAGGGCCAAAGGAAGTGACCTCCTGATATCCCGGGTTCATTGGTATTTGCGAACTCACTAGTAGGCTACTTCTGTATAATTTTCTTCGGTCCTAATATTGTTCATTCTATGCTTCTAACTCCAGTAATTGAAGCTTCAGAAAAAGTTGTTTCTTTTACAATGCCTCTCTTAATGCTTCCACTGGGAACAAATCTTTCTGAGGAACAAGCGATAGCCACCAGGGATGAGTGTCAGAACTGTTCCTTATTTGATTATTCAGTTATGTTTGATATCCATGAACAATAATGGGTTTGAAAACCCCTTTTAGAGATGAGGCAGTAAAAGTTTCCTCAGATAATTTAGAAAGGCCAGGAACAGGTATATTGGGAATATGAGAAAAGGTTTTTAGAGAAAAACTACCCAAGGTTTGTAAATAAAGTGGAATGGTAAATTCTGGGAATGTTGGATTAGAGGATAGTAGTGGCAGCCCCATTAAAC